>NC_134575.1:58942365-59260490 GCF_050947875.1 Dermacentor variabilis
TCCCTAGGGAAAATTCTGACAGAAATATTTTATTGGTTTCTATATAGGTTTCATCTTACTGGATTATAAAACGACAGACCTGATACCCTATAAATAAAGCTGACAGCCTATATTGGTATATTGGACTACAAAATAGTATGCCTGAACACTGGCAACACTGATAGCCTGTATTGGTATAGATGTAGATATCGTATCAAGGTGGTTTGTTCTACAAAGATGCATTAATTGTTCATTCTAAAGCGAATCTTTCTACGTGAACAACGTGAACCCTCCCAGATTTTGCTGTTCTTGGTTGCTGCTGCTGCCTTGCCAAATAACTCACACACAGGACACAACTTATACAATGAATCGTGGGCTATATATATATATATGTATATGTATGTTGAAACAGGCATGTTCGTCTTGTCAACATGGGCACAGCATCTGGAAAAGGGCCACTAACACAAGGCAGTCACAGCCCGAAAAATCGACAGAGCAAGACACACACGACCGTCAACTTCTTCCTCCATGCTGGCACAGAACTGGTGCCAAAGTGCTCCGGTACAACATATACATGTATATATAGCCGCCGCATCTTTTCTACCCCGACATGTCTGCTCGAGGCCAGCTCTGATCTCTACGAAATTACGCAGTGAAGCAAAAAATAGTACCTAAATATCCTCAGCACAACAAATAAACAGCTTGGAATGCATAAACACTTTATTAAAGCAATGCCTTTCCCACCCTCATTCTCTATGTTTGGCGCATCTGATTAGTTGGCTTCTTGCCAAGCAATACTACCAATACAAGTTTATATCATGATCACCACTTCTATTGCATCTACTGGGACCTATATAGCATGTTATTTGTCCAATACAAGTTTATATCACTACTTCTATTGCTTCAATTGGGACCCATAAAGCATTTGGTTTGAACTCTCTATTGCCTTGATAGAGGACTGTAAAAAATGTTTATGAAACCTGTATATTTGCTATGGGACCAGTAGATTCTGCTATGGAACCTGTAGGTTTTCCTATTGGCCCTATATATTTCGTATAAGACCAACAGAGGACTCTATTGCAATTTTCCCTAGGGCTTTCAAACATGGGTTTGCAGGGACAATCTCGCCAATGAATGCCCAAATGACCCGAGATTACTCTAGTGACCTTATACATTGATACTCTTTTAGTATCTCATTGATGCATCTGCCAGTTTGACCAACACATGTTCTTGCACACAAAAGTGGAATGGCATAGACAAAGTTATGAGTGCCGGTTACAAATTGCAAAATTAGAGGAAAAGTTCGTAAGCAAGTCATCAGTGTCGCTATCTGAAAAAAAAAATGATTCCTTGGTTTATCATTGTAAGTATTGCATTGTATGTCTGGACCAAGCCTTGGACATGTGTACAGTTCATCGACATGCACCAGTGAATGGTCTTTTTTGCTCTCTTGTTTGTTTGCGCTTGTTTGGTATATACTTATTGATGCGTGTGAAAATAAAATCTATAGTTGAAAGTAGCACTGGTGCTGTGTATCTGCTTCTTTCTACGTCCTCATTCATTTGCACTTACACATTTCATCATGGAATCAAACCAACTAGCCCGCCAACATGTTTTAAGGCTTGGTAGGAACTGAGGACTATTCTGAATAAGTCTGCTGAAGGGAAGCAGTGGTTGCTATACATGAGCGCTAGTTCTTGAGCAAACACAGGGGTTAGAGGTGTTTGATTTTGGCAAAACAATTTATTATTTGGCCACTTGCATGATGTATCAATCATTTTAAAACAATGTGCAGTGCTTTAGTATTACACTTTTCTCCTTGAACAAACTCAACATTTTCCATGGCTCCAGATGTGCTATTCCAAATTTCTTTTTTTCATTACTGTCATTGCCATGGCATACCACGATAACTAAAAGTAGTTGTTTCTCATTTATGCGCTCCTCAGTTGACTGGACATCTATTTTGCAAACAGCATAATATACATTTATATGTGCCTGTAAACAAGCCAAGTAAATAATGCCAACACACTTCATTTTTTACAACTAGCACTCTACACTTACTTTATATTTCAGCAACTTTAGAAATTCTAAACTTGATTCAGTATTTGGAGGTTGCTTTCCTCAAACATATGTAGATGCAGTAAGAAAATTTCATTATTTGAGCACCCCTACTTCTTTTCTGAAATGACACTATTAAATTATTTTAATCTCCATTGAGGGAGGGAGATAAAAAAAATAGGAGGGGCTGTTACATCACTTTTTGTGAAGTCAGACAATGCCATTTGGTCATGCAGCCCAAGCAACTTCTCCATCTTTGTAGGTGCTGTCAGAACACCCATGTATGTTTTCTGTTTCTATGCTACTGTGCACCAGCTTTGCGAGTCTGAGTGCATCACCTCTGTGGCCACAAAGCTCAGTATGAGCAACTGTGATGTATTTTAAGGTTACCTTATGAAGAAATGGAAACTACCCAGTTTTGCTGCACTTTGCATGCATAGTAGTACGATACTGTGTAACTTGACAACAGATAGCTTCTTTTGTGTGCACAAAGAACTTGGAAGTGTGATAATTCCCACAATAATTTCATTATTTTTAGTATGCAATATTTTACCCAACTTTGTCATTGGCCATTGGTGTTTGCAGGTGTGCTACACATTTTAAATGTGGTACTATTAAAAAATAGGCTGAAACCTATTTATGGATGGTGCTGCATGTTAATTAAAAATTTTACCTGGTAAGAGGGAGTGCAGAACTTAAATCTGTTTATTGAAAAAATGTTTGAGTTCAACACAAGGTTTAGTAGATTTACATGGTAACAACTTGTGAATGGGGTGGGGACGTGGCCATAGCAATTGTTCTGTCTCTAAAGTGCTACCTAGACAAGAATAGATACATGGTAATTGAACAAGGATTCTCGCTGAAGCCATCGTTTTGACAAAGGGACTTGTCTTCATAAGGCCAGCAACTGCTACAGATGAACAGGTCACTTTTGTGAGTATATATATAATGAAAGTTTACAAGAAGTTCCAGGCATGAAATAAGATGGAAATTATTTGCGTTATGTTGGCTTATTTTGAGGAGATAACCTTATTTGGTATTTACAAAATGTCATTGTTAACACAAACTTAGCATTTGTAGCCATTTTCATGGCTACTATACTGAACTGTACCCCCTTCAGTCACGAATGATGGTATTCTGCCAGGACATTTTTCGAGCTTGCAGGTATGAATGTTTCAGGTGTCCAGAGTTCGAAAAAAAAAATTCCCCTCTCTAGGAATATTATTTTGCAAAGTCAATCGCGTCCTCATATGGAGACATCGTGACTCAATACCTTCTATCGCAAGTTCACTATGCCACTTTAAAGGAAGAAGGGGCATTATCTATTCAGGGTTGTGCGAGTGGTGCATCGACTGGTTGACAGGTTGTGATATTTGAAGAAGTGATCCTGAGCTGCGATGCACAGAAAAACATCGCATTTCCGGCAGTGGCCCCGGTTTCTACCACACACTTCTCATACTTGCTTTGCTAAGGAAACGGCAACTGGACTTGCTGGGGCCAGTGGTCCTTTGCATCCTACCTCACACAATCGCATCATGTTTAGAGCAAGGATGGTGACTCAAAATGAGCTATTCAGGTTGGACATTAAAAGAAAATGCTAAATTGCAGCACAGACAAAATTCTCAAATACAAAAACAGAAAACAGTCTGTACTGCTTCTGCAGGTCAACTTCGCCCAAACAAAATTCTGTTGTTCTGGGACCAAACTAGGAATCTCTCGTATCTGGACAACCATTCGAGGAAGCGACATAATTGCCAGACTGACGTTGTTCGTTTCATGGTCCGGAAATGTGAGCATTTGCCACCTTCATGACGAAACAGTGCGTACGACGATTTGTGCATTTAAAAAATGCCACCACTTAAAACTAAAAGGAACACTGAAAAACACAGTTTAATTCTTCGACGGTGAACTAGATTGCCCAAGAAGTCCAAAAAGTGTCGGTGGTTTTAAGTTTTCGCACAGTGGCTATGGTTCGCCGGCGTGGTAAAAAAGATTGAGTGAGTCACAGTGTCTCCGAATGGAGACTCGGATGAAAACAGGATCAAAACTATTCAGTAATAGAACTATGAGTATTGTGCAACTGTTTTTCTTTAAAAGTAGCTCTTTCTTCACATAAAACAGGGTTTTTAACCGTTCTGAATGTTTGAGGCTGCTGCAAAAGAGAAATTTGAGCAGCGACAAACCAGAGCTTCCGTAAAACATGGAGTCGTCCGTCTTCAAACATCTTTTTCTCTAGTAGTGTTTCGTCGCTTCATCAGATGGCGTTCATTGCATTTATGTATGCTTCCCATATTATCCCCACCAGTGTGCAGTGTCACTCCTTCGCTTTTTGATGAAAAACGCAACATAGAAAGTCGTATCTTCATATGGAGACACCGTGACTGAAAGGGGTACCGTACCCATAACAGCCATGTAACCATGATTGGATGTAGTAGCGAACAGGAAATGGACGTTCAATGTGTAACTATTGATCAGGTTTGAAGGGCTTCGCAAGATAAGTCCAAGGAAAATGTGGCAGGAGAAGATGAAATAACAGTTGATTTGATAAAACATGGAGGAGATATTGCACTGGAATCTTGCAGTCCTTTATTCACAATGCCTAACAACGCTAAGCATACCAGACTTTAAAGAATGCGAGCATAATTACAAGAATGGAGGTGTTTAAGAATTGGAAGAACTACAGACCCATTTCTTTAGTCTCAGTATTGTACAAGATATTCACTATCAAATAGAATAAGGGATACACTTGACCACAATATTCCATGATGGATCTCATCCAATAAGACATTTGAGACCGTAGCCAACCTCTCTGTATGACCTTTGAAAAGTACATATTTGGTTCAAGAGACAATAGTGGTCATGGAGGCATTGCAAAGAAGTAGAAGCATACATGTATGCCTTATTGCAGTAGCGTAAAGTCACGCTTTCTCAGTGCATAGTTTTAGGCAAGCACCCTGAACAAAGCTTATGGAAAACTTTTGAAGACATTATTGCCATCCATAAATATTCTGAAAATTGTGTCGGCATGCCTCCACTATCGCTACACAGCTGTAAAATCATGCATCTATTCAGCCTGTGATTTCGTTCTCTTAACAATCATATTGTACGTCATCATCTGTTTTTTTCTGCACCCAATTGTACATCCAGTATATATTGATATCAACATGCAATAAATATTGGTTCTAGTCAGCACAGTTTTGGATCTCCTCTCATTGTCCTGTTTTTAGCACTGTTCCCTTCAAGAGCTTTATTAATATTTTACCTTCAGGTACCACATACAAATAATAGGAAACATGGAACAGCAATGCAAAACTTTTTACATCAGTGATTTCTTTGAGCAGTGTTAAGGTTGACAATTTTGCCTCCTTCAGGAACTCCGTTGAATAAACTTCCTCTAAGCATCTGCCATCCTGGTGTCCTTTCACTACAAGATTTCGAAGGTTATGGTCAGATACAGACAAAGGAAACTCTGTTTGGGTCTTGGGTGCAGTAGTAAATTTCTTAGCATGACTGTGAAAAATTTACGAGGTGCCCAGCATAACCAATATAATCCTGACAAAAGTGTATGGGAGGCTATGCTTGTAGTATATGATGTCTAACAATGCTGCAAGGCAGTGCAAATGCCATAGACATGCATGCATCTTTGTGACATGCACTGCTGTGTCTTAACACCTTCAAAACAGTTTCACAAACTTTTTTTTAGCAATACCCGACTCAACGTTGCTAAATTTTCTAAAAGCCATACTTCTACGTACATATACCACTGCTCACAATGCTTTTGTCACCAGTTGCAAAATGATGCATTCAGCTGCAAGTCGTCGTTGCATACCATAACGCCATATGAGACCTTTCATTTGCATTTAAAGCAGATGGTATAGAAATAAAAAACAAGTGCAGAGATCATGTATCTCTTTGCATAGTATGTAAATGTAATGATTCAGGAAAGCTTTGCTTATAGTGTATTGCAACAAAGGCAATGGATTTGCTGCAATTTAGCACCTAATAGACCAATCTCACCATGCCTAGCACGCAGATGCATGCTTTTTTCCTGCCATGTTACTTGTAGTTCTTAGGAGAATTTGGAACATGGTGGGAAGGCACTGCGTAATAGTTATAGAGTTTGCATATTCACCAACATGAGTTTTGTGGAAGCAGTGGTGGTGGTCAGAGTGCATATTCAGCGACTACACTTCTGGCCAAGTTGAGGGGCTGGAGACGTGAAAGTTCATTATCTCAATGTGAATGGCATGTGTTTCAAAGCTTGCATCTGTTAACATGCACCAGCTATGTGAAGCAGATTCTTTTCTGTTTGCGGCATAAAATACTCAAGGAAGTATATAAAGGAAGAAAAAAAAAGTTGCTCTCCAATGACGTTTTGCATTAATATCCAAGCTTGACAATCCCAAATTACGACACCTTGCATATAAATGGTGGTGGTCATGTGTTTACATTTCAGCAGTGACTCGACCAAGGATATAATCTGCATGCATGTTTAAATATAAGGACATGCATTGAAATTTACTTAATGATGTTTATTTGCTTGAAGAAAATGCTTTTGCATTGGTTAATATCACATACACTATGAGGAACTTGGAAGCAGTAAGCTTTGAATGGAATAAGGAAAGCAGAAACTTCAAACGAGATGGATAGAGAGACAGACACAGGACTCTCTTTCTGTCCCGTTTGAAGTTTGCACTTTCCGCTATTAGACTGATAATGAACCAACTAGCCCAGCAAAGGATTTTCTTAAATGGTAAGCTTTATGACTTATTTGACTTGCTGTTTTCAAGCACTCTAATAGTTGTACGAAGCAACAAAGTTGGGTTGCACGATTTTTGTTACAAGGTGCTTGTTGGCACGTTTTCTTGATTCATTAAAGGACCTTAAAGATGAGCAATAATGCTTAAAAGTGACCAGTTGAATGCAAGGTTGTGAAGCGTTGGTTATGCTTTCTATTGCATTTTTCTTTTCCTGCAGAAAGTATAGAAATGCTTGGGTGAACTGTTTTTTTTCTTGAATATATGAGCGTGAGGTTAATTCTTTGTTGAGCCCGAGTGGTTACAATTTGCTTATGTCACAAGACGCATTCACTAATACGCAACTGTAGCCCTACAGTTAAAGTGCCGTCTATCAACAATGCCAGGAGTTCAAGAAAGCAATGTTATCTAACCATCTAAATGAATGGGTAGATTTTTGATGGTCAGGGATGTGGCTAGGACTATTGTATAGCAGATGAGCGCAGGTATACAGACCGAGCAATGCATGTTTGTTCTTGTTTACAATGGCCAAGCCTGGCCGTGTGAGCAGCACTTCATACTGAATGCTCATTTGTCCGTTATATTTATCTGGTATTGCTGCATGTCTTCAAAGCCTCTCTTACTTCTAAGACTTCACTGCACATGACTGATCCTTTCATTTGTTCACATCTTTGTGCCTTTCACAGCATCGTCGTGTCCATTGTGGTGAAAATGCACGATTGCCACGTTCCATTTGCCTAAGTTTTACAAGCTGCACTAGCAGCCACAGCAGTTTTTCACGAAATCAAACCAACAAAAAAATTTTACTTGCTTTTCTGTCAGGCTAATTTGCTATAGTCCTTAAACATGTGTTCCTGTGGCAAGCTGTTGTCTTTTTGAAAGAAATAAAGACTTAGAGAATTTTGTTCCTTTGCATTTCATTGCAGCATACAGGGACGCAACAGTTTATTCCTTTACTATAATGTCACAATGCTTCAACGAAAAAAACTGTTGCCTATGATCAAAAAGACTCGGTGGATTACACATTTTATATGCTCTCTGTTCGCAACTCAGCTGTAGTGCAATTACCAGCATGCACCACAGCTGTGGTGGTGTAGAAAAAAATGAGACCAGTCTACTTTGCCTTTTATAATTTCAGGAAGGGCATTCCATCTGTCTCACCCCATTTCTTTTTATTAATAAATTATGTCGAGTAGGTTTTGCAAATGAACCATCTTTTTCCAGGGGTACATTATGTGACTGCTTGTATTATAGGATTATTTTTCTTCAAGCTTTAACAGGGACCAAGTTGCAAAGGTAGCATATATTATATATAATATTGCCAGCCCCAGTGATAGCAGTTCAGTAGCATCCGCACTTAGATGAAAGGTAAAACTAGTAAATTAAATAAGTGGTTGGAAAATACAGCACCTGATAAAATATCTGGCTAAATGCGAGGTGTGCACCTGTGCTTTTGTCCACACATCCAAATCACATAAGGTACACTATTGGACATGCTTCACTGTGGAGCTGCTAACCAACAACACACGAGTGTGATTGACCATGTATGAACAAAGTAGGGTAGTTCTGATCCAATTCTCATATGTAAAAGACAAATCAAGTAACAAGGAAGTTCCTTATATAGTTAAATATCGTGAACATGGTTCAGAACAGTAGATGTGTGGTAGGACTAATGAGGGCTAACCAACAGCAAACCAAACAAAACATAAAGTACAAAACTGGAATGTAGAGTGCAAGTTGCACAGACGTACACTATGAACTGCAACAACTGCTGCAAGGTATAGGTTGTGCAAAAGAAAAGGAGATACCTGAGGCTTGTGCTCAAGTTGAAGGGGTCAGGAATGCCGATCCACCAGCTACACGATCATCCAGCTTGGCAACCAGCAGAGCTAGCAAGTGAAAGGGCAAAAGTATGCAGAAGCATGCTTTTCTCTAAATCAGATTACTGTTTAATTGATGTCAAAAGCATGACTTTAATTGTGCACAGCAGTAGTGATCAGGCTAGGCTAGCGTGCAGTTGGCACGCATGTTTCAAACATGCCAGAGTGCATCGCAAACCAAATTTCGCCATGCAGTCTGGCATGTTGCCATGCATGAGCAACACACCTGAGAACTTTCTTCGACATTTCACTTGTTTAGCTTCTTCCTCAATTTCTTAAAACATTGATGACTACTGTGGCACATATTTCAACACAGTGGCATAGCCAAAATTTTTTTTATAGGGAGAGCAGGTGGACGGGCTGCACCAACATGACTGCGGACGGAAAGGGGGCTGGGCAGATCCCATATAGATAGAAATTTTGTATGTGTGTGTGTGTGTGTGCACGGGGGGGGGGGAGTGAGGGCTTGTGCCCAGTTTGTTACCCACTGGCTTCGCCACTGCTTCCAGATAGTCCATGAAGACTTTGTCCCAAAATGTGGACATATCAGATAAATTGCACAAACCTGGATTCTGTATTTCTTTAGCCGAGGGGAACAAATGCCTTTTCTTATGGGATTGTACAAAAATACTGAAGCGGCCTGTATGAACTTGAGGCAGCCTTCTTTTTACTATATGAAAAAACAGACTACAAAGCCAGAGAAAGCACAGGGGAAATTGTGTTTCATTGAAATGTAGAAATAAAGGAAATGAAAGTGGATGAAAAGGTGGGAGCTGAACCACATTATACGTACTGTGCTATACCAGTTAAGCTGTCATGAGGGCCCTCCCTTGTTCACTTTCTTAGGTATTTGTGTACACATACAAAAAGAGCACTAGTAGTGCTAGCCAGGACCACTCGTAGCCAACAACAGCACATGTGGAACATCCCTTTTTAAGAACAGGAGTCACATAGTAAATCAGCTTTGCAGCAAGCAACTGGTCAAAGGTATTTTCTTTGGCTGCCTTGATGCCATGAGGGAGCATTTAAGGGCTTGTTGTCCAGTTGCCTAATCCTGAAGTCATGCAATTTGACATCATCAGTTAGAGATGTTCCACATCCCCTGACATGGCCGAGAGAAGCAGTGCTGGCCAACCCTCCCAGGACTACCCCTTACACATACACAGATAGCCAAGTAAATGGGAGGACGACCACATCCGTAGCTTAATTGGCAATGCACGGCATGCTTAATGCACAGTATGGGGGTTCGGCTCCCACCTTCAGCAAGTTGTCTTTCTATCAACTTTCACTTCCTCTTTACTTATTATTTCTACATTATGATTTCCCCTACATATTGTCCAGCTTCACTGTCTGCTTCCTTCACAACATAGTAAATAACAGAAAATTGGGTCCATCAATTTCCTTTATTCTTTGTGCCTCGTTCTCTACTGCTGCTGATAGTTTACAAAATCTCCTTCACAATCTGTCCTTGTGTGAAGAGAAATTCAATCACCGGACAACACCCTGTTTGAGAAAAGTCCAAAGTGATCGACAAATTCTTCGGTTTGGTGCTGAAAAAGATTTGAGAAAAAATACTCAGTAGTCATCCAAAACATATTTTTACACAATGCCTTAAAAAGTTTTTATTAGACAAGAGGATCATGCTAAGGGATAAAACTTATCAGAATTTTGTTATACAGATCAAGAGATTACTTTAACTGTGAGGTTTTGACATGTAACTTCACTGTGGTTTACATCGTAGGTTCTAGTTTATTTTGACCACCGGAGATTCCTTAAAGTGCGCCCAAAGCTCAAATGCAAGTGTTTTTACGTTTCACCCCCATCAAACTGTGGCTGTTAGAGCCGGGAATCAAACCACTGAGCTTGTGCTCAGCAGGGCACTATAGACACTGAGCTGCTGCAACGGATACCAAGGGATGACTGAAACAAGGCTTGCGAAATTCCACAAGGTGAAGAAAGACTCACGGGATGAAAAATTGGCATTTGCTTGATTGGCATGAGCCTAGAAACTTACACATTTGCGTACACCCACCTACCAGTATAGTGTCTTTACATTTCACATCTACGTAGTGCAGGTTCTACAATGACAAATTCCTGATTCGAGCTCAAGAATAGCGCGAAAATAAAATCCAAGAGAAGGACAGGACACAAAGCTTGATTCCTACAATGAATCTACGTCGTATTTCCATACAAGTTGCGAAGAATGTTCGTGCAAGCATGGTGCCTCAGATAACAGCGTAAGAAACAACAATGCTAGTATACATATCAGTTTAGGAAACAAGCTGCACCGCATTCTGGCTTCAAGACAAACTTAATTTGAGAGCAAGATTGAGCCTGAGTAGAACACGTTCCTATATACTGGTTTTCATAGTTTAGATTAGGGTTTCTCAACATGTGCATTTTGAAGTGTTGCGAGCAGGCGCAGAATGTAGATGCTGTAGCCTTCTTTGGGCTTTCTAGCAGGTTCTCAAGCAAGTCGTGATTCACAATCGAGCCGAGAAATCCGTGATTAGGGAAACCGTACAGTAGACGAAGAGTAGAGGTAAACGCTGCATTGAGTGCCATAAAAATTTGCGACAGCTCACTTACTCGCACATTATGCAAAGCCCCACGAAAGATGGAAAAAAAAAGGAAAAGTCTTCACGATCAACGTACTCAAGTAAGCGACAGCAACAAACGTTTAGAAATATTTTAAACCTTTCTGTCATAAGAGAAGAAAGTGCCGCCAAGCTGAAGACACGAGCTCCATTTACAACAAATTCAGCAAACAAGAGCAACAGCACTGAAAAACTGAACAGTAAGCTGCACAAAACCACGTTATGAACCATAACAGGCACTGCAAGGTATAAGGAAATGAGTTGCTTTAGGCGTGGGCCCAAGTGTCGCTCATGATCGCAAGCTCAGGCACATTTCGGTTGTCCCAGCACAACTAACTAGCATATTTTGCTACACAATACAGTAAGGAACCATAAATTTATGTTTTAACTAAGATCAAAAGTGGAAGCAGCGCGCGCAAACTGTAGCAAAATTGTTAACTGGAACACGCCATACTTGTTTAAACGTCACAATCACGTGGTCAAAAATGTGACATCACTTCCGTGCATGGCAGTAGCGTTTTGGTATGGCATTTCGCCTCTATTACGCGTGTCACCAGTCACCGCCTTTTTTTAAAAACCCATATGGGTCTCAAGAATTTTCCTTTTCGTGTACCCTCCTTGATCTTGCGGGTTTCTACAGAACTGATTTGCCAATAATTGGGGTTAGGAGCAGGCAAATGGTCAACGACCCTGACTTTGACCGCCTCGATGCCTTGGGTTAGCAAACAAGAGTTTATTGGCTACTAGCCTGCTTCTAAGGTTACATGCAATTAAAATAATTTACATTTACTAACACATGCAGGATCGTCCTAACACCGTATGCTTCCATGAACTCACGCACTGCCCAAGATCATAACACAAGAAAAGCACAGTTCACGTTAGCAGGCCTTGCAAAGCATGCCAAGATGCACACCTTGAAATTTATTTGAATTGTTTGAGTGCTCCCTAATATGGTCATTTCATGGGACATTAAAGGAAAATACAAAGCAGACTACTAAGTAGTAGTGGACTATAGTACTATTTGCAAGCGTGCTAAATTCTTACGCCTCAAGTTTCTGTTCCACCTCCTTAATGGGGGCTACAAATTACACAGTGGTGCATATGTATCTTTCTCTGAACAGCGAAACACTAGAACTAAACACCTTAAACATTTAATTGAATACAGGTTCCACACAGACACATTCAGGTATTTTTTCTTTCCTCAGACAATCAGTGATTAGAATTCATTGCCTAGTGATATAATTTGTTCACCTGACGATTTCCTTCCTATGCTGGAAAAATAGGTCTGAGTACGCATCTTAACTTATAAGTATCGCCTACAGACACTGCAATATGTTTGTAATTGGTTTGGTGTACTTTTTTTGTTGTTTGCCTTATGCTTCTGCATTTTTGTTCATTAACCTTTAAGGGCTGACTCAGGAAGGTCACACCCTCTTATTGTATTGCTCAACTACATCTTCTCGTAAACTACAATATTAACAAGTGTATAAGTTTGCCATTCATATTTTGATGCAATGTATTTTCCCATGTCCTGCAACAGCCTCGAAATGGAGGCTAGCAGTATGTATGAAATAAATAAATAGATGCGGCCTATTAAAGTAGCATTCCATAAACCTCACAGTGCTTGTTTCGTGCCAACAAGACTTAGTTTACGAGGAAATTGCGTCTGAAGGGTCCGCATACCTAGAGAGGAATTCAAATCACCTGCTCCTGAGCAGGGAGTGGCGACGTTGCATACGCCACGACTGCCCTTTGCTTTCATCGGTGAGTAAAACAGCGCCCTACAGATGGTGCTACAGTTTTCTACGAAAAATGCGTACGTGCGGCCATGGAGCAACCGACCCAAGACAGAACATTGGATTCACCACTGCAGCTGCTCTTGGTCAAGTGGCATGGACTGTTCAGACATACCACGACATCACATGAACATAAAATTCTCTGCGACTTGAAGTTTGTGCAAGTTTCGCGAGCCAGAAAAGCCAGCTCAGCACTACATAATAACTACTGAAACACAAAAGCGTGGGCGATGCTTTCAAGGGTAACCTCAATAGGTTCTTTTTTCTAAAAATCAAATAGAACTAGACAAGAAGCATTTTCTTTCATGTTATAATGCAATGCAGCGATATTTTTATTACTAGTAGATGAGTTCCAGTGACAGAATTTTAATGAGGAGTGCCTTCATCATCTGGCTAGTACTTGAATGTCTAAGGGAGTGTCTAATTGTGTCCTGCATTTACTTCAGTTTCTCAATTACAAAAGCTCTATTCGCAGTAATATTATTACAATATCATCGAGCAATTCTCAAAAGACGGGCCGCCACGAGAACGAAGATGACGTCGCAGCTCTTAGTGCGAGCGAGGGTCGGCCTGGCTGCCTGGCTCCAGTGTAAATAACCTGTAAATAGCCCCTTTCGTCTGTCTTTTCACACGTAACATTCTGGTGGAGGTGCGGGGTACTTCAGAAGCTGCCGCCTTCTCTCGTCTCGTCACTCTTCTAACCTCACCACCCATTCTCGCCCACTTCGACCCTGATGCCCCTACAGAATTGCGTACAGATGCCAGCGGTCATGGCGTAGGTACCGTCTTAGCCCAGCGTCAGCGTGGACAGGATCACGTTATTACTTATGCGAGCCACCTCCTAGCACAATCGGAGCACAACTATTCCATTACGGAATGAGAATGCCTTGCTGTCGTCTGGGCAGTTGCGAATATCTGTCCTTACCTTTACAGTCGCCCTTTTTCCGTAGTCACTGACCATCATGCTCTCTGCTAGCTTTCATCACTAAAAGACCCTACAGGCCAGCTTGGTCGATGGGCTTTGAGGCTAAAAGAATTTTCATATTCCATGGTGTACAAGTCTGGCCGCCTGCACCAAGACGCTGACTGCTTGTCGTGTTACCTGTTGACAACTTTGACTCCTCCAATATTGCCAGTGCTTCTTGTGTATTCTCTGTATCACAGCTGCTTCATTTCGCCGACGAGCAACATCATGACGGCTACATCAGAGCACTCATAGACCATTTTGAACATTCTCCAGCCGATGCTGCTCTACGCCTCTTCGTCCTCCGTAACCTTCATCTGGACGGCTCTGAGTTTCTACTTGTAATACCTAAACACTTCCGCTCCACTGTTCTAGAAGAGCTTCACGACGCACCAAAGGCAGCACACCTTGCCGTATCTCGAACCTATGACCGTGTACGTCGCCGTATTTTTTGGACGGGCCTTGAAGAAGCCTTCCCAGCTCCCCACCGGTTACCTGCAGCCGCTCGACATCCCTACCAAGACCTTCCATCGTGTCGGTTTAGACCTTCTCAGCCCATTTCCGGAATCCGGAATCTACATCAGGCAACAAGTGGGCTGCAGTCGCAGCGTACTGCAAAACAGTGCAGTTTGCGGCTTTGAAGCTGGTCAGGGCACAGCATGGCATTGGCGTGTTCAATAAGAGCATCAACCTTTTAAAAGGCGGGAGCTGACGCATACGCTTTCCATTCCGCGTTGTGGTACTTGTTAAGTCGTCAGTCCTCACATCACTGGCAACTGCGCTTTCCATGCTCATATGTTGACATTTCTCATGGAATTGTCATTCTTCTGCCTGTCCGTGTAGAGGTTAAGATGTCCTCTTTGCCACATTAGGGCGAGAAAATTGTTTAATAAATCAAGATTAACATAAAATACATGTTTTCTTTAGATTGTTGCTCTGGGTGATCTAGTGCCTCACTTGAAACAATTTTTGTGTTTCCATCGCTATGAATGTTCGCACTCATGCAAAAAAAAAAGACCCATTCTGTCACGCCAAAAATGTGTGCAACAGTGTACAACATTTATCGTCGTGAAAGCAAATAATTTTGCTAGTGGCTCTCATACCACGAGACAAGGGTGTATGAAAAATCATGCCAACCATTTTGCATTGTGCTGTGGGTTGGTCTATGAGATACCTCTCGGCTGTGGCAAGTTCTATGTAGACCAAACGGCCCAATGCCTAAATGACTATTTGAGGGAGCATTCAAACAATTTAAATAAACCGGATGGTACAGCGCTCATTGCAAGGCCTGCTCATGTGAGCCGTGCTTTCCAACATTGTGATCCTGGGCAGAAGTAGCAACAAAACAGCACATGAACTCGCGAAGGAATATTTTATCAGAGAGATGGTGCACATGTCAGTAGCACTTCAATTGCCTTAATTCCCCAGAAGTGCACTTGTTTAATGCCAATTTGTAGCATTACTAGACAAACTAGCACTGTCACAACATTCGCCTCTTGCATGTGCCCAAAATTTGTACCCTATCTTCCATCCTTTGAATCATTAAGTCAGTTGGTAGTTCGCACTTTCATGCGTCCTTCTATAAATATCTTTTTGCGCACAAAAAAAAATAATGCGTCGCAGATTTCACCAACTTGCCCAAGACGAAGTCCTAGTCAGTTTCAAAAATTTCCTTCAGAGATTTTCTTGTTGTGATGAGAATTTCTGTCAATGCATGGCACTCTGTTCGAACAAAGGGACAGGTGGTTGACAACTTCACTGAAGATGGGAGAAAAGAAAGGTTATAGAGGCAAAGATTGTCACATTATCACCCAGATATGTTCCCTAACGCAATGCCTAAAGAGTTTTTTTTTTTGTTGGACAAAAGGATCAGGGTAAAGCTCAAGACCTATGAGCATTCTATTGCACAGACAAAAGGATTAACCAAACAAGCCCTGTGAAGTGCAGCAAGGTCAAGGAAGATTCATACAATGGAAACGGCATTTGCTTGAGAGCGGCATGCATGGACCTGCAAGCCCACACTGGTCATATTAGCATGCATTTCACATGTATAACAAAATGCAGGTTCCTGCAATGAAGCTACGTCATGTCTACAAACAAGTTGCGAGGAACATTTGCGCAAACCTGGTACCTCGCACAGCGCCATCATAAGAAGCAATACTAAATAGCAGCTTAGCAAACTAGCTGGAAGAAATTTAAGAAAATTTCTCGGTCTTCAAGACAGTCAAACTTTACAACAAAATTGAACCAAAGTAGAGCTATGAGTGGCTGGGCCACCTTTTGCAATATTTGTCTTCATAGTTTACATTCAGGTTGCTCAACATGTGCCTTTTGAACTGTAACGAGCAGGTGCACAAGCAAGTCGCGATTCGCTAGCCACCAAAATCCGAGGTAAACAGGGAAACAGCATGAAGATGCAAGACAAGAAACAGTAGAGGTAAATGCGACATTGCCGTAAAAAAATTGCAACAGCACTTGCTCGGGCAATATATGCAACAGCAATCCTACGAAGGATGAAGAAGAAACTTTAATAGAGAATGGTCCGGCAGTTTTTGTCAGGTGGCGGCTCGAAGTCCTTGAACTCGAGCGGCACCTTCGGCTTGCCGGATGGCCCAGAGCTGCGGTCTGCCAACTCTGAACTTTTGAGAGTCGTCTCCCAGCGGCGGCAACGCCGATGGAGAAGGTCCCCGGCGGCCCTCGAAGCCGGGGCGGCGCCGGGAAGAAGCGAGCTCGAGGCTTCCCGCACTCTGGCTGCAGCGACAAGAGTTTAGAACGCGTTTAAACGTTTTTACCATAAGAGAAAAAAGTTCTGCCATACTGAAAGCCAACATGTGCCCCATTCACAACAGCAAATTCAACAAACAAGAGCACTGAAAAACGTAACAGGAGCTACATAAGACCACACTACCAACCATAAACGCGCTGCAAGGCATAAGGAAACGAGCTGCTCCAGCGTTGCGTCCAAGTGTCGCTCGTGAACGCAAGTTCGAACACCATCCGATTCTTCCAGCGCAACTAGAACAACATTCTAGCACACAATACAGTAAGAAACCGTAAAATTGTGTCTTAGCTAAGCTGAAAAGCTGAAGCAGCTCCAGCAGCGCGCGCAAAACTATAAACCGGAACACGTCATACTTGTTTAAACAACGTCATCATAACTCTGACGTCACTTCCGTGCGTGGCAGCAGCGTTTTAGTATGGCATTTCGCTACTACCACGTGCGTGTCAGCAGCTTACGCCTTTCTGGCCGCGCGTTTGCGTTTTGCGCAGAAAAGCCGTAGCGCCGTCTGCGGGCGCCGTTTTACTCACCGACGGCTCAACGTCACTACGAGACCATGACGTCACCACTCCTCGATCGGAGGGCGGGCGTCTTCAACTGCGCTAGAGGTACGCGGACGCCTGAGAAATAATTTTCTCTTAAAATAAGTCTCTTCTTCGCACGAAACAAGCGTTTCGAGGTTTCTGGGATGGTTTTTGAACAGTCCACGTTGACCATTAACCTTTAGTGTCCCTTTAAGGAACCCCAAGTGGCCAAAAATTAATCCGGAGTCCCCCACTGCGGCGTGCCTCATAATCAGATCGTGGTTTTGGCACGTAAAACCCCGTAATTAATATTTTTTTAATTGTGCCTGAATGAGTTGGATCATCCGAGGTTCTTCAAGGCCCATGCAAAGTTTGATAAACGTGCGCTTTTAGATTCCATCGCCATCGCGATACGGCCGCCGCCGCTAGGAATCGAATCCGCGACTTTGTGACCTTGTGCTCACCAGCAAAACGGCCGTAGCCACGCCGGCAACGGAGCTGGGGAACATAACGCACGGTAACTACTGGACCCTGTATTATCACGGGAGACTTTAATGCTCATCACTTGGCTTGGGGAAGCTCCAGAATAGATTCCAGGGGCCGGAAACTTGTGGAATTTGCTTCCGACCATGAACTTAGCATTATGAACGATGGCAGTCCGACGTACTTGCGTGGTTCGAACTATAGCAGTTGCTTAGACTTGACCTTGGTGTCACGGCAACTTGGTCAAAATGTTCGATGGTTCTCTGACATCGAGACTCATGGTAGTGACCAAATTCCCACCTACTTAAGTATCACTGGATTTGGAAGCTTCTCCTTTTGTACTTCCCGACAAGTATATATAAGGTGGTCAACGTATAAGACAAAGGTGGAAGAGGCATGCAAAGAAGGATTTACCGGCACCATTGAGAACCTTATTACAAGTGAATTGGAATCGTCTAAGTACACATTTACATCCGCTAAAAAACGTACGGATTTTAACATGGAACTTGAGCGACTTCGAACGATTCGCAGAAGAGCCGAGAGGCGATATAGGCGCACGAAGTCAATTCATGACCTTAGAGTCGCTCGACGTATACAGAAGAAAATCCAACGTCGTATGGACAGGCTGGAGCAACAAAGGTGGAAGACGTTCTGCGAATCACTTGACCCCCGCAAGCCACTGTCTATCATATGGAAAACGGTGCGCGGCCTTGGCTCGTCTCCACATCAACGACACCCATTCTCAGCCCTAGCCCTCCATCAAGGCCGCTCACAGGTCGA
The DNA here is from genome assembly GCF_050947875.1 of Dermacentor variabilis. Taxonomy (NCBI): domain Eukaryota; kingdom Metazoa; phylum Arthropoda; class Arachnida; order Ixodida; family Ixodidae; genus Dermacentor; species Dermacentor variabilis. The sequence goes on from NC_134575.1 coordinate 58,960,963, forward strand.
TATAGCCGAAGATTTCTGTGTGAAGATTGCGGGAAGTGTGGTCACCATCAATAGCGAAACTCTGGGTGAGGTTCCTGCCACACGCTTCCCAGAATTGAATGTGTCCTTCTCACTTGAGGAATTGGACGCTGCTCTGGCCACATGCAGGCGCTCATCGTCGCCAGGACCAGACAGCATCACCTACGCTGCTTTATGCCACCTAGGTGTAGATGGCCGAAGCAGACTTCTGGAATGTTATAACCAGTCATGGAATGATGGCCTCGTTCCTGTGCGGTGGAAGTCCAGCCGCTTGGTACCACTCCTGAAGCCTGGAAAGTCGCCACTTGACCTAGCGTCCTACCGACCCATTGCGCTGTCCAGCTGTGTTGGGAAGGTCATGGAAAGAATTATTCTCGCCCGCCTAGAATGGTATCTTGAGCGGCACAACGTATACCCCGAGGCCATGGCTGGTTTTAGAAGAGGCCGTTCCTCTATTGACAACGTCATCGATCTAGTCACGTCTGTACAGCAAGAAAAACACCACAAGCGTTTATCGGTTGCACTATTCCTCGACGTGAAAAGCGCCTATGATAAGTAACGCATGAAGCCATCGTTGATGCCCTGGAAAATAATGGAATTGGTGGACGCATGTTTCGGTGGATTCGGAGCTATCTATTCAAAAGATCCTTCTTTGCGCACAGTGCAGATGGCCGAACTGCTGACCATTACACTTGCCGTGGCGTCCCTCAGGGTGGGGTTCTTAGCCCCACTTTGTTCAACCTTGCAATCCTTGGGCTTGCCTACGTTCTACCACATGCAGTAAACCTTTCCATATATGCTGACGACATATGCATATGGACCTCGGCAGTTACACGTCTCCAGGTGCGTGCACGGCTCCAAAAAGCCGTGACCCTAACATCATCGTACCTGCGTGCGCAAGGCCTCAGCATTTCGACCGAGAAATGCACCTTAGTCGCTTTTACCCACAAGCCCATGACCTGGTACCCCATTTCTATTGACCACCAACCAATTTCCTACGCAAAAACTCACCGATTCCTACGCGTTATTATAGACAGAGACCTTTCATGGAGCCCCCACATCTCATACTTTAAGAAGAGGCTTACTTCTATCTCCTATATACTAAGGTTTCTTGCCGGTAAAACGTGGGGCACATCCGTGGCATCTATGCTTCAACTATACAGGATGCTCTTCCTAGGATACTTGCGATACAGCACACCAGTACTGTCCAATGCTAACAAAACTAACATCCATATCCTACAGAGCGTTCAAGGCCAAGCCCTTCGAACATGTCTGAGGCTACCTCGAAATGTTTCAACCGTGGCAACAATTGCCACAGCGAGAGACCACACAATAAGGACCTATATAGATATCGACGCACTTCGGGCGCATGTTCGCCATATATCCAGAGTCCCTGACCACCATCTCGCTCGCTTGCCTGAGAAAAGACCCAAGGCAGTTTTCTCCAAATCAATTGCGGCTAACCGGCACTCTTTGTCTTTGAGGCACTCACCCGCAACAAGAACGCCATCCCCTATGTGGTGCTTGAAGAAGCCTCCTGTGTACCTTGCTGTTCCAGGAATAGTGAAGAAAGCTAGCCTGACCACCGCGGCTCTCAAGCAGATCACATTGGAACTTCTGCATTGTTCATACGCTAACCGAATTCATGTTTACACGGATGGTTCCGTCTCGGAAAATTCTACGGGCGCCGTTGTTCTACCATCTCAATCGGTCGTCATCAAGTTTAAGACTTCGCACGTAACGACATCTGCAGGTTCCGAACTGGCCGCTCTTCGCGCTGCTGTCGAATACATTGAAAAAGAACCGCCCAACAAATGGCCAATACTTTGTGACTCGAAAGCAGCCCTGCAGAGCTTGCGAAGTTTACGACGTGGCAATTACGAACAGCTGGTGTCACAAATCAACGAAACCTGTCATTGCGCTTCTGAACGAGGACATGATATCATATTTCAGTGGCTTCCGGGACATTGTGGCATCGTTGGTAATCACCTCGCCGATGAAGCTGCCCGACGTGCCCAGGCTGGCTCACCGACACTCCTTATACCTTTATCCAGAGTCGACGCTGCAAGAGAGCTTCGCAGTCTCGCTCGTACCATCACGTTAGGTTGCTGGCATACACCACAGAACTCTAAGTGTCGTTTATACGGCCTCGACCCATCACTGAAACTTAAATTACCAGCGAACCTTCCACGACGTGACGCAACACTGTTGTGTCGGCTGTGGGTAGGAGTAGCATTCACCAACTCCTACAGCTATTCATATTGGAATGGCGGATTCACCAGTGTGCGCTAAGTGCAAGTGTGAAGAGACCATCAGTCACCTTCTGTGCCACTGTTCTCGCTTCGATAATCAACGTGAGGCTCTCCAGACTGGATGACAGGCCATTTACGGAAGCGAAGATCTTGGGAGCCTGGCCTCACAGTTCATTAGCCCAGAAAGCAGTTCGAGCGCTTTTTCGCTACTTGAGGGCAACAGACTTGAGTGCCCGACTATAGACATCCTACACCTAAGTTCTCTCTCTCTCTCTCTCTTTCTTTCACTCTCCATTCCCCTCCCCACGTGTAGGGTAGCAAACTGGACTCAGTCTGGTTAACCTCCCTGCCTTTCCGTCTTCCCTTCTCTCTCTCTCTCTCTGCGTTCCCTTAGTCCATGCAATGTGCAAAATTTTGCAGAATGACACTTGTCCGCACTAGTCTTCTGTTCTTCTCCAACGCTTTAAGCGAGCAAAACGCTGCTGAAAGTGCTGCCATAGTGCGGCGAGCCCACGGAGCAAGGGCGAGCCGGCGAGCCTCACCGGCCACATTGCGAGCAGACGACAAGTGCGAAACCAGTGAAACAACATGACGTGGCGTCACAAAAGCGGCGTTGCAGCGCAATAAGCTACCCACTAAAGTATAATTATCAAATCAAATTTAATATATTTATTAACGTTTACATGGTTAGTACTGCGTTAATTCTTTGCTTTTGGTTATTTCAAAAAACAAAAGTTTAAAAACTTGAGTTTGTTTTACGCACTAGAGGACGCCACGCAAGCAACAAACATGGCTGCCTCCACTCGAAAACCGAAACGGCGTGTAGTTCCGCGTGTGCTCTCCCGATAGTGGTTCATTAGCCTATTTTTGTGCTCTCAAATAGCCTCCACTGAGCTGAGGGACCATGGCTAAGCGGAAGAGAGGCAAGAATAGTCGGAGTGCGGCCATCAAGGTCAATAATGGCTCCTATACCGAAGATGCACACATTTCCGATGCTGTCGAACAGCCGTCACCAAGCGAAGATACGTTAGCAGAAGGTAAGACGACGGATGACTCGGTCGGCAAAACTGAAATAAACAGTGTCGTCGAAGACGAGAGAAATTCGGACGCACCTGAGCAACCGCGAATCGTTCAACAAACCGTGGCGAACCGCAAGCGTGCGGACCTGTCGGCCAGCGAAATCAAGAAAAACGCCGCGCTGATCGTCCAAGACAGAAAGAACGTCAACCTTCTCCTCGACATCGTCGACTGCCTGTCTTCCGACTCCGAGGACGTCGTGGTCGCTGCCGCCCAGGCGGCCAACAAGGTGTTCTGTCACTTCCTCAAGACGAGCCCGGCCTTGTACGAGAGCGAAGCCGCAAAACCCGCCGAATCGCAAAACGCGCTCGAAAAGTTCAACGCCTGGCTTCGGCAGCGGTACGCCGACGCATGGCGTAGCGTCGTCGCGATGCTTTCGGGCGCCTCGTCCTCCGCCCGCGTGCAGAGCCTCGCGCTCCAGGTCGCCATGAAGTGGATCGAGGTGGAGACGCTGCACAAGAAGCAGGGAGAGCACCACGTCCCCAGCGCCAAAGTAGCAGCCGTCGTCGAAGCGCTGCTGGACCCCGAGCGCGACATGAAAAGCGTCATCTCCAAGTTCAACCAGTTCCTCGACCTGGCCGACGTCAAGACGTACGCGCTCCGCGCGCTGGGCAAAGTGGCTCGGACATGGAGGAGGATCGATGCGCAAACGGCTACGAAACAAGATGGCGATGAGGACAAGGCGACGTCGAAAGAGGAAGAAGAGGAAGAGGTGAAAGAATCGCAGTCGACGAAGAAGCCGGAAATGACCGATCGATACTTGTCGAACCTCTACCACCTTCTCCTGGGTTTCGACATGACAGCGGAACCGCACAAGCCGGGAGAGCCCGTTCCCGTTTTGGGAGGCGAGAGCACGAACTACATCATCAACCGCGAACAAGAGGTCAAGCGCCTGTCGGCCGTGTGGATCACCTTCTTGCGACAGAAGCTTCCCGTGAAGCTGTACCGCGAGCTGCTCATCCTGCTCCCTGATAAAGTGGTGCCGTACATGCACAACCCTCTCCTGGTCACGGACTTCTTCATCGAGTCGTACAACCGCGGCGGCTCGTACAGTCTGCTGGCCCTCAATGGTCTCTTCCTGCTCATCCACCGGTACCACCTGGACTACCCCAACTTCTACGAGAAGCTGTACGCCTTGCTGGAGCCGGGCGTCTTCTACGAGAAGTACCGGGCCCGGTTCTTCTTCCTCACCGACCTGTTCTTGTCGTCATCCCACCTTCCAGCGTACCTTGTAGCCTCGTTTGCCAAGAAGCTGGCCCGCATGGCTCTAGCGGCGCCCCCTTACGCCCTTCTTTATGTCATCCCGTTCATTGGCAACCTCCTGATAAGGCATCGCAGTCTAGTCACCATGATCAATGACTCCTCAGACCGCGACGCTTCTATAGACCCGTATGAAGCAGAACAGACAGACCCAAGCAAGTCACAGGCTGTGGACAGCTCCCTCTGGGAGCTGAAGACGCTGCAGAGTCATTGGTACCCGACCGTGGCTAAGAAGGCAAAGTTCATCGACGACAACCTGCCACGAATGGAGTGGGACTTCTCCGAACGACTCGAGGAGGGATATGCTGAAATGATGAAGCGCGCCAAGTCTGCTAAGCACAAGGAGGCACCAACAAACTTCCACAAGGTTGAAGGACTCTTGAAGCAAAAGGAAGAGCTTCTGAGTGAGTTGTGGACTTTGGAGTGAGAACAATCCTTAGCCTTTCATGAACTTGGCATGAGGAAGACCATACCATTGTGCGTAGATGACAATGTTGGCACAGTGTGTGTCCAAAATCTGTGTCCGCGCATGTGTCCTTGAAGAGTGGTGGTGCCTATGGTCGATTGCTGTGCCTTTTCATCCTGTAAAACCATGGATGTCTTGGGACATTTTGTCGTGTAACATTGTTTCGAGATCTGGAATTTTTCACTGTTCCTGCAACTCAAATACACCTGCACATCAGGAGGTCTGCTGTACCTACTCAGCTACAAAGTGCTTGCATTAAACATTACAGAAAAAATTCCCGAATTACAAAACTTCTTGTGCTAGAAATACACTCAAGCTGCGTTAGAAATTACTCAGTTGGAAGTCATGTTTGTAAATATCTTGCAAACGTTATGAGTAGGTTACAAAGAACTGTAGCCTGCTCAGTCATGCTGGCACATTTCGGATTTAGTATGGATAGTTACTGAAATACTGCAACTGTGTGCTCATCTAAGGTTATTGCATATGAGCACAGCAACACAAGTAAATTTCCTTGCTATGCATTGACATTAGCTGATCATATTTTAGTGCTTAACTGGCACTACAAAGGTGTGGCAAGATGAAACCTGCAAGAGCACGTTCTGTGGTCATTATTGTTGTCCACTTATTCTCAAAACAAAGTTTGCTTTCTGTCTTGCACATTTGTGGTGAAGTTGAAGTTTTGCTCGATGGCCAAGTCAAACACGAAAAAGTAGAGACATTTCAAAGCCTGCACAGGTCCTCGTTTAAAATTTTGTCAAACCCTTGATCCAACCTTTATAGTGCCTCGAGACCACCAGTTGAAGAGGCCATAAGCATGTGACTTACGGCATCTTTGAGATCAAAACTATAGCTAATTAGTGGAATTTATGCGCAATATATATATTATTCTCCTAATTTTGAATATGATTTTAGTTTCTAAATATCTTATTCGCCAATTTTTCTGTGCTCCCTGGAAGTAGAAAAAGTAGGGTCTCTTGTACAAGGTTTGAGCTTCATACCAGGCATGGGAAAATAGCCTGTATTGCTCCTTATAGACAAATAATTGCGAATAAGCTCAAGAAGTATTTCTTTTACTTTACCATTTAAAGAATACATCCTAATCTCATCTATAGTTATTGAGGACACTGGTGATTAGATTCCCAAAACACACATGACCAGAATTGTTGCAGATTACAATAACACCTGCATACTTTTATTCTACACATCCTTGTACAGACGAAAGGCAGGTAGTAATGCCTCTTTAAAGTTCCCCTACTAGCTGCTCATGATGTCATGGATTCGGACGGCACCTGCTCCAAGCTAAGTGATGCTTTGTTGACAAACAAAAAGTTCAACATTGCACTCAACCTAAGGGGTTCTGAGAAATTTGCACACACAGAAATGAAAGACATAATGCAGATGTACCAGTGCTTTGGTTTGCCCATAAACTTCAAAAGAGGAACTGTCATGATCAGCCCATGTTCGTGAACAATGGGGGGCTCTGTTTTCCCCACTAATAAGCAATGCTTCCTTGTCACATAAATGAAAACAGTCGTGTAAGAATACGTCACGATTCTAAACTAGTTTAGTGCTGCTCTTTAGTATTCCTTTAAAGAATTACCTCTAAACCTTGGGAAGAAATGCTGGCAAGCGTCGGAGCACCCTAAATAATTTACTGTGCCGCTTATTGCTACAAACCAGTTTCGGTTGCGGTACACGGGAAGTGGATGTGTCACGACCACATGTCAGCACACTCACTCGCAAATACACAGACTTTACTCGCTCCAAACTCGTTTCACAAGCATGAGTGAGTGCTAGTGACCTTGAGTAGACGTGATTGTGAACAGGAGTGAGCACCAGTTGGCGCGACTTCAAACAAAAGTCTCTCACTTTCAAGAAAGCTTGAGTGAACGTTAGGTAGCAACGAGGATGACTGTCAGTAGGCATGGCAAAATTTTTCCATGGCCAAAATTTCGAGGGTCGCACATCACATTCAGAGTGGAGTGCACCAGCTCCCACCATACATACAAGTCGTGTGGACTCCGGAGCACAAGTCCTTATGTGGCAATCAACAGGCACACGCCTACACCTGAGCACACGCACACTAGGAGATGCAAGAGGGTTATGCCGAGAAATTCCACGCCGAGCCCATACCATTAACCTACACGCACATCCTACAACACTATCGCCTTTCACGAAGAACGCTACTGCCGCCTCATAATGCTCCAACGCGAGAGGAAACCGTAATATGGCGAAAACTCCAAAGAAACGCATATCCACACTTGGGTCTCTACCGTGCCATACACTCCATGCTGTATTCCTATAAATGCCCGCACTGCTATTAATGTGCGGCACTTTACCACATGGTATCGGCTTGCGCAAGCACGCGAGACCTCACCGCACGGCAATGGGAGGCAGCACTGTCCAGCGCCCAAGTCAACGGAACAGCTCAACCTGGTCAACCAAGCAGGAAGGGCAGCTAAGGCCACTGGACTCCTGGACTGAGGGAACCACCCACTGCAGAGCGGAGGAGCTACTTCCGCTCACTAGCTGTTTTGCATAAAGTTTATTCTCTCTCTCTCAGTGTGAGCGTGAGTGCGTGCCAGCAACTGTGAATGGAAGCGACCGCAATTACGAGTGAGTCTTAGTGAGGGTAAGTATGAACGGGAGTTTTAGTGCCAGCGAGTGTGAGTGCACATGAGCATGAATGAATAGAATACATGGCCTACAGAAACGTCGGTGATCGGGTATCCACTTATTCTGCCAACCTATGTTCGCAGCATTGTGACACACTGGCTCAATCCACTTGTGTGAATGCTGCTATTGCAACATGCAAGCACATCCTGCAGAAACACATCTGGCACTCCACTTAATTATGAGCAGGCACCATACTAAGCCTTATCTCTACATTTCCTGGCCTTCTCTATTCATGGGTATCATCTTTTCACATATGAGAAACACGTGCTAGAATTTCCTGAACTTGAAAACTTGAAACTGAACTTGAACTTGAAAAACACAAGGTGCACTTAAAGAACCCCTCGCCAGGTTATTATTATCATTATTTGTTTTGAAAACATATACACAAGACAGGAATGGCAAAGAGGAAGAGGCTGGCAACTTCCACCAGAAGAGCACAACGCCTGCCTGCTGTTCAGAAAGGAGGAGACAGAAACATAGAAATGGTAGATAGGAAGAAGGGGAGGGAAGCTTAAAGAAAGAGCAAGATGGTAAATCTTAAAGAATTAAGCAGAACTCGCACGGTACAGGTCACACACAGCAGGGCTGCCCCCCCCCCCCCCCCACTGCAGGTCACGCCACTAAAGAATGTCGACATAGAATAAACAGTGTCCGAGGTCCCATCACCCGAAAACAGAAATAGGCTACAAACATGAACCTAAGTTAGTCACATTTAGAAAAGTAAGAACAGCGCAAAGCGCTTGATCGTGTCGAGATGCGCAATCACTGTGGTACAAACATTTGTCTGTCGCACACCACAGGCCAAGGAGGTCCTAGTCCTTCACTAATGACATGCACTGTGCACTGAAGGCAGGACACTCGAGTATCAGGTGCTGAAGTGTCTCGCAGCAACCACGAGACGTACACGATGGACCGGCCACACACGTCCTTGTCTGTATAGACATTCACACACGTTCACACAGCCAAGCCTTAGCTTGAGTAGTTGTGCTCTAACTTGACAAGGCAAGCCTCAACCGTGATCACGGGGCAGGAACGTTCCATTTGTGACACATTGGTCTGTATGCTGCTTGAGTAGGTGTCGACGAACTAGCAGACGAGCGTCATGAAGCTTGCAAACAATTTCAGGGCAGACAGTTATTATGAGCGCAAGCTGGAGCTAGTGGATCAGCCTCATCATTTCTGACGATCCCTGCGTGTGAAGGGATCCATTGGGCAACGAGAGATCGGTACCCCATGTAATGCAATTTTGTTGGAAGATTCAGTAATGCTGCGCACAACTGGGTAATGAATATGAATTCATTATAATTTGCTATGGGCAGCGCAAAGAGACAAGCACAGTGTGTAGATCATGCAATAATGATGAAGTATCATGATGAATAATCACGAAGCAATGCACTGCACCCATGTGTGCCACAAAAACTGCTGAAAATTCGAAAAAAAGCCTGCGAAGTTCCTTCCTTGCAGGAGCAGCATCGGCCATGAGCAGGATGACGTCGCATGCAAAGGCGCTTCTACCTTAGTACAGTGCTTGTACTGGAAAAATTTGCAGAAGAGTTGAAATCCGGGCCAGTTGGTACATGGTTGAAGGAAAAAACCAGTCAAACAACACGAAGGACAAGAGGAGAGGTTCACACCGCAACGACTGGACTATCAACGGAGCTTTATTAGAAACAGCGTAGTCCCAGCAAGGCCAGCAGAGCATGCGCACTCACATCATCGCTAATCACAAAGCATGAAAAGACAAGATATCGCATCTGTCGTGACCGACCTAGAAATGCAAATTCGAAGGGCAAAGAAGAGCAAGAAATCCTGGAAGCGTACTACATCGGTTTATTAGGTGACGACTGCATTAGTACAACCTCGGTGCACTTACTTGAAAAGGAATTTGCATTTCTAGGTCGGTCACGACAGATGCTATATCTTGTCTTTTCATGCTCTGTGATTAGCGATGATGTGAGTGAGCATGCTCTGCTGGCCTTGCTGGGACTGCGCTGTTTCTAATAAAGCTCAGTTGATAGTCCAGTCGTTGTGGTGCGAACCTCTCCTCTTGTCCTTCGTGTTGTTTGACTGGTCTTTTCCTTCAACTGGAAAAATTGCCAGCAGCAGCGAGAGAAACTCGAGGATTCACACAACATGTAGTGTGTGCAGAACTGTCTCTGGAAGAATCTTATGCAGCTAAAACAAGAAAGGAGACAAGAGGAGGCGGGAAGTCCCTGGGGTAGGGGTTATGAAAATGGAGGTGGGCCCTTGGCTCCAATGCAAGAGGAACATTGCTGTTAGGTGTTGGGTAAGGGGACGATAGCTCGCTTCTTTGCATGATGGGCTTCCAATTTTATTAACATGTGTACTTGTTTATCTTTCTCTGATGTTTGCTGTTCACCGGTTAACAAATATTAAACGTTATCACTCACAGCAAGACCTGCCTGCATGAATTTGGAACTTGTGCGAAGCGAATGTTATGTCCTCGCCAAACCTTGTATTATCAGATTGCATGCGCGACACGAATTGTGTAGTAGTTTCTGGAAACCACAGGGGCACCAGCGGTTACACTAGAACCTTTGATGAGTGATGTATAAAAGCTGATGTGTTTGACCCGATGATGACTGTATTCACCGCTATCGTTGTGCTTCAAATGTAGCCTGGTTTTGTGGGCACAGGTTCACCAAATAACAACTTGGTTCCTGCACTCATGGTTTTGCTGCCGTGTTCTTCACTATAGTGACTACTACGTGACAATATTTCGTTTACTTTTATATTGGCTACTAGTGAACCCCTTCTCAAAAAAACTTTCGAAGATGTTATGCAAATCCAAGCAACTCATGCATAAAAGACAGCGAAGATGTACGAGGGAGAGAGACGCAGAAAGAAAACATTAATTTCTACTTGGGTGGGCGTTCTTGCTCCTATCACAATTCCCAAGAGTTTGATTTGCCACTGCCCAAAATCTGTCAAAAAATTTGCCAATTCTTCACTACTGATGCTAGTATCGAGCTGTGCATTCCAATGGCCTGGTAAGGATGCATCGCTGGCAGTTCGCTGGCTCACATTTAATTCTGACCAGGTTGCCACATGCTGCTGCTGTGCAAATATACTTGTGAATCACATATTTCACCGCTTCGCTATAAAATTATCTCGGTAGGATGCTCCCCAAACAGTGTTTCACAACTTCTAGCATATGACCAAAATTTCCAATGGGGCCTGGTGAGGGTCACTTTAATCCTTCAAGCGTCTCATTATTTTGACCAAAACTGACCTTATTTTGCTTTTTTCTTGCGGGGGGGGGGGGGGGGCTGAACCACATTTTATCAAAGAGGAGAAATGCATTTGAAGTTGAAATAGGCTATTTCAGAAATACTTTGCTGGCAAAAAGCATTCAATGCGTTCAGCAGAAGCGGCATGGCAATGAAAGACCCTATTCATTGTGCTCCCGTTCCTTCTTCAATGGCTTGCGCTGAGAAGGCTACAGCGGAGCGGGCCGTGCCCACAACGCTCCGCCTTCTAAATGTCACCGTGGCGTGCAGTTCAAATTTACTTTTGCATGTTAACTTAGACGCCACAGCTTCCGATTTTGGCGCCTACCACGCATCAAACGTAAGCCAAACACAGTTGCCCTTAGTGAGCCGCAGTGTGCTTAGCCAGTGGACTCGTGACAACAATAAGCAGGGTGGCCAAAGTTTAATTCCAACGCGGGTGGCCGCGTTCATGAATAGACAATAGTCCGCTTCTTCCGCAAGTAGGTAATTATTACCGAAATTCAAAAGCACATTTTCGCTTACTTCAGCCTGTTTATTGAATTTCGGCAATAAATATACACAGTAACAGTAGGAAAAAGTGCACTGACAAAAACATCCCTCTTGATCAATGTCAGCTATTGGCCAATAGCAGTGGCACATGAGAATCCGATTTATTAGAAAATAAAGCATCCAGAAGAGAACGAGTAGTAAGCTTCTGTTGAAAAGAGCGCCTGAGAGAAAGGCGACTTTGCACTCTACTTGCAAGCTCCACAAGCCGAGTATGACAGCAAAACTTGGCCGGAAAGGTCACAGTAGTGCATGCTATCCACAGACTATGTTTTTTCACCAAGCCCGAGGGGTGGTTCAGGGCCCCTTTAAGGCTTACTTTCAAACTGCACTCGATAAAAAAAAACGTTCTATAGCTTTTTCAACCAATTTGTTTCATGTTTTAAGCGAGAAAACCTCATTTTACCTCTTCACCATGCCATATATATGTACTTGTGATTGCCGCAAACGGTACAGATGCTAGCATTCGAAACCTGCCAAAAAACATAAAAAGTGCTAGATTCCAAAAACTTGGTCTTTGAGCACGTACATAGTGTTGCCTTTATATATATGAAAACACACCACAATAAACACACCTCTCCAGTGCTGACAAAATTCGGCTACCATCTACGTTGTAGAACACGAAGACTGAATTAACGTGGCCTTCTAGGCATTAAGGTGCAGTCATCTCTGTAGTAAAAAAAACGGGGGCTGGGGGGCGAATAACCACGGATTTCAAACTCGGCCACAGTAGCCATCTACGTAGTAGAAATAAAACTAAGCGGCAGTGCCAAGTTTGTCCAAGTCACTTTGAAAACGGGATTATTGTCATTGAAGAGCTGTGCTCGTCCAAAACAAAATTAACCAGGATTGTGTTGACGAGCTAACCTCCTTCAAAACACTTAAGGTGTTAAAATGCTACTTGAGCTACACACTCATCATGTGAGACAATTGGTTGTCTTAAAACTGCCTTCTTTCATGTATAAGCTACATGCCGTGTTATCAGTACATTGCTCTGTAGTACGAATTCTGAAGTATCTCTTGTGTGCATGCTTTGTCTCGTGCAAATTTGGCCCCAGTAAATCATGTTCCCCAATACCTGCGACTCACTGGCCCATGCTTCCTGTCCGATACTTTTGCTGAATCCCGAAAACTGTATGTGTGTGAAAAGTGGTTTCCGCGGCTTAGCTAGCAAGTACTACCACAGACAAACGTGAAATACGAAAAAGTTGAAGCTAGCTACAATGTGTTCGTGTATGCTTGTATGCTCAGCCTGGTGCCTACACTGCCTCTGGCCACAACTGGATACATGGCTGTCCAAACTCACATATTCAATTTTGCGATTTGTATCTAGCTAACTAAAACAACAGCACAGCAAACAAGACCCGTTAGCACAAAAAGAAAAAGAGTTCTCCTTATAAGCGTCATACAATTTGTAAAGTATGAACCACCTAGCCTAGCAGTGCACATCATGAAGTCACTAACCACAAAACAAGTCTTTTATACATTTCCATTGAAATTTCATTTATCCGCCACTGCATGTTGTTTTATGGTGTTCTTGCAGAAATCTGGCGCTATGGTTTACGAAAGTTTCTTCAATGCGAATGACAGGAAGCACACGCATATGCCTAAACTTCATCGTTTTGACTTCAAATTATCTTGTGGATTCCTACTGAACCTTTTTGCGGAGCAGTTTGTTCAAGAGAAACGAGATGGCGCTTTTGGCGGCGCGCCGCATGTCACCTCAGCAACAGCGCAAGAAAACGAAACCATTACCGCTAATGCACTGTGCTCCAATCATGCCAAATTGAATCACGTGGATTGAAGACGTGTGCAGTAGTTGGCTGCAATAGTGACTGGCATATTAAGGAAGGAAATGAATCTGTGTAGCCAAGTTCATGGACCGTTGCTGTAACTGTCTATACGTGTTACCAAATCTTCGAGATGTATGGCCTTCTTCGAGGATACAGAAATTGGCTCATCTGCCAGCGTTGTATCGCCAAGCCTCAAAGAAAGTACTTCAGCCCCAGAACGGCGGCAAGAGTGAGTACCGCTTGTTTAACAATGACAAAGGGATGAGCGCTGCTTCCTGTCATAGTACGTTTTGCACACAGTAGAGACTCTCTAATATCTACACAAATCTACCCCTACTGACATGGAGTCTTATGCCTACTCTATCACCAATGTGTCAATAAGTGAATGGGTGCACACTTAATATGTGCACCATATACGCACAGTAAATGACTGACTACACCAATAGGCAACGACGGCCACATTTCAATGGGGCAAAATGCGAAAACGCCCATGTACTTGGGTTTAGGTGCATGTTAAGAAACCCCAGGTGGTCTAAATTTCCAGAGTCCCCACTATGGCATGCCTCATAATCAGATTGTGGTTTCGGCACATAAAACCCCATAATTTCTTACACCGATAGCGCACGAATAGTCGAAGCTTAATGTTTCGCAACGGTTAGGTTAGGCAGAACGATTAGGCAGAAGTAATCAGACATTGACCGCACCAAGGAAATTTACTGAGTCGGAAATGTGACAAGCCGCTGCTTCAAAATACTTGCCAAATAAAGAAGGAAGAGCAAAACACACTAACCCTGATTCCATTCATGAGCAGAAAGTTTGGGTAACTTGGAATACATATTTAGCCTAATTTTGAAAACGAGCGCCATATATGCTGCTCGCACCGTTTTGACATAGGTTAATCAGCCTCCAAAGTGCTTTTGCATGTTCTCTGAAGCTGCGGCCAAAGCTTCACGTTGTCCATGCAGTCACCGTATACAATATCTCCCAAAACAGGTTTGCTAAGCCGCACAGGCACCATAAACACCCAATGTACACACGGAGGCAGTTGAGGCAAGCAATGGACGCATTACCAAGTGATCAAGCACGGCAACGCCCACGGGATCACCGCTGAAAGGGTCAATATTAACCGTTATACTAGCTCATTTCTCATTACAAAATCACCTTATGGAAATAATTAGAGCCATTTAGGCTCTAATTTCTGCCATCTGGCAGGACATTACAAACAAGAATAGTTATTTAGAGTATAAAAAGAAAATTGGCAGGCATGGTGAGAGACTTGCCAAACATCAGCTACATCTTCACGACAAACATGGCTAAAAGTGCTAAAATCCAGTTGTGCCAGAAATAATGCACAAAGGATGTCTATCATCAACGTAAAATATTTAACTGCTCTAAAGGCCCGGCCACATGACGCTCATCGTACGCATCTGTGAGGCTGTACCATGCCTGCCCTATGCATCTCACGAGGGGAGACGTACGGGCAGCACAAATATCTGGCCACGCCAAATATGAACGCGTGCACCTAAAGTGTCAAGCAGTGCGGCGGCATCACGTGGCCAGCATATAAACTACCGGCAAAGGTGCTGAAACAAGTCAGTTTTGGTTCTGAGGAGCTGCACATACAAACATTGTGATTCTCAATTGGGAAACAATGCAGTACCTCTAATATTGATAAATAAAAAGAAAAGTAGCAAAATGAACTTTAGAACAATGTTTCCTCGAACACGAACGTTTCTGCTGACGGTGATCTAGCAGCGCTGTGCTATGTGCAGTGAAGCATGCATGATGGCCGAGTTATCGCACTCTAGTAATGAAACTCTGCAGTGTCAGGAAAAAACAAAAGATTCCAACTAAGCCTCCTATAGCCTCCACACTTTATCCCCTTCTTGTGCTATGTCCTTGCACGCCAAGATAGTTCGTCGAAAGCAAAAGCAATGATAAAAATGATATTTAATTGTTATCGCAAACATATTGAAGCACTTCCTATTGGACCTGTGCTGTAGGTTTGAATACTATATGTCGGTGTTTCAGTAAAATGAGTTGAAAGGTCTGGGTGTTCGCTCTCAGTGTCAGTATGTCGTCATGGGACGGGCTCACTTCTTTCGTTCTTTTAACAATTTTACATCAGGCGTACACTATTTCAAGTAGCTGGACCTGTGCTTTCCAGGTATGCTAGACATGAAATAGTTGATGTTCTCACACCTGAAATTTCTTTCAAAAGTTCCTGCATGGTGTCTACATTCTGTAAACTTGACAAAACCCACTGAAGAATTAAAATTTTGTCTGTTGTGCAGCAGAATGCCTTTTATGGTTCTGAAAATGCAGAATACGCGGCGAAACTTTCAAAGGACGCAATTAAATGGTGCCTGAAGGGGTCATTCAAAGGTTCCTTATGTAGAAGATGACAAACCGACAGAAATTAAATACCTTTATTTTCCTAAGTTTGGTCGAGTGATAAAAACCACGGAACTCAAGTTGAAAAAATTTTCTGACTGAAGTCAACAGGGCCTGTTCAAGGCCAAGAATTGTGTAATGATGGCAGTGATGATGGCAGTGATGATGGCAGCGAAAGATGACTCGGAATGGAAAGAAGGGTCATGTAGTCTGGTGCTGTAAGCTTCAGACACGTCTGCTTCGCTTCTGGCTTGGCACGGCTTGGTTCGTGGACACCCAGCCCTCCTGCGGCTGGGCCACAAGACGGTACAGGTTTTGTGTCTCGGCTTCCAACTGCTCCTTGAAGTCGCGCCGCATTCTCTCGAGCACCTGAGATGAGATAAATGGAAAAGCTGGAAGAAAACTAGCTGCACCCAATAGTTTTGCAACGACTGCATCTCTTCCTTACTGATGACAAGCAAAGGAAACATGGTTGACAGAAACAGCAAATAAATACAGCAAGTGAACGGTGGGTAATTAAAGTAAAAACGAAACTGCCAGACTCCAACGATACCTCTGGCTATGAACTCGTTTGCTGCGGTAGCAGAGGACTCTCACAGCGTACATCGCTATCTTGTCAAGAACAACTTCTTTGCAATGTAAACATTCTCGTCTTCTGCTACAGTACTGCCTGCTGTGGCTTCCACGATATGTGCACAATTGCCACCACCCTTAGAGTCTGCATAGAACACAAGTACTCGCACAAAGTGCCAGGGCCAGGGCTGTGAGGTAGCACAGTGGTTAGCACACCCGGCTACCAACTGCACATTGCCACAGAGGCATTAGCTAAATCCTCATTCGCAGTGGTGGGCGAGGCTTCACTTTTCTTCAATGTATGGTGAAAAAATTAAATTCTCGGGCTTCACGTGCCAAAGTCACAACCTGGTTATGAAGCACGCTATAGCGGATTAATTTTGACCACCTGGGGTTCCTTCAAGTGCACCCAAATCTAAGTACAGGAGCATGTTTAAATTTTTTTCCCCATCGAAATGTGGCCAGCACTGAACCGACAACCTCAAGCCCAGGAGCACAACACCATAGGCACAGGGTTAATGCGACGGGTCTTCACATGATTAGGGTGAAGCTGAAAATGACAAGGTGGCCTGACGACAACTGCCCAATGAAAAGGATGCATGGGTGGAAATGGCAAGCAGTTTCAAGCTTATAATGGTCGCCGCAGTAGAAAACGCCTCAAAACAGCTTTGAACACATGTGACCAGCACTAAAGCATGACGGATGTAGCCAAATGCTCCACAGACACCTCTCTCTTTCTTTCCTGTCTTGCTTTAGCAGCAGTCACCTGAATCCTAAATGAGATATCCAACTAGGCTGCAGCTATATCTTATTATACGACTGCCCATTAAAGCACATCAAACAGAGACAACCGCTTTGCAACAAAATCTTTGGCACCTTCAAAATCTTTTGTTCAAAGGACAATTCACTGTAAAGATCAAGCACCATAACCAGGGCTTAAAGTCAGGGGGACTCGAAGGGGGAAGGCCCCCCAGCCCACAAGGAAAGTTTAATGGAGGGCCCAGCCATACCTTACACGGTGATCAGTAACAGATGCACACGTACACAACCCCCTCCCGCCTACACACAAATACACATGCAAGCATCCCATGTATAGCATGGGAGCCCCCCCCCACCTCGAGCAAAGAGAAATTTTAAGCACTCACTGCAACAGCTCGGAATAAAGCTGTTGCACATTTACAGCAAAATAAAACTTTAATTCAACAGTGAAATATGTCACTAACTTATTTCTACACATTTCATCTGGCAAAACGTACAACTGCAGCCAACCTCATGACACAGAGGGTCATGTGCTATAGGTTTTGGTTCCAGTTTTAGTCACGAGGCAGCTTTTATGCTTCTTTGACGCAGGCTTGGCGAAACTTTCCACTAAAATGCCATTTTGGAGCATAATGGCGCAAAGGTCCGCTCTTGCAACGACCTTCACCAGCTGTTCCACCACAGCAGCCTATAAGCACATTCAACACAAGAAAACCTTTATTTAACACGAATTAAGGTGAGACTAAGTGAATTAAGTCACTAATTTCTGTGCCCAAACTTCGTCTGATGGAATCTGTACTACAGCCAGCTTTATTGCACCAAAGTTCACAGCATCCTCTGCAGCGAAATGCAGGAGCTTTGCAAAGTAAAGCGGTACGTTGGCGAATGCTGCTATCGCCTCTCTTGCCATCAAAATACAACACTTGGTTTGTTTACAGGATCTTTACCAATGTTGCCTTTGGTGACATTCGCATTGTCTCTGCCACAGACGGCTTTGAAGATGTTGTCGGTCGTCAATTACAACTTCTTCCCGTCGTCTTCAACTGCACCGTATTCGTTGGCCGCCGCACCCGCGGATGCATCACAACAAGCAGCACATGAGCTTGGGAATTCCTGGAGCAGCGCAGCAGGGCTAGTTCTGTCATCGGCACGCTCATCAAGTGTGTCGCCAGCGCTACCGTTAGTACTAGTGTGCACACCTTGGTGATTTCTGCAGAGGGCAACAGCGGCACCGCCACGTGTCGTTCGTCGTAAAGTAACAAATCAGCTGTCGGGGAAGCCTAAATTCCTTCGTCGTAGAGGCGAATTTGTTGTAGTGGTCTTCGTTGTAGAGGCATTCACAATACATATGAAAGATAGGAATACTGCTGGGAGATAGTCAATCCTTCCTTCTACAGATCATTTCACTGTAGAGGCATTTGACTGCACTACTAGAGCTGTCTAGCATCTCTCTTATGAAAATTCTTGGTTCTTCTGCAGGCTCTCTATCACTGCTGACTTCATCGACATTTTTAAGCTTCATTTAATTGTTATTCATGGTTAATTATTGATGGCACAAAGTGCATTTGTGCTGTTTGTATGTCATGTATTGGCATGGCAAGCTGCTAATGGGCCACCAAAATTGACAGGACATTTTTGCACCCAATTTCGAGGCACCGCACCTGCATCTCTTTTGCACAGCATAAGTCACACATTTCTTTTTCTATTTTCTTTCCTCTTTTCTTTTTCAGTTTTCAGTATGCTAACATGCTTAATACTCGGAGCACACGGCTGCAAGCACTTGCGCCACCGGTGGGCACCGGGAAACTGAGCTGATGCATAACGGTATGCACCGACGGCGAGCATACTTGTGATGCACGGCGACTGCAGTTGGGCCACCCAGCGCTCATCGGTGGCACAGCAAGGGCTGGCCGCCATGCAATCCGAGTATTGCATTTGAATCGCTGAGCATCGCGCCCTTAAAAGAAATATTGGATGCTATAAGGACGGTATTTTTGCGTTGGATGCAACTTTGTTCATGCCGATGTTTGAACTATGAGACTCTCACAATGAGCCCCAAATCAACACACTACCACACTTCACTACATACTGTCCAAGCAGCAGCCCCAAGGCCAACCTTTGAGGCAAGGCGTTCAGTCAGTCCCACTCACCCTGCTCTGAGCTGCGGCTCGCTGCTTCATCTCGACCTTCTCCTTGGCCAGTGACTCCGTGAGCAGAGAGAGCTGCGCCTGGTAGCTGTGGTGTGGGTGACATTAGAGGTCAAGGAGGCATTCAATACATTGGCAACATCCCGTGGAGATCCCCAATGATACGCACATCTAATGAATACTTTAATTAATCATAAACAGGATTACAAAGGACAGTCACTGAGCTTTGTTCTTGTTGCCCACACAGAACTCCCAGCAGGCTGATCCTGCAGGCGCAAACTCAGTGACAACTTTCACTGCCAATGAAGGGAAAATTACGGGGACGGAGCTTTTGCACATGTATTACTGCGCCAAGAACGCCGGAAGAGTTTGAAAGTGCTTTCAATTTCTTGAAACAGATACTGAGTCAGTGCAGCTTCCACAAGCAACGGTTTCGCATTTGCCCAAATGCAAAAAAAAAAAGAAGCAGAACAAGTAATATTTGCCACTCAGTAGTGTGATTTGTCTTATTTTGTTGCTGTAAATGACATGTTCATGTTTTCTCTTCCCCAGCTCAAACTAACATGGACAGAATATGGGATTTCTTTTAAAGAGTTCTTTTACTTGTGCGCGTTTTCTCTCTGTAGCTTTCCCTTCAATACCATGGAAAGTTGTCCGCAAGTATAGCGCACCATACATCTTCTCGTAAGTTTCAGTGTAACAGTAATATTTGATAGCTTGGCAAGAGGATGAGCATTCAAAATGGACAGTCGACCTCTAAAATCTGTGCAAGCATGCGTTTATCTAAGCCAATTGCTCAAAGGGAACCGGCACCATGAGGATGAGAATGGGTAGGAAAAAAATGGGTTGGAACACACACGGCAGGCCTGCCCAAGAAATGACCCGTGCCTTACTGCTGTCCTTGAAAAGAAAGTGAACAAACGTTGCGTTCCACCGGTGCCAACAGATGGAGCAGAAAACTCGGGGAGGTTTAACAAAGGAGCCCTTGAAGAAGTTAAGGGCCGTGCCACGAGCGATGGAACAAAAAATGTTAGGCGTGACATTAGGAGACAGGAAGACGGCGGCGTGGATTACACAGCAAAATGTGGTAGCCAGTATTCCGGTGAACACTAAGAGGAAGAAATGAAGCCGGGCATGCCATGTAATGCCCGAGGACAGATAAACGGTGGTTCATTAGAGTCGCAGAATAGGTGCCAAGGGAACGGAAATTCAGTTGAGGAGGGTAGAGAACTACGTGGTGTGATGAAATGAGGAAAGCTGCGGGAACGACTTAGAATTGCCTAGCGCAAGACAAGGGTTGACAATCATCAAGTTTCGATGCAACGTAATGTGAGCAACATTGCGCGGAGGTCGCCAACAATGCCCACGCCTGATAAGCATTCTTAATTTGATTGCATTGCACAGGACACTTGCCAGCCCTCAGTGGCAACATTCACACAAAGCTCCTTGTGAGCCAGTCCCAGAGGAAGTGTAATCAAACGCATGGCTGAGGCCGATTCCGATACTGGTGCACAATGTGTTTCCTCGAAGGGTCTTAACGCAAGAGAGGCACCCAGAACGACAAAGTGTAGCATTTAATCGTGCACCGTGCCTGTCAAACTGCAGTTGCCATGCTGCTTTGCACTCAGCTGCCCAATATTTGCAGATCTCTACGAAATATATATATATATATATATATATATATATATATATAGAGAGAGAGAGAGAGAGAGAGAGAGAGAGAGAAAATCAATAAACTAACAAGCAAGCAAACAGTTCATTGCATCAAGGATACAAGTTTTCGAGTGAAGCCAGGTAGACTTGGTGCCTGTCCTGCTCCCGGACCTGTCGCTCACGCACGGTGGCTTGGATGTCAACAAGGTCCTGTTTCCGTGCACGGATGCTCTCCTTGAACGTTTCTTGCAGCATCTATGAAACAGACAAGAAACGTGGTGGGCAAGACAAAGCGTCCGCTTTTTTTTAATACTCTCCCAAAGTGCTCATCCTTGGTGAGTCAACACAAATGTCAACAAAAATGCAGCACTGCAATCCATAATTGAAAGTTTGTTAGTCCCCCCAAAGCACAGGAGGGGAAGAGACTTCAAAGCAAAAACTTCCAGAGGCACTTAAGCCTCCTTAAGTGCACTGAATACTAAAGCAGTATGACTCTCCAGCACGAAACTTTTCACTTGGTTTTTTGCTTGATGGGCAAAGTCAATTTTGAGGGTGGGCAAAACCAATTTTGGGAGTGGGCCAGGTCAGTTTTGAATGTGGCTCAGCTCAATTTTCCAATTGGGCAAAGCCAACTTTGAGGGTGGGCCACCGAAATTTTGGGGGTGAGCCAAGACAATTTTCGGAGTAGGCCAGGTTGGTTTTGAATGTGAGCCAACTCAATTTTCGACTTCGGCAACGTCACTTTTGGGGGTAGGCCAAGTCAATTTTCAAATTGGTCAAAGTAAGTTTTTCGGGTGTGGGCCACGGCGTCTGTCTGCGCCATGGCTGTTCACCGCGGGATTTCGCAGTGCGAGCCGCAGCAGGTCCAGTGCCGGGAATGTGACGGCATCACTTGGTCACGTGGGTTTTGGTACCATCGAATTTTGCGGATGTTTTACGGATGGGAGCCGGACGGACACCGGATTTTCTGCTTCATGGGGCACATATAACACCTTAACGTAAAAACGCTACAAAGTGTAAGCCTGAGAAGTGTTTGAGGACACTTCTCAGGCACGTGGTGGCAGGCTTTGCGCGCAATTTAGGTGACAAGCACTTGACGACACAGACGCGTGAAACGTCTGTTCACCTGTTATTGTCCACTAGTTTATGTGCAATGTCTGCCGTCACAGAACACAAATGCCAACTCTCTCAAACCAGTATACCCTATTTAGTCCTGCAAACACACAAATAGCAGTTGAGGGAGCAGGGCATACTGTCTGGAGGCCACGCAACAGCTTTCGGCTCCGATGAGTTATTTTCCCGGAGTTCGAAAGTGATTATTTGAATTTATTTGCAAAGGGCTCGTGATGGACACAGAGAGAAAAAAAAGGTGTCAGAAGGCAAGAAGAGGACAAAGGTGTTGGCTGCAGATAGGTCCAGTCCGACAAAGGCATGCTGGCACTTGCATGTCTGCCAACCCATGAAAGTTAAAAATCATAAAAATCCTGCAGGTACTACACCAAGATAGCAGAGGAAGAACAGCACATTTTTTTTATTAGTTTGCCCCTTTAATTAATGGTCACCCCTTTCATGATCACTGCCATGCATGTAAGGTGGTGGAAACAAATTATATGTGGTCACAACCTAGTTTATTTATGTATGTATTCAACAATAAACTGTGTATAAAACTGCACACTTTAAAATAATTTTGTCGCTTCATTGTCACAAAAATATTTCTGCTTTTTTTTTTTTTCTCGAAATAGGTCAATGAAGAATTTCTATCTGCCTTTTAAAAATGTGGCTCCTAGATGACGCATTTTTTCAAAAGAATATAACCCTCAAAGGGTTAACTGATGTGGGGCTGGGTACAGTGCAATAGAGATAAATTTTAGGCAAGCATGTTGCACATCGCTAAAGCTGCTAAACATGATATACAAGGGGAAGAGATACAGCAATGGCAGGATGCCTACATTTAACAAATGGTCCAACTGCATTAACTCTTTCCCCACAATGCGCATTCAACATTATTAGCCCACTAACCACGCTTTCGAGCACCATTTTCGAGACCTTCTGTGGCACTCCCGATCCCACCGCACCATCTAGCTTATAGTATACGAACTACAGTTTCGTTTTCTATACAGTTAGCTTTCTTTTCGCATGGTGGCGATTTCCGAATGGGTTCAAAAGACGTGGAAGTTTATAGAAAATGTTCAGCCCCACAAACACTGCGCACGCTCAGAGAAATTGCGAATCTTGCGCTTCCGCAGTGTCTGCAGTTGATTGGCTTTTTTTTTTTTAACGGCCCGAGCAGCAGCGAGTCAGACAATGCTGCCGTTTTATCTGAAATAAATTCAGAGTGCAACGACGGTCGGCTGCACTGCAAGTTTGGGCTCTCCCACCATTTCAAGCCATTCAGCACCAGCCAGTTAAATGAGTACATACCAGAATTTCAAAAAATGCCAAGTCGGTAAAACCTCGCAAAAAAATAGCATTTACTGCAAGACTTGCAATGCTCCCCTGTGTTTTACATTAAGGAGTCATTTTGCAACGTGGCATCCACAACTACAGGGCTTTCAGCTAATTTTTTGTAGCGGGAGTACTGTTCATGATAAAAATTTTGATTTCTTCACAGATACTGATGACGAATCATTTTGTGTATTTCACAATCTTTCTAGCATTTTTTATCTTTTCACGTACAAGCATATTTAAAATTTTAGTCAACAATCTTGTTTTTGGCAATTAATATATTATGTTACCGCATAGAACTCATTAACAAAATTTCTATGCCTGGAAAGAATATTCTGCTTTCCTTTCCTGTATTGCACACAATTTCGAGTTGAATAGTTCCTCCAGAAAAAAAAATCTAGTGTAACGTTGAAAAAGCGGTCATTTTCTCCACAGTAGGGAAACAGTTAAGCGAGTGACACTGATTACCAAGTGGTGGTGTGAAGAAAACTGATGCAAAACAGGGGTAACTGGAAATCGTTGGGAATGCAGAATTTTGTACAAAACTTACTACAGGGAACTCTAGCAGTGCAATCGTCCAGCTACAATGGGAATAATGGCTGATATGCATGCATTTGCCGAACATTTGTGTTTATGGCGTGAGGAGCTCTCGTGGAATTGCGCGTTATGCTTTATCTTCCTCAATTTTCAAGCCAACACATTTTCCTAAACGTATGAAAGCAATGAGTTTCTGCGTGCATGTGTAATCCTTGCAAATTCTTGCTTTTATAAAAGAATATTTTGTTCAATGTGGTCAACCTGAAAATTCAAAATGTGGTTTGAAGTCAGAATCCAAGTGTAGTAGAACCTCATTCATACATTTTGGGGAAAAAAACGAGAAAAAACATACTAACTGGGAAAATGTACAATCCGAAGTAACTAAAAAAATTTGACGGACTCAACTGTTGTTGACACCTATGTAATTCGAAGTGGCAGGAGACGCCGACATGCGTCGAGCCGATGGTGCTACGACAGCCCGAGACCTGTTTCGTTGTTTTCTTATTGCGTGATGTTTTAAGAGGGCGACGGGAAATTAAACCGAAATCAAGCTGGTGGGTAAGGCCGGATGCTGCCGAAGCGAAACATGATGGCCACATCGCGCCGCCTCCAGCAGGGAACAGCGGCGCATTTGGATTATTGCCTGCTAAATGCATATAGTACACTACCAAAGGCACTATGCGCCACGTGCTGTAAAATAGGTAGGCGAAGATGCTTATCGCTATAGGTCTGGCGGCAATAGCTGTTAATCTGGTGTGCAACGACACCAGTGGAGATTTGCTGGCACCGGAATAACAAACGGTGCGTGCCATCATTTCCACTTGAGATGGGAGGCTATCTACTGCTCTCGATCGCATGCGCCTTGCACTTTTTCTTGTTCACATGGGATCTAGCAGCCGGAAAATGTATACAATCGCAGTGTGCAGCAGGGAAGGGTGGCGCGTTTCGGTTACCACCTATTAAAAGCGTGCGCTACGCTTCCAGCGGCATCACGCGCTGAGAAGCAGATAGGCAAGATGCTTATCGCAATAGGTTTGGCGGTAATAGCTGTGATTCTGGTGTGCAACGACACCAGTGGAGATTTGCTGGTACCGGAATAACAAATGGTGCGCGCCGTCATTTTCACGTGAGATGGGAGGCTATACACTGCTCTCAATTAAACGCACCTTGCGCCTTTTCTTGTTTGTATGGGATCTAGCAGCCGGAAAACATATATGATCGCAGTTTGCAGCAGGGTAGGGCGGCGCGTTTCGGTTATCACCTATTAAAAGCGTACGCTACGCTTCTGGTGGCATCACGCGCTGAGAAGCAGATGGGCGAAGATGTTTATCGCAATAGGTTTGGCGGTAATAGCTGTGAATCTGGTGTGCAACGACACCGGCGGAGATTTGCTGGTACCGTAATAACAAACGGTGCGTGCCATCATTTTCATGTGAGATGGGAGGCTATCTACTGCTCTCGATCGCATGCGCCTTGCGCTTTTTCTTGTTCACATGGGATCTAGCAGCCGGAAAACGTATACAATCGCAGTGTGCAGCAGGGAAGGGCGGCACGTTTCGGTTATCACCTATTAAAAGCGTGCGCTAAGCTTGCACAATCATGCGCTAAGAAACAGATAGGCGAAGGTGCTTATCGCAATAGGATTGGCAGTGATAGCTGTGAATGCTGAATGCAGCAACTCCGGAGAAGTTTTGCTGGTACCGAAGTGAGAAACTGAGTGTGCACCGGCATTTGCACGTGAGACGGGTGGGCAAGTACAGTCGAACCCACTTATAACGATACCGGTTTTAACAATATAACGGTTATAACAAAGAAAAGCTGCTGCACCATCAACTTTTGTATGTTTTCTATGAGGAAATAACCCGCTTACTACAATTTCCCCATGCCGTATTATCGGTTATAACGATGAGGTCTGGCTGCTGGGTGTCTATGCTGAAAGGTGCGAAATCCCTAAATGCGAAATCCTTAAAAAGAAAAAGTGAAATGCAAGCCGCTGCATGATTGCCCATCACCGCAACTACCTTCGCATGCTTCTCTAGGTGAGAGATGCACGCAGCCTCACGCACATCTCTCCCGTCACCCTCCCACCCCTACGAAGACAAATGGACTGCGCCAACAGAGCTGGTAACGCTGATCCCAGATTCTTCGCTCGGCCCTCACACTCGGTTTTTTATTCTATGGCCCTCATTCTGCACAATTCTGCGAACGGATTAAGTTGCTCGTGCTAGTTTCTGTTGCATCGAAGTCGTTCCTGGCCACGCTGTTTCTCAGCCTCGTTTCACTTGCCGCCAAAATAAAAGATGGCTGATCTGCCTGCCGATCATCGGCAATGCACAATGTTGCCGGTGAAAAGAAAGCGCACTGCTATAGATTTGGAAACGCAATGCTTCTAACCAATGAGGCGCGAATGTGCTTGCATCGGATAGTGACAGAGATGGCCACGACGGCAATGCTGATGCGGTAGGGCAGGCTGCCTCAACACTGTCCCCATGGGAGGTCCTGTAGATAATTCAGTCCATCACGGGTTTGTTTTCGCGAGGGACCTTCCACTTCACAACGTGGAGCATCCGGATGCCTTGAGAGGGATGCCGGAAAGCTTCACATAAAGCAAGCAAGGCTGACGGAAATGCGGTTTTCTCGTGCTAGCCAGTGGGAAGTATGCGGCGATATGCTTATGGCAACCTCGCTCCAGCGTTTCTCCTGGATTTCTCAAGCTGAGATGATGCCGCAGCAACCTTCCAGCATTTTTTAAAAGGCACCTTTCGCGGCCACCGAAGCCATGCCTCGGCAGAGCTTGTATATCACTTGCTGCTCGTGACCCTTCTCTGCAGTTGTTATAGCAGTGCCATTCTTGAACACCGACAGCTGTGGCTCATAACACGATCGGAGCACACAGGAAGCAGAATTAAACAGTTAAACGAGTCAACACAATCAGAAGCCGGATGGAGGAAAGTGGTGAGGAAGTGGCCTTCCCACTGTTATAGTTTTCTTGAAACAGCTATGCTATCCCTACTTTTTTTTCCATGCAACCTGGTTATAACATTCATTGCTTATAACAATGGAATTTTCGTGGCACATAATGTTGTTTAAGCGGGTTCCAGTGTATTTTGAGGTGAAGCTGCCATGGCGGGAAGCCATATGCTGTTCTCGATCACACCCACCTCACGCATTTTCTTGTTTACATGGCATCTAGCCGCCAGAAAACATATCAGACGATCGCAGTTTGGCGACATAAAAATCATGTTTTCCGGGAACATATGAACCGGTAAAAAATTAGCATAGCTCTATTGGGTCATTTTTTTGTGTTTTTGATTGCGAATGTTTGCACCAGGTAAACATATGTAACAGGAAGGTATTGACGAGGTTCTACTGTACTAACCATCAGGCTTGCAACACCCATAGCTGCTGTCACCAGATTTCCCTCTGGTAATTCTTGTTGGGAACTCTAAGGCTGATGGAGGAATTTTTTTTGCAGTAGATGTAGGCAGGCCGAAGATGATAACCAGAACCTAGCCCTGGTCACCATTCTCATTCAGAAAGAAAAAAGAAACAACCACTAGGAGGGAGCATTATGTCGGGCAGCTAGCCTCGGCAAGCCAGCCTCCTCTGATGCCCCCTTTCCCTCCCCCTTCAAGGCCTATCAGCATCTTGGCTTTTAGAAAGTAGGCCCCCAAGGTTGCTGGACCTTTCAAGGCCTTGTTTCGTTCGTAGACACTTTCAGTGACGCCCTCATCATAATCTGCCCTTGCCACCCACTCTCCGGTCAACCCTCTCCCATACTCTCTCTGCACTCGGCAGCCAGAAATTTCTGCTTGCCTATCACATTGTGAAGGCCTATTTCCCGTGAGCCTTTCGTTTATGCTTCTCGTGACAAGGCTTCCACATTTTCACGTGACATTTTTTCTTCCTTACCCTGTGGCATCTCTACCCATAACCAGCAGGCTGACTAACCTGCTGCTGCCGGTGCTTGTAGGAGAGCCGCCGTGAGCGCATGATCCGGTCGCGCTCATCATGGTGCCGCTTGAGCCTTGCCGCCTGCTGCCGCCGGTCGTTCTCCAGTGCATCGATGGCCTGGTGCAGTTGTCTCTGTGCATCTAGCTCATTCTGCAAACAATAAAAAAATGTTGGGTAGGTCATCAGGGTAGGTCATCAAGGTAAAATAACTTCTTTCGACTGATTGCACTGACTGTCAGCCTGCCTGAAGGGAACAAAGTAAAGGAAGGATCATAGCTGATTTGGGCAGCGCAACAAGATAAGGAAAATGAAAAAGGTAACTTACAAGACAAGTGCTGTTCTCGCAAAGGAAATACTTTAATTTATTTTTATGAAGCGCTTCAGTAAAATGAAGACCATAAAAGAAAGACAGTTGAACTTTGTTATAATGAAGCCTTATCCGACACAAAAATATGTTTGTTAAATGTGTTATTCATTATAAACACAGATTCATTACAGGCTGATATTGGCGAGAAACATTTTAGATTCACTTCGTTATACAGTCAAACCTCGATACAGCAAAGTTGTACTCACAGCGAATAACTTTGTTAAATTGTGAATCTTGCTAATTCAAGGTTCGTTATAGCGAGGTCTGACTGTAACCGATAATTCATAGTCCCGCCATATGGGACCTACACCGCATTAATCTGAGTAAAACTCTTGAATCCATTTAAAACCACAGAGCCAGATTTACTTTCACAGGATGAAGTGAGTCATGCCACGCAAGTGCCACCAGCCTGAAATTGAAAAGTAGCTTACCTAACCTGGAAACACAGAATGATATATAAATAGGCTTTGTCTGTTTCATAAGCTACACCAGAGTCTGCCATCTAACAGCCCCATTATCTCCTGTACGCCCTGCATCTCAGGCAGCACGCATCACCATAAAACTGTTTACCTGTGACGCGTGCAGACCGTATCACATCTGTGCTCATTTTTAGTGCCGCAGCATTATAACGGTAATGCGAACGAAAACCCATCTGTTGGCTTGTGCATGGCAAAAGTCGGAAGATGAGTGGAGAAGAGGCCGACGCAGCTGGAAGGGGAGGAGGCAGGTGACTAAAGTGGGACACGCAGCACACTGAAATGCAGCGTCGCACAGCTGGTGCTCGGCTATCAGCAGATCCACTTCGGTCCTAACACTTGTCCTGAACAAGTGTCGCACATTCCAAAAGTCGTGATAGCACTGACGTTCTGTGTTCAGTATAGTTAAAAGTAACGAAGGACTCCCTGCCTTTGACGAGGGAAAACTAATGCTAATGCATTACTGTCACATGAATCCCACAGATAGTCCTCACTCTGCTTCTGCAGACAGCTAGTGAATGCAATGCCAGTCGCGCTAGCGTTATCTACTTACCTTATAATTCAAAACCGACATTGAGCTTTACTATAGCTCAAGAGGGGGACTGCTGAAACAGCTTTTGGAGCAATTTCTGAAGCAGCAAAGTCTTGATTTTGGAGCACACTATCTTTAATTCGGAGTGGGTTAAGGGGGGGAAAAAAGTCATTTCAAGAGCTTCAAATTTCACACTGCAATTTTCCCACTAGTCCTTCCTTTTTGTATTAACTCCTGCAGTACAGTAGACTTCCATTAATTCAACTAGAGTTAATTTGATTTCTGGTTAATTAGATCCCAGGCGAAGGTCCCGGCTAGCACCCATGCATTTCTACAGGTGTAGACTTCCGTTGTCTCGATGCTAAAATTGGCCTTCACTGGGTAATTCGAACTCGACCTGTCAGCACGCACGCATCTGGCCTTTGTGGTGACCCCATAGTGACCCCTTTAGTGGCACTGTCTCTCTTGGAGGAGCTTAGGCGACAGTGAATGCTCTGAGCGCACGTCATGCCTTGTCGAAAATGCCTACTTTTGGTCCACCTTAGGAAGACTTTCCAGCCATAACTGTAGCTCACAATGTTTGACCCTATTCTAAAGCACATTTTTTAAAAAAAGAACACTGGGCCGAGAATTTCCTGCGCGGTTCAGTCGAACACAAAACCTCTTCACAACGTTTGCATGCTTTGCCGCATAACAAGTATGTACCGCGGCAAAGCTGGCTTCTTAATATAAATAACGTGTGGCGAAGCTGACCTTAGGAAACAGGCCACTATTGTGCACCAATTTTCCTTGCTAAAATATAGGGCCATAGTACTGTCATTTCTATGTTCGTACTGCTTTGGACCCATAAAAAGTGGGCGCATGTCTGATTTGGCGGCGTGTTAGAATCGTGCAAATAATGTCAAATGAATCAGCGGTGTGCTTCGGCATTCTTTCTGCATCTCATTTAATTCGACCTTCCGGATAACTCGATCAATTTTGTCAGTTCCATCAGGGTCGACTTAACGGAAGTCGACTGTATCTTTGAAAACTGCCTACAGCTGTCACAGATCCGACTTCAAAGGCCGATCGATGTGTTGCACTTTTTAGCTATTACAAGATACAACCAGTGAAGTACCAATTGTTGAGACTAGAAAATTTGAACTAATACATAACTTGAACTGAATTTTGGTTACGTATCACTTTGGCACAGCTGTACCACCTACGATTGTTGAGGATTTTCTTTACTTGTTTGCACAACACAAACGTTGGTAAATGTTTCTAGAATCTAAATTGCATATACTGTTCATCTTCAGCTTCAGTGCCACTTTAATTTTTAGCTATGAGCACATTTGCCAATTACTTGTTTTTGCTTGTTATTGCCATTTACAAGCTAGGACTGTTACATAATCTTCATTTTGCCAACTTGTATTGTTTTTTTTATAAATGTATACTGTTTTGATTACGTCTGCATCAATGAAAATTATTGTAACCTGCCCACCATCATACAAAACCCACTTATTCGGGTTTCCGAAGTACTGTTAATTTATGTCTGTTATATATTAAGGCTCAACTGTACAGCTCAGACTACTTAGAAGTGCTTACAGTGTAGGACCGGATATGATGCAATCTTTCACAACTCCCATTCTCTTCCACAAGAACACAATGTATACACATGACACTTGTGGTGCAGCTGTGCAAGATGAAATACCGATTAAATTCAGTTGCCGAAAAATCCTGCAGACAAGCAAGGCAGTGAGCGCACTTCTCAACGAGGCGTGCCAGCCGAGGGGAGAGCGACGAGGGCAATGCGGAAGAGGAGGAGGAGTAGATGAGGAGCGAGCGAGCGAACAAGGAGCAGAGAGCAAAGAATAAATGTGGCAGCAGCGTGCAGGCTCAGCAGGTGTGCAAGGGTTTCCTAGGCAACGGAGAAGAAGCCTTTGGCTCCAACCATTTGTCAGTGGCACGCAGTCTGCACTGAACTCGAGCACACTGCCTCTCTCTAGCTCTTCAGTTCGTGTGCAGAAAGTAAATACAGTCGCTGACTGATGTTTTTGGACATGAACAGGGTCTCAAAAAAGTCTGAATTATCAAGCAGGCCGGAAAACTAATTTTGACGATAAAATCAACTGGCTGCTTTGTTCCCGCGGTGCTGGAATACGACTCCAGCACCACTGGAAAATTGGTCACGGGAAAAAGGCCATGAGTGCATTTCGCGTTGGCCCATCATGATGTGTGTCGTCGAAGTGCGACCTTGACTCCATGACGCTGTTAGCGCAAACTGCGTTCCGCAAATTCCTCAGCTTTGAACATTTTCCCCGCACTACTATGGAGTATGTGCATGTATACCAAACTTTTTTTGCGATATGCATTCACGCTAGTTGCCAGCCAATCAGCCGCGAACCTTGATTCATGTGCACTGCCGTTAATGCAGCCAGTGCACATGATCTCACGCCAGATCAATGTGTATTCTTTTACAGGTGCAGACATAATGGCACCACGCTACCTGTGGCTGATAATAGCCTGACCAATGAACACATGGAAGCGTTCATACAAAGAGCTGAAGACGCACGCTAGCTTGCTTGGCATCGTATCCAGAGCCAAAAGCGTACAGATACCCTTTAATACAACAAGCATCGACGCGACGTCCATTACAATCCCGGAGAGTGCATGTGGGTCTGGATGCCCATTCGTCACCGGGCACTCTCTGAAAAGTTGCTGCGCCAGTATTTTGGTCTCTGCAAGGTTACACGCCATCTCACTGACATAACGTACAAAGTCGTGCCCCATAGTTCTGACCCCGGTTCACTCCGCCGTTGTCTTCGTGCTGAAGTTGTTCATGTAGTGCACATGAAGCTGTATTATGCGCATACGTGAACATTGCACCTCAGGAGCTCCATTTCTTGCCGTCAACTTTTTGAAGCGGCTGAGACGGTTGCTTTTCGCATGGGGGGCAATCGAAACACTGACGTGGGGCCTCCGCACTGAAGGAAGGCGCACGTAAAGGGCGACGTCATGAAAGACGATGAAGAGCATTGTCTGCCCGTTCTTCTTCTGGCCCACCATTAAAGAGACGGTGTCTATTTTTCCAGCATCTGTCTTCAACCTGTGTTACAATATATCAAGGGCATGCCTCCTATGAAGGCATGCCACCTGACGCCTAACCATGGGCCTAACCAGCCCATCTCGTCAGGAGGTGATGGTCAAAGTTGTGGTTTGATCCAGAGCCAATGAAACGCTTCGCAGTAGCGGTACAGCACTTGGAAAATGGAGGAACGATCACGCTAACGAAATTGAGGGCACATTCCTGTCATGCGCTACGATTCCCGGACACAAGTGGCTGTTTGGTTTACATGTTTTGCACATACATGCCTTTAAAAATTTTGTTTTATTTATAGTGCGGCACTGCTTATAGTGCAGAAATTCGTGACTCTGGCAACTTGCGTTATAAGCAGTCTATGCTGCATTGATTTTGCCACTTTGTGTCTTCTATATGCAACATATTATGTTTTGGTCACAAGCGCAAGGGGTGAATAGTGGCCGCTGGTCACAGAAACATCTCACGCCACTCATTTGGTGGCAAACAGGCTTAGATCTATGATGCCATTCACATAATAATTATATCATATTCAGCTATACAAAAGTATGAAACTTTGTGTTCACTAAATTATATGACGCATACGCATTCTATATATTCAATTCATATGTGGTGCACTGTTTTTGGTGCAAGTACAAGTTGCGAGAGAAGTCCTTTTAGCATCCATAGGGTTGCCTGCTATGTTTGAAACTAAGTATATATCATTTTAATAAACATTAGTGAACCTTTCCATTCTGACCCTTGCCTCACAGAACTGGTAGCAACATTTTGAACCTCTCCCTTTTTCCATCATATGCAGCCGCTAGGCTCGGGCTCGGTATTGAGAATCCGGGGCAGGCCCAGACTAGGCATAGGTAGAGCCACTTTTCACCAGGTCAGGCCTGGGATGGGTCACCAGTGAGGCCTGGGCCTTAAAATCTTAAACCTTAGACCTTAAAAAGTTGGCCTGCGCAGTGATCCAGATTCTGCAGCAGATGTACTATGAGCTGGATCAAACAAAAGCAATGGGGGTATTAATTCGTGACAACAGACAACCGCAGCATTTCTCACCAGGCGGCGGGAGCGAGCCAGGTCCTTCTGTAGTGCATCCATCATGCGGGCATGCCTCTCTTGAAGCTCCTCATACTTCCGCTGCAGCCGCTCTGCATCCACAGCCACATCCGAAGCCGACGAGCTAGACT
Source organism: Dermacentor variabilis (assembly GCF_050947875.1). Classification (NCBI taxonomy): domain Eukaryota; kingdom Metazoa; phylum Arthropoda; class Arachnida; order Ixodida; family Ixodidae; genus Dermacentor; species Dermacentor variabilis. The sequence continues at coordinate 58,994,399 of NC_134575.1, forward strand.
GCACGGCGAACCGCACATGCTGCTCGTGCAAGCGCCGAAGCACACGTTCAGCGTGCGGAGACATGTTAACATCGGGTGAAGACTCGTCTTCTGGGGCCACTGAAAAGAGTTCACAGCATTTCTGCTCAAGCAGCTCAATGCAAATTATCAAAATTATCACAGAAAGTTTTTTGGACTAGATGAAACATTTTTAAGTGTTTACACATACGAAAAAACACTTGTTATTTTGAACTGATCAATCAGCAGGTTGTCCAGTTCTGTTTAATGCATAAATAAGCATCCTTTGGCGAATACCCCGTCGAAACCGTGTCTGTCCTGCAGCCCCTTGTAACTGAGAAAGAAATGCATAACTGGTCAAGTTAAGGCATTTAATCATTATAATAGTGTAACTGTAGAGTAGCTTTAGAACTGATATTTGAAAAATGATCAAGTTGCCTTCACCTCGACATAATCATTTGATGCAATAGAAGAGTATAATATGGTAACAATAACTGACTGGTAGATGTGATTTGGCAAAAAACGCATTGTGGTAGCGGTTAAGCTCAGTTTATACGACTGCCTTGAAGGGGCCAGGTGTGCAGAGACAAGTTCTTGCAATGGCACCAAAGAAACGTAAGCTTGGCAAAACGGAGAAGCAGTATAGGAATGCCGAACGACAACGGGAATATCATAGTTGGCAAAAGGAACACAGAGAACAGCGACAGGAACTAGGAGGTAATCAACAGAAGGAAGAGTAAACGAGGTGTTCAGAAGCGCATTGGAAACGACGTTATAGGGCAGCGCTTTATGAAAAAATACTACTATAGAAATTCTGAGAATTGTCTACTAATGTGTATGCATTATCTGGCTCCGGAAAAAGTGATGGGTAAACACACATAAGCAAATAACATAAGTTAGCAAAAGCAAAGTAACAGCCGAGTCAAAGAAAGCTTACGCATTAGTTGACAATCCTCAGAATCTCTGTAGCATTGTTTTGCTTGCCAAAGTACCACAAGTAGCCCGTGAATGTGGGGGCTGGTGCCTATAAGTCCAAATTGGGTATACCCAGATATTGTGCCCAACACTTAACGCGCTCCTGCAGAAAGTGTGCTTTGGAATAACAAAAGAACCAGGTTGCCAAACCAAACCCGAACCGGAATTCTAGCCAAATATGAACCCAAACCCAAACCAAACCTGTATTGAAAGAAATAATGGTTATGGTTACCGATTCGGAATGAAATGTTTCGAGCATATAGGATGCAAAAGGGTGCTCAATACATACGCAATTCTTCAAAATACAATAGAACCTCAGTGACACAATCTAGTTACGTATGATTTCACAGTGTCAACGTTCGCAATTGGGAACACGAAAAATGACCCAATACCGTTACTCTTCTTTTTGACCGGTTCGTACGTTCCCAGAGAACACTATCTGTCGGCAACAATGTTCACTATGCGAATGTTCAGTACCAAACTGCAATTGTAGGATGCATTTTTCGGCCACTAGATCCGATGTAAACAAGAAAACATGCAATGCACACGCAATCAAGTACAGTAGCCGCCCGCTGCAGCAGCTTCCCTGCCGTACTCACCCGCCCATCTCATGCAAAAACGCCAGCGTTGCCAGCTCAAAGTTCACTATTCCAGTACCAGCAAATCTCCTCCCGGCTCATTGTTCATTCATAGCTATTGCTGCCAATCTATTGCAAGAAGCATCGTCACCTATCTGTTCCACATTGCGTGACGTAGTGCCATTGTAAGTGTACCGCAAGCTTTGAGCAGGTGATAACTCAAAGGCACTGCCATCGTCGGCTGCAGGAGGCACAAAGTGAGCGTCACGTTTCGCTCAGGAGGAATCATAGGCAACGTATTCTGGCGCCCACCAGCTCGATTTTGTTTCGGTTTCGCAAAGAAAAATGAAAACATGCAATTAAATGACAACGGTAGCTCGGGCACCACCTGCTCCACACACATCGGCATCTCGTGCCACAACAATTCACGCCGAGTGGGCACGTCAAAACTTCCTGCCAAATGCCCCGCTCAAAGAAGCTGCAGACCCAGGCCGAATTCAAGGAGCACAAACGTAAGCTTGCCATGACAACGAGTGTATCAGGCCGCTCAGCCCACGTTGACATCTTCTTGTGCTCCAACGATTCGAGTAACGCTTCACATTACGTAGATGTAAACTATAGTTAAGTCTGCCAAATTATTCGACGACTTCAGATCATACGTTTTTCCCTTTGGTGCGCTGTTTGTATCGTTCTTTTCCCAAGAAGTGTGAGCGAGGTTCTATTGTTCTACTGTAATTACTTTTCAGTCAGCGCACCCCACAAAGCATTGTTACCACTTACGAGTTGCGTTATGTGCAAGAATGGGGCTAGACAATAGGTATGTGTATATACGGCCACCTCAGCAGAGATGCTTGAATTTCTGAGCTCGGCCATGCCAGTCGCTGCTGTCAAGCCATGCCTTGCCATGTCAAAATGTTGCCCTGCCACTGTCAAGGCGTGGAAGCTAAGCCCACCCCATGCAGACAAAGACATTCCCATTAATAAACTCTGTCCATTTCTCACTCATTCTCACAAACTAACCAATCCATTTGTAAACTGCACTTTGTAGAGAAAAATGCCGCTACTCATTCTTATCTGTCTCGACTGCTATTTTCCGATAGCTCGTTTTTGAAAAAGCCATTGCTAAAATAGTGGCGATGACGTCGATGTGAAAAGTTTATCCAAGTGGCGCACATCATGCTCCGAACGAGTACACAAGTAAAAAAAAAAGATTCAGCACGGAACCACACAGCCGCTGTTCTCGTTGTCGGCATCTAAGCTGTACCCTCAAGATCAACGACCCTACAACATCAGTGGGGTCAGGAGAAGCATGGCAGATCGACCACAAATCGACCACTGGGTTCGGCTGGTCCAATTAACAGTTAGAACTTCTGCTCGGCATTCAGCCAACCCTTCCTTTTCTTCTCTTGTTTCTTTGTAACACACTTGCTGTCTGGACTGAGTGTGGGTGCTAGTACTGCTTTACCCAATGTCATGGCTTCAGACTAGCAGTGCTGCGTATCTATGCTTGTTGCAACTTGTATGACAATTGGTACTCCTTTTGCATGTACAAAGCATCCTGTCCTTTGGAATGCCCTGTGTCCAATGCTACTTTCGAGAATGACAAAGTGAGTCGGACATTCATTGGGGCTTTTTTGTATCGTAGTTAAATAAGGCATCATGTTACTATTGGCTTTTTTCATGCACTGCATCGCTTAATAAAAAGAGGCAAACTTGGGAGCATGCCACACAGCACCAGCAAGATATTTGTAAAAGCGAGTGATAGCAACTATTTTCATGGTGCTTCTTCCCTTACTTTTTTCTTTCAGACAAATTTTATTCTTCTGAGAAGTACTTTGAGCTGTGCACTTCATGATTGCACTGCTTGCTCATTTCATGCTCATTCTAATCATTCATTTGTGGACATTGTGATGTACAGAAAATAATGTGCTTTGTTATATGTCTCATACCAGTTTATGTCATTTAACTTCATGACTGTAGCCTGTAATCCCTGTGCAGACTTAATGGTGTCTTTTATTTTTCAATATATTCACAACAAAACTATTTCTTTTTTTTTTTTTAAATCCGCAGTCGCGAAATTGCAATGTGCCATTTATGAACAAAATAAACCTTACGATGATTTGGCCTTGACTGTGAGAACTTTTGTTTAATGTCCATCTGCTTAAACGGTGCCTCACCAGGCCACACAGCAAATTTCAGTTATACGCTGGAAGTTGTTACATGCTCTCCAGGGAGCATTCTGCCACAAGGATTTTTCAGATTGTTTCATTAATGGCCGAGATAGAAATATTTCAGTGCCACAAACCCATGATTTCAGGAGGCGAGCTTCACTAAAAGCTAGAGAAAGAAAGGCAGTAAAATAAAAAACCCACAAAGTTGAGGGGATTGTTAAGGCCAACAAAAGAGCAGAGGTCCATCTAAAGCTCTAAAGCCTGCCAGAAAGCTTAGACACCTTGGTGCTCGTACTGTGACCAGAGATGGCACATGTGCGTGTAAATTGAGGAACACATGCTACGTCTCTTAACAATGGCACCGTCTCCACTTGGTATGCTTCACCGCACGACAGGACATATTGCGGCAAAGCTAACTTGAAAGGCAAATACTGCCAAATGAATTAATCCTTTCAAACGCCACTTTATCCCTTTGGCTGAAAACTTGCTTTTACCATGTTCTTGCTTCTTCAGTATCATAGAAAGCGTACAGCTGCAGAAAATATTAAGAATTTTCAATTGTTTGGTGAGTTCTGTCAAGTTTACAGAATGTGGACTCCATGCAAAAATTCACTACTGGGACATCAAATATGACAACATAATCTATTTCGTGTTTTGAAAAGCTTGAATAGCCCTCATCGAACCGCGTGAAAATTATCCCTGGTGCATGAAATTGTGAAAAACAATGAAAGAAGGGAATCCGCTGCATACAACATGCTGACAGCGAGGAACAACACCCAACCGTCTACCTTCATATTCATTTTGCTAAAACATTCTCCACATTATTCAAAATTGCAACACAATTCCAATCATAAGCGTTTAAATATGTATGCGACACATTTTAAACATCATTACTTTCATCAGTGCTTTTGCTGTTGATGCACTATCTTGCTGCACACAATTGTGTACACAGCGTCTGAAAGGGTTAATGGAGTTTCAGCGTTTTTTCTGCCTTTTGTTTAATTCAGCTCACCGGATAAGTTGATTAGTTTCGTCGGTCCCGTCAGAATAAAATTAACGGAAATCGACTATACATGCATTTGAAACCTCCTGTTGCTTTTTTTCTTATTATTTTCAATGTCATTGTGCACCAGACGTGAAATTACTCTATCACGGTGGATCTGTATCAAATGATGTAAACAAGCCCTTTGTTCCTGAACAGGCTATGCAAAATTTATGTAACTCGTATTCTATTCGAAAACTTTTCCCCCTGCTAATATGGATGACAATAAAAGGAAAAGTTGGAAGTTGGAAAGGGGGAGGACGCTTCAGGGCACCTCATTGCGTGCTGCACACTTTTGCAACAACACTACCTAAGATGACTGTCCTTATGTGTATGGCTGCTGTACAGCTGTACAACATTAAAACTTCATAGATATGCATGTAAGAACAATGGTTTCTGCTTCCCACATTTAAGTTTTCTCATTTCTTGCATCTCCTGGCAAAGACCGCAAATGCAGCATGCGGACAAGTCGATAGCACTGAACAGGATTTCACGATATAGGGCAGGATAAGGTTACTGCGCTGAACCAGTTCGCAAACCATTATAAATAGTTATTTCTTTGAATTGGAAGTGACCTGGAACAAAATCGGAGTGCGCTCAACCCGAAACAAACCGGTATTCTTTTTTGGTTCGACACCCTGGAAAGAACTTACCTTCAGTTTCGGATCGAAGCCGCTTTCTGGAGGTACCACTGCTGCCAGCACGCTTGAGGCCACGAACACCAGGCGACAGGAGCACTGGAGCCGGAAACAAGAAAAATAATGATGCAACCAAGAAATAAATGCATAGAAACAGCAACAAGTGGAGCCAAAACACTGATAACACCTACTTCCACACAAATCTTGTGCTGGCCTGTGCTGATAATGAATAAGTACTGCGTTGCTTCTTTTCATATCCCTGGCTGACGGGCAAACTTAGTGTCACTTTCAGCAAGTGAACTTCGTCATTTGTGTCATTCACAGGCTGTCACACTGAAGGGATCAGTGACACTCACTGGAGAACACGCCAGATGCAGTGAACTCTCACTTGAGTGAGAGTTCAAGGGACCCAAGAATATAATTCTCTAAACTGAACATTCACTAGAAGATGGAACTGCATAGGGCACAGTAGACATCGAGTCAAAGCGTGCAATGCAATTTATGGAGTTATGTACATCAATATATAGGAAGTGTGTAACAGTTACGTTGTTTCCTATTTTATTTTGAAAAAAAAAAAGCATCTAATTTTCATTTGCACTGGTGCTCTTAAAGCGCAAGAAGTAACAAAGCTGTCCAGAGAGTCTATGTTTTTGTGCACTTCCTCTGGCACAGTTTGTTGCCGAGACAGGAAGTCTCGCAACTTTCCAAGGCATCCCTACAGCCTCGGCTAGAATCACAGGATTCGAATCTGCCTCTGACATTGCATCTTCCTCGTCACTCTTCTTCTTCAGGATGATCACTGGAAGCAATTTCCAGATCTGATAGTTCAGCACAGGTAACCAGCACCCTGCCGCACTGCACATAGCTGCCGCTGGAGGGGCGATTTGGGGGTGGGGGCTATCAGCTATGCCAGTGCTGAAGAGCAGAAAACTTTGTTGAGCTTATTTCGAGATTGATCCCGGATCCACTGATCAAGTTCAATCAAATGAAATATTCGCTCTTCAGAAATTCATTTCACTGAAAGATTTTTGCATTGAATGCATAGAAAAACTTGCAAGGATTTTCTAAAAGTTTGTTATTCTGAGTTACTCATTAAACCAACGTTCGTGCAACTGAGCTTACAGTAGTGGGCTCATCAAACTCACTTCGTTTCATTGAAGTGTGTAGCCTTGATAGCAGTGTTTCAAAAATAGTAGAACATGCAATGCAGGGTCAGCATTACTTCGAGAACCATCTTTTTTGAGATTTCGCATCTCATAAGCACTCCTGTGCCATCTGCAATGAAAACTTCCATTCTTCCTCTGCTTAGCCTGAATGCAAGGCTGTTTTTTTTTTCTTCGCTCATATTGATTGATCATGTTAATGCAGTTGTACAGTATTAATTCACTAACACTAAAATTCACGCTATAATCTGATCATAACTACAACACAATGTTAATTTGTAGGCATTGGCTCAAATATGTATTGTGTCTACTGATTCGCCCATCAACACTACCATTAATTCCACATGACACTCTCCTTCCCCACGAATAATTGCACCATCAAGGTGAGGTTTGCTGTGGCAACATTCAATTGTTCTAAGTGTCATTAAATTTGCCCTTGTGACCAAGGTACAAGGCCTCACTGATCCAGCCATCCTCCACACCGTGTACCGCTGTCACAGCAACTGATTTCCGTCGGGGGAGAGCATTTCCTCCAAGGTCTCTCCTCAAAAGTAGGATGCCAGTGATGTTGGTCAATGCTCTAGCACATCACCGGCACTGGTAGGGTGATGAAGCACCGCCGTGTACAAAACCGACCAATCAGAAAATCAAAAGCAGTTGCTAAATTTGGTGATTATCCAAATCGGGTGCTGGTAACCACCGAGGCTAGTGCAATGGCTGTGCACAGCTGTCATATTTCAAAGATATAGAAGTTTTGTCCTGAACATTACATTCCATTATTTTTATCCCATGCTAAGGTTTCATCACGAAAACATTACTTAACTATCCTACTACAAAAGTTACATGACAGTAGTTAAGTTTTAGAAGAATGTGGTGCTAGTCAGTTAACACTGTACCAAAATGTGCCACAGCACAGTCATAACGTGTTCAAAAACTGCCCTGTCACATCTCTGGCATGCTTGTTGAACGTGACAGTGATGTGACCATCTGCTCGAGGCTAGTTAACATTCCTTTCTTTATAAATTCATGGCCACAATTTTGTAGTGATGCCTTTTCCCGATGCTAATGCCTTTCGGCACTTTTTGCATTCGTTAGTGGTTGCGTTTGACGCTCCACCCGGGGCAGGGCGTCTCTTGACCACTCACAAACGTGAAAAGCGCTGAAAGGCATTAGCATAGAAAAAGGCATGGCTACAAAATCGTGGCCCTTGTAGATCTGGGAACATATTCTGTAATAATTTTTTTCAAATTCGCCATTCGTTTCGCCCATTGTCATTGGCTTGCATGTAGCTGCATCTCCGCTATCGCTGCCATCATCCACTCAAGAGGACAGGTGATAAGGGATGACTACAGAACCAGACAAATATAATAGGTTACAAAATGTCACCTCTGCACAATTTTCAGCAACTTTGCTCTATTTCATACATAGCGAGCAGTACTACAAAGGCTAGGGAGGCTCCTCGCACTGGTCACACTTGTGACCAAGAAACAGTGCATCACATGAAGGAAGCTTAGATATAGGTATGCGTCGTGATTTTACCTAACATTTACAGCGGTAGAACAAGGAACGCTGCCGAGGCAAACGGTTCGACAAGGAGACTTGCTGACAAGTCTCCTTGTCGAAATGCTGGCTCCCCAGCAACATTCCTCATTGTACCACTGCTAATCACTTTAAGCCCCCCATCTTTCTGTAAGCTGCTCTCTTGTTTTGGATGTAACATCAAGGCTGTGGGTATCAGGCGCTTGCGATAGTTGTGTGACGCTGCTCCATTGCGTTTCTGAGAGCTTCATGTCCTCTTCTGGACGGGATGGCATGTCCTGGATAGGGTTGGCAGCAGGTCATAAAACACTGTCACTCAGCTGTCATCCCGCCCATGGGAAGGTCAATGGGCTTCCCCCAGTGGCCGACTTTTGGGCGGAATTCAGGCCCCTGCTTGCATGCGCTCCGGGTATGCGTGCGCAAGGCGAGGTCTGAGGTGACCACATCAGGGCATCGGAAGGTGCGTACGTGTTCCTCTCTGCCGGCAGCGGCCCTTTCGTCCGCTGCCGGCCGATGGTTACTTCGGCTAGTCAGGTCCCGGCCTCAGCGGGTGCAAGCACACTTCCGTCATCTCGATGTCCTGTGGCAGCACCTTCAGATCGTGCCCCTGTCTGTCTTCTGTGTTCATTTTCTCTGCCATGGGGATGTGCGATGGCAGGTGCTGGCTGAAGGATAGGCAGCCTCTCTTTGCTGTGTTCTTTGTTTTCTCTGTCGCGGTGCACCATTAGAATCCACCAGCAACACTTGGCCATGTTTTGTGCCGCAGTTAGATGTAGATTTGGACATGCTGTTTAAACCACGCTGTATCGAATTCCGGCTTAATAAATGTTATTTGTTTTTTCCAGAGAGCTTCACCTAAGGTCTCCCTTGCTGCGCACGTGGTCCTGCCTTCCCCTAGCTGGGACTGGTGTGGCACGTGCATGCGTAGCGGCGCGTCAGCACACAGAACAGGTCGGAGCTGGTGTGGATGTGGTGCCCAGGATACATGGCGGCTCAGAGTGCTCAAACCCGCTGTGGCTGTCCGGCATGCACAGTCAGAGCATGTAAGCTCCCCACTCTGCACACTGTGCTCCGCAATCAGGACCGTTCTGAATTTTGTATTCGTATCGGCCTACCCTTGTACAGCTAAACCTCGATACAACGAAGTAGGTAAAAGTGACAATTTGCTTTGTTATATCAAAATCTTGCTGCATTAAAATTCAACCTTTTATACAAATAAGCACAGTCACCAATAAATTTTTCTTACATGGAAAGGGGCCGCAGAACTTTCCAAATTATCGGGCAATCGAAAAAAAACAACTTTGAATGAGAAAACAATTCATTTTGATGAATTTGGAAGTTGACGACGTATGATACAGTTTCATGCCACGTTGACGATATCTTCACATAGGCAGTAAGAATGAAGCAAAGCCAGTCACACTTCCGCGTGCACTACGCCCCCGCGACTGATAGCGTCGGCCGCACTGGGACGACGCTATCACAAAAAGCGTCAGCAGCGGGGAGCAAATGCTTCATCTGCCTCTCACTCCCAACGGGTCACCGAAACTCGAGATTATGCAACCTTCAATACTAAATGCGCAGGAAGACAGCTTACATGATGCCACGCCCTCTGGGAACACCCGCTCTTTCCACATGCGACAGATTACGTCTAAAGCAGGGTGCGCGGCTGTGCGTGTGCTCAACTTGCGCTTACAGCCATGTGCAGCCATGGCCGAGACGCGCGCCAGCTTACCCAGCTCCTTGAGTGCGCTTGATCGTGTGACCACGAGCTCGGTCTCCTCCCCCTCTTTCCCCTAACTCGCATGAGAAGACGGCACTCACGAAGCCACCATCTTTCTCACCCTCGCACACTTTCCCTTGCACCTAAAGCACAAAGTGCGCGGGGAGTGATAAGATCTTATCGTACTTATACCTTATATGGAACACGTTGCGGCTTCACATCAGTGGTCACTCTTGTCACGCCCCTCGCCATTTGAGAGGTGCATTTGCAAGCAGCCTCTTGTGATTCAATCATTTGACCACCTGTGTCCATGGAAGTTTCCATTTATTGTCTCGGCATTCCTTTGCTGCGGAAGCGAGATTTCGTTATATTGAAATCGGATACAAAGACACTTCGTTATACTGAGGTTCTAATTACATGGTGTTCTATGGATAAGAGATTATGAAAAGTTAAGTACTTTCTTATATTGAGAATTTTGTTATATTGAAGTTCATTATATTGAGGTTGAACTGTATAATGTAATTGTTCATTTCATTTAGTTTATTTACATTGCCCATAATAGTGTTACTTTGTTTATATTTTGAATGACAGTGTTTAATGGTAATAATTAATGATTAGGTTAGGCTGAGCACGCGCTCCGCTAGTCTGCCCACGTCAGACCGTTAGGAAGGCACTTTAGGAAAGGAGAGTGTGGGGATTGCGATTGTCCATTTTGTCGCGGCGTCATAGCACAGCACGTTTTGGGCATAAGGGCCGCAGTGTGACGAAGTCACTTTCAAACTTCAAGCAAGCGGACCGACGCTTTCCCTCTCTCTTTCCTCTGAGGGCACTGTACAGCAGTGAGACCATAGCACTTGCTGCTGTTCGCCCCCAAATGGACCAGGGGCTCTCTCGATTGGTCTGCTTGGGTGGGAACTCATGTCCCCTCTCTACTAGTGGCTCGAGCCATCCAGACAGCAGAGGCACAGGAAGAAGCTCTCGGACGGCGAAACGGTGCGTACCGAATTCTGACTCTCCCGGTCACCCCTTTTGTTCGTCGGCCTTGCCGAAGGTCCTCAACCCGAGGTGGGTGCACACCTATTCGCTGCTCTTGTTCTGGAGGCTACGCCAGAGATGCAGCTCACATGGGCGGCTGTACTGTGCCGGGTCACCCTCAGAGGCTATACCGAGCTGAAGGTACGTTGCCCTGGTAGCACGGTCGTTGGGAGCCATCTTCCCGTATAGCAGCTTGTTACAGCATTCTCTAATACTGAACTGGCGTCCTTGACTTGCGGGAGCTTCGGCTCATGCGTGCGGAGCAGCTGGGGTGTAATAGTTAGTCAATGCCAAACTAGTCGTACATAAACGCCTTCTTTGTACTCTGGGCCTTCTTCTTGCGGTGCTCTGCCTTGCTCCTAGTGGAGCCTGCACGAGAGTCCGCTTTCGGACACACGCAACACATGCGGCTGAATTGATCGTCCCCCCCAGGGGCTCGTATCCTCCAAACAGTGCTGTGGTCTATGTGACTCCCGGTGGAGCACCGCGAGATGGTGACCACAAGGCACACATTTATGTCAGGGAAACAGAAGATGCCGCAGGTCCTAACCTATTTACCACAGTACAAGCAATGTGACAGGTTTCTGCAACCAGCAGCTGCAGTGCACCAACTGCGCTCACAACCAGAACATGGTGTGCCCCACGCTGGACGCCCGCAAAGGTGCACGTATAAATGTGCAATTTGACGGAACCTTACCTTCACAAGTTTTGGTTGTAATACGTGAAACAGTTATTCCATAGAAAGCATTGCAGACAGGAAACCTTCCTTGCTTGGATACTTAAGCTGTCCCCCTCATCACTATTATCATCATTAGGCCCGTCATGATGATGATGACGAACAGCATCTCTTGATAATCAACACTCTTTTTCATGTTCCCCTTGCCTTGGTGTCGAAACTATCCCCACTCGTGCTGCATGCATCAACCACAACACATAACAAAAGATGGCATTCTTGCCTTATCGCATCTTGTCTACTGCTGCCTGCATGTTCAAGGTAATGACACCATCCTGAAGGATGTAAAGCACTGAGGAAGTAGCAAAATAACTGCACCTGACTTCTTTACCGGACGTGATCGCTTGCGTAGTGGCCTGTCGTCGTCAGCACGCTAGTAAAGAGAAAAAAAATTAAAATAGAGGAAATCTCATAGCAACAAATTAAGAGTTATATTCCAGTATACCTTGAATTTCCGTTCATACTCACCACTCGCAAACACACACACACAGAAAATGGGTGTTCTAGCAACAACTGCCTCATATTGGTAAAAGCAGAGAGCTTTAAATAAAATTATTTTTGCTCGCCTAAAGTGGCAGTGGCAGAGAGCTGAAATTGCAGGAGAGTTTCCAATGTGCTCCTTAATTACGAAGTTATACTAATTATTCTTTTGATTGATACCTTTAGCTTGCATATGGAAATACTGCAATCTTAGCTGGTCATGCAAGAATGTGGGCTGCATGCAGCGGTATAAAACTTGGCTCGCATGTTCGTGGCAACATTGTCTAGAGATCGAAAACGTTTTCTTACCGCACTCAAAAGTTTATGCAGTGCCCCTTTAAATCATCAAGTCTGCATCATTGTGGGACTGACCTTTTTGTTGACAGATTATTGATTCCCGGGGCTTTACATCCCAGGCAAAATTTTGATCACCCAGAGTCCTCTAACATGTGCCTAAATTTGAGTACGCAAACACTCTTGCATTCTGCCCCCAACAAAATATGGCTGCAAATCGCACTCATAACTTTGTGACCAGCAGGACATCACAGTCACCAAAAGCCACAGTCCGTAACCACTTTGTCATGTAAGCACAAAGTCTTTCCTGAAATGCAGAATTTCAAGTAACAGTAGAAGCATGGTGAAGAGAGTTAACTAAAAGTTATGCATTTTAAGCAGCACACAAACGAGAACGACTTAAGTAAAACACGAGAACTTGTGTCCAAGTCAGACTTCAACAATGCCAAGCTTTGATTTTTATGAAGGAACCAATTTTAATTGGACGGCACTTAAGCCTTTCATTTATTTTTTTTGTTCATGTCACTTTAGGAGGCCTTTTCTTTATTTGTTCTAAGTTTGCTATTTGTATATTACCATGTCTTTCTACACAAACTTCCACTTGAAAGACAGTGCTTGTTTTATGTTTTCTCTATGTTGTCCTTTCCATTGGTGTGCTGCTTACATTAAATAATTTCAACTCAAGAAAAAAGACACACACCTTGTCGACCTCCGCCAACCGCCGCCTCAGCTCTGCCAGAGTAGCCTTCAGTCTCTCCTCCACACTGGTGTCGGATTCCGTCGACTCCGAGTTTTCCAGCTTTGGCGTGCCACGAAGCCAGTACGGACTTCCCTGCCTCCTATTCTCCGAAGCGGTCTTCGGCCTACCATAACCCGAGGCACCGTCTGCAAACCTCTTCGCGTCGACATCATCTAGACCGGATTCCGTCGTCACATAGCTCAATGGGGGAGATGGCGTATCTGAGCTGGGCAGGTTTCGCGGCGGGCACTTGGGAAAGGCACGTGACGTGGTACGAGCAGTCGCACTGCGTGCTTTGGCAGCGACGTAGTCGCAGAGGAAGCAGGAGGCCTCGCTGTACAGGGACTCTGAATCCTCCGAGTACGACTCTTGAGGCGTCGAGTGGCTCATTACGGTGCCGTTGGCACCGCAACGGTGGCAAGCTTTACCTGGGTAGAAAAAGCAGAGCACAGGCAAGGCTGGAGAGATATGCAAAAGCAAGCTTGCACCGGAACATCTGGCATCACATGCATTTTTTGCTGCCCGTAGGGAGCATGCCGCACTCATTTCTCCCAGCCCACAGCACCAGCGGGAAGCATGGGGGGGTGTACCATGTCGCTCCCTCCTACAATGGTGCTAGTGTCTACCAAAAGAATATGTAAAATGCTATTTTCTTCCGTATTATTATGAAAGAAAGCTTTTCTCAGAACATGAGGCACTCGTGTCTGGTTGTGCAGTTACACGACTACACAGTGCCAGTGGGCTGCTGGAGCTGGAGGAAAGATGACAAAGTGCGCATTCAATATGCGTCAGTTTCAATAGCACGTATTTGTTGTCGTCGCTAGTACTGTACAAAGTAAACATTAAACATTAATTGAATATGTATTACAGGTTGGGTATGAATTTTTCCTGAAATTTCATTATAAGAAAACTTTATTTGTCCAGTCATGACTATGCTTTAGCCCAAGTCACTTTCAAGACAAGCCAAACCACCCACACCCCAGCATTCTTATGGCGACACAGTGCCCACTGAGAAACTCAGCTAGACAGTGGCACCAGATATTCCTGTGTGTGATAATCGAAAAAAACTGTATGCCGGCAAAAAAGCGAAGTGGCGCCCTCTGGACGAGCACTACAACACAACTCTGGTGACTCTTAAACAACCCACAAGGACGAGTGCAGCTGGCCAGAAATGTTTACGGGATGTGGGTTGAATTTATACTCTGTTAAAAAACAGTGTTTCTAATTTACTTGCTAAAAAGCAGAAATGACTGGCCACATGTGCAGGGGCCAAGGCAGCTGTTGCGTTGTTACATAAAATAACAGAATAAAAAACTGTCACCAAAGCTGTCTCAATGAAAATGAGAATCGATACAAAATCAGCATTGAAAAACATAATTATAGTGAGTGAGTATAGTGAACAATAGTGAATGAGTAATAACAAGTACATAGTAATGAAGCCAAAATGAGACACTGGGGGAAAGAAAACAACAACAACAACAATCAAAAAGCAATGATTGTCACTGTATCTGCTATCATGAATACGTACATTCCATTCTAGACTTAAATGTGCCCACAATACCCATGTTTACTACCGCAACAGGCATTCGATTTCATTCGACTCACTGATGGATAACTGGGCAGATGACAAAAGTTACTACAGATCGAGATGTTTAAGTTCAAGGCTATGCCGCCCCCGCTCCACGGGAATTCAGCTTTTTCACAAAGCCCACGTCCCACACTTTTGTAGCGTGCTGTGTGCGTGAGGCTTGGGAGCTCAAAGGGCAAAGCAAAAATTGGAGGAGAAGAAAACATACGGCGTACACCCCGTTCCGAGGAGGATGCGGGAAGTGACGAGTCCGGTGACGAAAGCGTCGAAGACATAGACGATGAGGAGACTCCCTGCGTGTCGAGACACCCAACGAGAATCTCGAGCAGGTCCAACACGACGTGTGGGTTGCGCGCGACGACATCGCGGCCATCGATGTGTGGCAGGGATGTCAGCAGCACGCGATCCACAAGTACGTTGAGAGCTGCCTGCACGTTCAATGCTTCTTCCTCACGAGTCCGTGGGTTTTCTATGAGCCCTGCAAAAATATTTCGTCACCACAACTGACTGGCCTGGTTTGATTTTGCTGGTGTTTCACCACTCTTGATTAGTGACCGGGGATCGCTACTGTGAACAACCTTCTTCAGAGTACTGTATTGTTTGGTTTGGTTTCAGGAAAGCAGCTACTTTTTCTTAGCCCTTCTTTGAAACAGTTATTGTAGCCGCTGCATGTACGTACGCGGAGCTTCTTGGACCTGTCCTGTTTGCTATTGTTATTTGTACTCAAGTGCACATTAAAAGGTGCTTTCAGAAGTGGTGAAAAATGTGATGTGCTCAGATACATGTTTTAAGGAGACATACATGCAACATTTTACTTCCTGACACCATCACCTTGCTCCAGTGGTCTTCTATTTGAATATTCATATTACAGTGCAAATGTAAGTCACCTCTGCTTAGTACAAACACAGCACAGTTTCTAGGAAAGTAACCTAACAATCCCGGTTAACTCGGCGTTTCCTTTCAGAGTCCCTTTAATCTACCAGCCAACCCTCCCGGCCTTCAGTGGCATGTATTCCCACCTGGCACTTCGAGGCCACAGCAGGCCCTGAACAGCATGAGGACCAGCTGATGGGAGAGGGCCGAGAGCTTGCCAATCCGAGGGTGGGGTAGCTGGCATTGTACGATGATCTTGTTGACAAGTTCCAGGCACGCTGCATATTGAAGAACGAGGAACGTGACTACAAAGAAAGGGGCATCAGAAACTAGGCTAAAAAAATTTATTGAATCAATATCTGGGAGGAGTTATTGCATGCCTAAACCACAATCTGATTATGAAGCCTGCCGTACTACTACTGTTGTCATTGTGTTGCATGACAAAACACTCACCTACAGTGTGAGAAATTTCTCGGACGTTTTTGCCCATTCTCCAGCCAAGGAGTGCCTGACCAGATTGTGCACACATCACAATTAGTGCTTTGCATTCTCTAAGATATGCAAGCAGCAATGATTAGTCAGCAACGTGTGGTAAGACGTGCGAACTGCAGATGAACTCGACCTGCAGGATTAGATTCTGTGACTGGAAACTTAGGCATGTCGCTGATGTTGTGATTTGAGCCTTGCCTGTCTATCTGGGCCCTAAGTTTGCCCAATAAAAGCAGGAGAGAAAAAGCACTGATAATAATGATGCTTAAAGAGTGCCACATACACCTAGAGACACTTTTGATTGGACTTCTGCTGCTAATGTGCAAACAATTTTAGTGAAGATGTATGGATGTTCGCTGTCGGTGACAGTATAATCGCCATGTAGCAGGTTCACTCCTTTCATTGTTCTTCACAATGTTTCACAATGCATGTATTATTCAAGTTGCTGTACAGCTGCTTTCTGAACGCAACAGACCTGAAATAGCTGACGTTCTTATGTTTTATGTATCTGTAAAGCGTTCTTGTGTGGAGTCCACATTCTGCAAACAGCCTTTAAAGAGGACCACAGCAGACGGCACCGTGCGCCAGGTGGTTAGTGTGTGTGGCATAACTACCAGCACACCTTAATGCACCACGGGTGCAAACTAATCTCAGAGGTCATGCTGGTTCTCTCAACGTTCCAAGTTCTGTGCTACTTTTGACAAGTGATTTTCTTCGCTTCACGTGTCAAAAAACGTTAAGTTTCGCTAGCTTTTCATGACGCATACACTCGTGTTTTGAATGTAAAATTTTTCGTGGAGGCTGCTACATGTCTACACTATCTGAAAGTAAGCTTTTTAAGCATCCATAATTTCATTGCAGAAGGACTTAAGGTGTGAGTGCCATTTATTGTTTGCACAACAGAATCCAATCTTAACAACACAGAGGCTTAAGAAAAGAAAGCAATGTGCAGAGGCCAACAACGTGCAACAGTGTGTAGCCATTTGTCTGTTATGACACAGATTGGCAAAGTGCTTAATTTTTTGGAGAAAGTGCATAAAATAAAGGACAAGGCTTCCGGTGTCGAATATTACTTGGGCCAAACGGGTCCCAGCCTCAACACTAGGCTGCATGAGCATAGTAACAGTTTAAAATGATCCTGCCTTGTTAAAATTGCAGACGTACTTTGAAGCTGACAGAAATTAAACTTATTTGGTGCGACCATAACTATGGAGCAAGAGTTTCGAAGCTGACAGAAATACAAGTTATTTGGTGTAACCATAATCACAGAACATGAGTAATCACCAGAGGTCTATCGTATCCAACTACCGTATTTATTCGAATATAGGTAAACTTTTTTCTTTCGTAAATGTTACGCAAGGTTAGCCATCTACTTATATTCATGACCAAAGGTAGCAAAGTTGCCAACTTAACAAAGTTCTTCCTTCGTGCCTGCCATGAAGCCAGTCTGGCTTTATGCAATGCTGCATATTCAATGCACTTGACAGAACCAATGACAACATTGTTTAGAGTGACAAGGCCGCCTGCAAAGCAACCAACGACGATTTCTCTCGCACTTCCGACAAGGATGCAGCTTGTGGCATCAACTAGCGAGATTTAAGTAGCTGAGCTTACGGCAAATAAATGTACACCATGTTCAAAGTTTTTCTAAAGAAATATGGGTCGACCTATATTCACATTACAGTCAAACCCGGATATATTGTATAGAACGGACAGCTGCAAAATCCTCTTGAAAATTTCTGTATAATATTTTTATTTCATATATCGAATTACCTATATATCAAACATTTTTGTGATCCCCTTCAGATTCGATATATCCGGGTTCGACTGCATCATTTTTCAACATACAGAGGTCAACCTACATTTGTGTTTAAGCTACTTTCGAGTAACTATGGTAGCGCAAGGTAACTTGTATGCTAGGCATGCCTTTCTAGTGCAGCATGACAGTGAATTCAAGCTGTAAGCCACATGAAGCTTCAACCTGTTTTAGTCATGTTGCTTTCGTGGTTTATAAGCGCTTTCTAAGGTTGATAGAGTGGGAACGTCCAGGGCCATGATTTTGTATTGATGCCTTTTCTCTATGCTAATGCCTTCCGGCACTTTTCACGTTCATGGGTGGTAGCATTCAACATCCCGCCCTGGGCAAAACGTCTCCTGACCACTCACTAACGCGAAAAGTGCAGGGAAGACAGCATTGGAAAAGGCATCGCTACAAAATCGTAGCCCAGCTGACACAGGTGTGATTTTCAATGTACCACTACTGTTTTTTTCTTTGCGTACAAGTTTCAGTAAATGTTCAGCTGTAGTCCTTTGTATTGTGTGCCTTTTGTAATATTAACAGGGTATCATGGCACAAGGGCTCATTTTCTCACCTGCGCAGCAACCAACTCATTATACCATCTTTTAATGCAACCTGTTCCAAACATGTACCAAACAGAGAACGACCTCGGGCATGCTGAGCAATACTCCATCATACGTCACGAAAACCAGAGGTCGCAGTCATGCAGTGTCACAAGCCAGTCACGCAGAGATCAAGTCCGCCAAAATCTGAGCACATTGTGTACCCACCAAGAAAGTAGGCGTGAGAAGGTAAGAAAGGCGCACCGCTATTTGAGAGAAGCTACAGCACAGCAGAATTCAAACATATTCGTATTACAACTGGTGCTTGATACCTGAGACACCTGGCAAAGACTGATAACATAGTCGCTCTTGAAACAAGCAGAAAACTTGCCCGAGTGAAATTTCTTTTATAACTACAGCACCATGCCCTTCAGCTCAATCCCACTGGTTATCTGCAACCGTTGTCAACTTAGAATACCAGGCATCGGCATTTGCAAATTTTAGTGCCTAAATTCGCATGCATAAATAATTGCAAGCACTTTTCTTCCCCAGAACAGTAACAGATTGGAATGATTTACCACACATTTTTATCAAAGAGTGTATGGGCATTGCTTGATATTATTTTTACCTGTAGCATTTATTGCTTAAGCGACCACCAGTTGTCTTCACACATTTATCTGCCTACGAGCATACATGCGTGCTTTGATTCTTTTCCCCAGAATATTATGTATAATAGTACTATGTGGGTATTATGTATTTACCGTTAACAAGCGCTATAGCTTGTTTGCCTGGATACAATGCTCCCTCCCAGTCCTGATTTGCCCATGCAAAAATGGCCAGCAGTATTTTGTAAATAAAATAACAAATAAACAACACTTATCCTGTGTGAATGCAGAGACGTGCAAGGTAAAGGACCAAAGAATGGTCGATGTGGTGCATGCTTGACATTCAGCACAACAGTCATGGTAAGGCTTGAAACAACTGCAGCAGGCTGACTGACATGCAACCCCCACTTCAGATTTTCGTGATCTAGAGAGAAGTTTGGCAGAGAACAACCTATGCCGCAAAGCCATGTGCATGTCTTGGACTGTTCATATCAAAATATAATTAGTCATTCTGTGCACATTAGAGGAACTGAGGTACTGTACCGTGGTTACGAGGTCAGCAGCTATCTACTAAGGCAAGCAAGAAATTTTCGTGTCAGTGTCCCTTCAAGCAGAAGCATAGTGTAAAATTTTACGCTAGAGAAATGAGAAACATTACATTCTCACAGATTCTGTGACATGAATGACTAGGAAAAAAAAAACATTCCTGGCGTTACCCTCGCATTTTCAGTGTCGCTCTGTTTGAAAGCGAAATGAATTCTGAAACTGCGAGCACGCGCGCTTTCCATACTGTAAACACGCCGTCGTTCAATACACCATTCATCAGACGGACCGCGGAGTCATGTCGCAGCTGGCAAAATGTCACGGCCAGGCACAACGCAAACACACGTAGGCGTCGTTTGATGACGCTTTCAACGCACGGACGTAGAAGGACCGCAAGAAAAATGCAAAGCAACCAATCGCACCTATTTCCGCCTTCAAGTCACTCATACCGCTGAAGCGATCGACGATGACTGGCGTGCCAGCTCGAAGCAATGCAGGGATCCACGGCTAATCAAGGTGAAGAGTGAAGAAAAAATTCGCTAGGTGGTCGCTAGCGATTTCAAGCTTCCCTCCACGATCGCCGAGCCATTGCGCGCTGCCGTGGCCTGTCGACCGCTCCGCCCTCTCGGCGTTGACGTAATCCCACGCTGCGGTGCTTTTCCACTGCACGTTTCGGCGTCTACGGGCGTTTCCACGTCCCGTACTTCGCTGCGGAGGCGATGTACCCGAGCCGAAACGTGAGTTTCGGCGTAAACTACGACTTTTGAGCTCTGCGCGGGCCCAACACAGCGCACCTACCGAACACGCACAAGGGTCACGCAGGGGCTGGCCTGGCCTGACGCGAGCTTCGCTTTCCGGCCACCGCATACCTGGGCGCTGCGTGTCTCCAACTAAAAATAAACCGAAACCATTTTTCCGGTTGCCAAACGGCGCAAATGTTCCGTTTGTCTATGCCACGTGAGACGTTCGCGGCGAGTGCTGACGTAGATCTACGTCACGGATATGAGAAACCAGTCTGCGTGTGTTTGCGCCCTCTGGAGAACTGACGCCATGCACCAAGTTGCCCAATGGAACGCGTCAGAAAGTATGGTGGCGCCATCTGTTGTTGGGCCACGAAAACCGAGGCGCGCCGACTGCCTCATTGTTCCCGGAAAGGCCGCAGCCAAGTCACAGAGAAGTGTACGTGTTCAAGCTACACACCATGGCCGAACCGAGCGACACGACTTTAACTTTCTTCACCAAGGCGACGCCGAGTCAATGGAGTTATGTCCTGTCCCTGTACAAAGAAGTCCTCAAGCAGAAGGCCGCGCTGCGCACCAAGAAGGGAGGCCCCGAGGAACTCATCAAGCTCGACGCCTGGCAAGTGGAAAAAAACTTTTTATTCGCTTTCCTCCCTCCCCTTGTTGTCGCGATGGTGCAGAAAAAAGCCAGCACCAAGGCCGTCCGGGGCAAAGAAGCTCTTCTTTGTTGGCAAAAGGCGAACGCATGTCGCGCGTTTACAAGCCGGCGCACGGTGTCCAGCGATGTTTTAATTCCCTGCTCGAACAGTATACGTGTGCGCGTTGCCGTGTCCGATGCCAGCGTCGAGCCGTGGCTTGCCTGTTCCGCCGAAGCGAGCGAGCGAACGAAACGGCGCCCGCGATCTCGCACGCACGGTCTGCCCGCCGCGGCTTTTGACAGCGGGGCGAGCGGACGCCGTTCCGAACCCACTGCTCGCGCGAAACCGTCTCTACTGCTGGCCCGTTCGTCGCGTGCGGCGAACAGCCTCTTGCCCAACGCGCGGCGCTTCGTTTTTATTTTATTTTTTTCTTAGCGGCCGCTGTGCGCGTTTTGTTTTGTTCAAGTGTGCGGCGGCGGCGGACGGATTGCCCTGTTCGCCCCCCTCCTTTCTTCGTTCTTTCCCCCTTCCCCATCTTCGACGCTGTCGTCGTCGACACTTCCTTTCCACCAATCGCTTCCGAATCGCCCCGTCTCAACCCGCTTTTGTTTTGGGACGCAATCCCGCGCGCGTTTCTTGCTTTATTTGCTCCCGGCATTGTATTCTACGCTTTTTCCTTTTCTTGTTTGCCTGCTTCGCTGGCGTCGAGCCGCGTCCAGAGCGAGAAGGAAATACGTGGGTGGCGTGTGAGGCGAGGGAAAGAGGAAACGGGCATGCCACCCTGCGTGCCTGCTGCACGGCACATCGATTCGCGCTGGGACTGCGCTAGGCCTAGCCAGCAGCAGCAGCAGCAGGAACGCTGGGTTCACGCGGCCACCGCCGCAGGGAAAGAAAGAGATTGAGGCTGGGGAAAAAGAAATGAATACGAACCGGCGAAGGGAGAGCTTTCCCCGCGCCGGGAACGCGAAAAAGTAGAGGCAGTCGGCAAAGGAAGAAAGAAAAAAAATCGACGCTGCGTGCGTCACGAAAAAAAAAAAAGCCAGCAGCGTCTCTCCTCCTCTTTTCCTCTCGCTCCCCTGCCGTCTCTGCTGGCTCGGAACGTTCGCGGCACGGCCGCTCGCTGGCAGTTCGCGCGGCCGGTGTTTCATGCAGCTCGACCCGGCTGGTGTGTGCGTGTGGATGATAGCGCGCCTGCCAGCGGGAGGGGAAAAGAGGCGAGGGTGCATGCAGTCTGTCTGCAGGCGGGCCGCGTGCGGTGACCGTGGCGGAGAGGGCGAGGGTAACGAGGAGAGCGAGGGGGACCGGGCTTGTGACAAGGAAGAAAACCGAAGCAACAAAGTCGCAGCGGCGGCGGCGGCACGGTGGAGCTGCTGAAGAACGTGCAAAACAGCGCGCCCGCGCTCACTACTCCAGAGAGCGCGCCGAGCGCCGCCTGTCCTCTGAAAGCCGAGGCTGGCACGGGCAGAGCCGGCTTTGCCCGGAGGTTTTTTCCCCGCTCGATGCTGCTGCTGCTGCTGCTTCAACATTTTTGTTGTTGTTGTGGAAATTTTTTTTTCTTTTTCAACATCCGGCGCAGCTGAAGCGAGGCGCTCGCCGGCAAAGGGGGAGAGGGGAGATTTCGCTCCGGGGCTGCTGCCGCGGTGCGAGGTTCGATGGGGACGCTGTTTCTTTCCACCCCCCTCTTTCTCATTTTCACCGGCGCGGCCGTCGTTCGCTTTGAGCGGACCGGCGCGCTCTGCTGCTGGGTCGGCGGATAAAAAGCGATTCGCTGCCGGTTCAAGCGAGTCCTCTCCTCTCAGTCGCTCTCTCTCTCTCTCCTTTTTTTTTTTACGTCACATGCTTTCCTTTCTTTTCTGTCATGCCTCTTAATCTCGTTCAGTCCTGTCCACTCGTCGCCCGGCGCGCTGCCTGGCGATTTTCGTTTTTCTTTTCGTCGCACGGGCGAAAAAAAATCGCTCGCCGTCCGGCGAATTTTCTTTTCCGCGCCCGCGGTATCCCTGCGGACAAAAAATAAGGCAAATACGTCGACGCCGCTCTAAGCCTAAAAATGTCTCGATTTGCTTTTATTTTTCTTGCAGTTACACCGTACTGTCACGCGCTGTCTGCGAATCTGAGGGGGAAAAAATCGATGCGATCGTTTGCCGAGCGCTAACGAACGGATCGTTACGAAATCGAGTCCGGGAGAAAAATGTGCTTTCTTTTTATCAAGAAGCACCCCAGATTCACCACATTTAATATTGCTTTTCAATTGGTTGGGATGCAGTTCGCAATTGTAAATTCGACTTGTGGTGGGAAAAGAGCTGCTGCAGCAGCAGGCATTGCAGGAGATTTCTCTAAATTCAGAAAAATGTTAGCCAGTTTTAGATGTAAGGGTCCTGACAGGAGAAGCATCTGGTGAAAGGTTGAGCTATCTTTTTAAGCTTTACTTGTAAATAAAGCCTCTGTCTTTAATTTCTGTAACTTTTTACCGCACAGCAAGAAGACGAAATACAGAGAAAAGACTCGTGTTTTCTGTGCACTCTATAAAGAAGTTCCACAGGCAGATAGATGTCAGCCAACTAGCCTGCTTGTCCATCTTGCAGCCTGTGACAGTTTAAGTGCAGTGGTGGGACTGCTGCATTGCCCAAAAACTGCTACAAAGGGCTACAATATCTGCTGCGTGCTGCTACAAAAGGTGTTCGAGAGGGTTCTATGTATGTCTAGCAGTAGTGATTTTGAAAACGAAACCGCAGCTTGTTCCATGTTCTTGAACATATGGGGGCACCTCTATATATCTGGTTATGAATCCGCATCCGTTATGCTTGCTGGACCTGTTTAGGCAAAACAAACGAACACAGCAGGATGTCGCTTTGTTCGTCTGTCTCAGAAAGAAATTCGGGCTTAGTGCGACAAGTTCAAACATATCTGCTACTCCGTATGTGCTGTCTAAACTTCCGCTAGATAACTCTGTACTCGGACCTCCGGAATATCCACCCATGTTTTCGTTAGCGTGTTTAGATCGATTTGGCGTTCATAGGATCTAGCGCTTAACCACTTGCGTCTCATCAAATTATAAAATTTGAGGCCTTCTGGCACACATAGAACAAGAAAGGCATCAAAATGAAGCTTAGTATAATCAAATGCACCAAATTAGCGAAGAACTATGTGCAGAGCTATAATAATTAGCGCAAGAAAGCCAAAATTAATCCCAAGGCACTTGTATAAAGTTGGAACAGAATGTGTGTCTACTCAGCAAAAAATGCTGGCAGCTATCGGAGATAGTGAAGTCTAAAAACAAAGGCAGTAAAGCAGTGGTTAAGTGAAAGGGCCATTAAGCGCATAAGATGATACTGTGAAGCAGGGTAAGGTGACGGTGAAGATAACATCACTCAGCAGTGGTTGACATCGAAGGAAGAAAGAACGTATTCTGGGGTATCCTCTTTTCCCTCCCAAATAAACAACATTGAGCACGAAATCACCCGGAAGGCCATGTCCTTTTTTATGTCACCTGCTGTTGAATCTCCTTTTTTTTTTTGCAAGATAAAAGTTTGGTGGCGTCTGAGGACCTTGGTCGAACAAATGCCTGTGGCCATTCCACCTTGTAATGTGTTCTCCCTGATGGATAAACGACTTAAAGTGTGGATGCTGCCCTGGGGAAAAACTGGACAACTTCCAGCAGATATTTTAACTACTGTTGGCTGATGGGGCAGGGTGTGCATTTGTGAATACTCTTATGAGCCAATCACACAGAAAGGCGGATTTAGTGGGGGGGGGGCTTTAGTGAAAATAGACTACTGATGCAAGAGCGAGCCAGCTTTTGATTATTTAGCATCAACAGACTCCGTTCCATATTGTCGCATTCAGAAAGGTCCTAGGTCAAGGAGATTCACTTGACCTAAGACGTGATCAAAGCAGGGAAGAATTTGCACAAACAACAGCTTTAATGACTGGAAAAAAGACAAGTTTGGGGAAGTTGTGTTGTGCGCTAATATCCGTGGCAGTTCCCTGCAAAAATCACCAGAGGGAAATGTGGCGCTATTAACTATGGGAGCTGCAAGCACAGCTGTTCTGCTAGTATGGGAATGATTGACAGTACAGGTGCAGACAAAAGTAACTGGAACGTTGGATCTGTGGTTGAACTGCATCCAAATGCTCTCTAGCGGCCTCAAGGGGAATCAAGAAGTTATACTATGCATCCACGTATGGCAGCAATTGTAGGAGCTCAATCCCAGTGGGCTCTAGTGGCCTCATGCATGGGACACTGTAGCAACGCTGCTAGAGGGCATGGGAATGCAATTTGGCCACTGCCTCCAATATCTTAATTACTTTCAATTACCACACCTCTACATTGATTTGCTTAATGTTTGCCCTTCTTGCTTCAAATGCATTGGGACTTTGTGAACCGATCATTTTCCGCAATATATTGCATTAAATGCAACAGTTCGTAGTGATTATGCATGTATGCAGTCTCATTGCCTTCCAAGTTTAGAAAAGTGTCTTTTTGCAATTTGAGCCAGTAAAGGCAAATACAGTTTTAAAAAGTTAAGCCACAAGCATAAAGATCCCACATATGTACTAACAATCATTCCTTTGCAAGCTTAACTATTACAGCACCATAGTTCCCTATAGTAAATTTAGTGGGAGTATCTATGCTAATATAATGTTCCTTAAAGCAGTTCAGTACATCACATTTAGAATTAATTTCATATTTAATTTACAGTGCATAAATTAAACCTGTTTCAGCTGTGTTGCTAAATCTAGCTGAAATTTGAGTAATTTAGTTGGCACCGATACTAATATTCTAAATAATTGCTCTCATTCGTAATAACCTGAAAACCATCTGGTAACAAGATTTCAGTGCAAGTACAAAAAGTGCTCAAGTCTGGTGGCTGAATTTGTTGCTGGCAGTTGTGCCGCACTGCACACATGCACAGTGCATAAACAAACAAACAAAAAATGAGGTGCCTCAAGTTGTCTTAATGTGATTGAAAGCTTCGAGCCCCGCTTCGGCATTCTCACGCTTAACAGTGGCTTAAATATTCTGGGGCACTTGCACACAACTTGCCGAGTACAATATGCGATTGTGTAAACGAATTGAATGGAAATTTGCGTGCAGAGCATGTGTGTGTAACAAGGGCTTGCACCGTATTTATATGCTGCGAGTACTTTCGCAGCTTTTCTTTGCCTTTTGTTGAGAACGGCTGATGTGCGGGAACTTCGGGCAAGCAGTGTAAAGAGAGAAACACACAGCACCTACTTTTCAGTCATTTCGCAATGCTTATTGCAAGCAGCTGTTGCAGCAGTGATTATTGTTAAAAAAGAAAAGCTTGTGGGCATATTCCTTTTTTTTCTGCTGTGTTTTGAAGTATTCTGTGTGTAACGTTGTTAGAACTAGTAAGTGGCTTACAGTTTTCTCCTCACCTTTTGTCGTATCGCACAGCTGCGTCACTGTGCCTTGCTAAGAGCTGTGTGTAGCGTAAATACGGAAGTGGCATTTATGCCACTTCTTGATTTACACGGCCGCTCATGCTTTCGTTGGTTCATTGTGCACTTTAGGGTTCGTAGCCCATTCACTTGCATCAAAAGAAGTGTGCAGCTGTATGCAAGACTCAATGTTTGAAAGCAGAATGCGAAGAAATGCACCTTTGGCTTAAATGTTTTGCCTCCTGTCTGAGCAAGTAC
The DNA here is from genome assembly GCF_050947875.1 of Dermacentor variabilis. Classification (NCBI taxonomy): domain Eukaryota; kingdom Metazoa; phylum Arthropoda; class Arachnida; order Ixodida; family Ixodidae; genus Dermacentor; species Dermacentor variabilis. The sequence goes on from NC_134575.1 coordinate 59,020,980, forward strand.
TCTACACTGGGTTGTGCATAAAATTGTGTTTATAACCAAGTGAAAATTGACGTTTCTCTTGTTTTGTTCACAGCACCAATATCAGTGGAATTTTACATTTCAGCATGTGATGAAGTGATGACAACCCTTCAATTTAAAAAAAAAAGAGAACAGATTCAGAGGCCCTTAAGGCTCCTTAAAAATAAATGTGCTCCTTAAAATTCTTGAAAACTGTCGGGGGGGGGTGGCTTTCGAACATTTATAACAAACTCCACATAGGGGCTATGCCATGGACACTGTCTCTCGGTAAACAATCTTTTATATTTATTTTGAATGTTGCTTAACAATTGCATTGTGGGATATTTCTACAGCCACTAACAACAGGCTTGTTTTAATCACCATCGCGGAGATCGGCAAAGCCAAATCAAGGAACCAAGCCGTGCCACCATGTTGTTATTTAGTCAGATTGTTTATGCTGCACCTATCCTGGGTCCACTTTTCAGCCTTAGGCAGTACGTAGAAGTGCCTGGTTGAAAGTAAGTTGAAGCAATTTGGCTTTAGCAAGAGTATGTCAAGTTTAGCTGAAGTCAGCTGCTACTAGCCATCATGCCAAAAGACGATTGACATCATGACAATGGAAAAGTCAGCTTAGAAAAGTGAAGTCGGCTTAGAAAAGCTTAAAGCATGTGTCCAACTTGGCACCTGCTTAGCTGCAAAAAATTGCAGCTAATAAGTCATAAGTTTCACTACTTTTCAGTGCATGTGTATGGATAACGCTTGTTTTCCCCTCCTTGAATTTTGTCTTTTGGCATCCTTGAAATCTCTTAATTGTCCTTTACTTTTGAGTCGAATGTACTGCACAAACCCTGCGTAAGCACCGTTTAATGCCCCCATCGTCCTCCGAACAAGGGCTCTGTTTGAAGAACTCGTGTCAAACCTTCATTTTGGCTGTCAATGAGTTTTGTGCTTAACATGGTTTTTACCTTGCCAGGAGGGATTCCATTGCTCTTGTACGGACTACATCAACTTCATGGGATTAATGTATTTTGTGGCAACGCATTTATTGAAGTCAACCTATTTCTTGCCTCGGAAAAATATTTTGCCAAATTAAGCATATTTAGTCTCTCTAACATGTATCTTTAGGCTCCTTGGAGGGGTGCAGTGCATTCTAGTAGGCACGAATGCCAAAGGGCTTGTGTGTATAAATTTATGTGCGTGTCAAGCAACCCCAAGTGATCAAAACTCATCACCAACTGAAATAGCTCCACAGTCTATGCATCACTTTGGGATGTTGAACCTTGTGATTTGATTTGCATAGTCATTCTGGTTAATGGAAGCGTCATGTTTAACTTTTCTCGTTCCTCTGCTGTTGTGCAGGTACCAGGAGCAGCTTCCTAAAACCATACAGGCACGCAAAGACAAGCATCTCGTTCACGAAGAGCTTGTTAAAATAATGAAATGGAAACTAATGGTGAGTTTGGCATGCCTGCAGATTATTACAAATTCATTGTAACATGCTCGATTTTTAGTGCTTGTTTGCAAAATAATGCAAATGCAGTTGCTGACCTTTTTTTTTCTGAGAAAGATATCTCAAACCTGCTCAATTATTCGATCTCATCCACAGCACCACCACCTGCTCATTTGGTGTAACATATAATGGTAATTGACATTTCAACTGCCATTAAGTAAATATTTCATGAACTTAACGAACATGTCCATTTGTCTGTGGAGCATGTCATTTAATCTATCAGCAACTTAGAGCAAAGTGCTTGTGCACAGAGTCCCCACAGGGCAGTTTGAATATTTTGCACCAAACATTGGTAGTTTTTGTCCTCGGCTGTAGTAATTTTTCTCACTTTAGGGTTTGTAGGTCTCATGCACACCAGCTTCCTGAATCACTGAGGGTGTAACAGTGTCGGCCAAACTTAATGTGAACGCAGAACCAGCGCTGTCAAACCTCTTTATAAATATCTTCTTGTTATTTGTTGGGTATCGTAAAGTAAGCCATGATAACTTGCTGATATAACAGTTTTCACGTTAACATCACAGTCATCATGAGTTTGAGTGCTTTCAACCACTTAATACAGCTTGGGTAATATTAAAGGCCCTGCCATTAGAACTTTCTTTGACAGAGGATTGCTTGACAGGGAATGCTGGTCGCTTTTTCTCCAGACCCGCCGTGGTTGCTCAGTGGCTATGGTGTTGGGCTACTGAGCACGAGGTCGCGGGATCGAATCCCGGCCACGGCGGCCGCAATTCGATGGGGGCAAAATGTGAAAACACCCGTGTGCTTAGATTTAGGTGCACGTTAAAGAACCCCAGGTGGTCGAAATTTCCGGAATCCCCCACTACGGCGTGCCTCATAATCAGAAAGTGGTTTTGGCACGTAAAATCTCATAATTTTTTTTTCTCCTGTAAAGTGAGTGTGAAGGAACTTCCATTTAAATTCCAAAGGGGTGTTTTCTCTGTAGCCTATACTGTACAGACATCTACTCTTGCCTAGAGCACTCAAGCACTGCGAGGTGAAGGTGGTATTCTTGAGTTAGAAAGACGTTTGTGACAAAAAATGTTTGTGTGCAATGGTAGTCACCCTGACCAAGTAAGCTTCACAACTTTGTGCACACTATCCTGAAACTACAGGTGCCTTGGTATTAGTACTTCTATTTGCTCTGCAGCCCAGTACTCGAGGGCACTAAGCAAGATTGTTGACATGTGCACATCACAATGAATGTGGTTCTACTACATTACAACACACATCATGTTGCAGCCTCGTGATGCGAAAATATCAGTCGCTGCAGGTGCTTGCTCTGCTCTTGATGGCTCACAAACTGCCATCTCTGCTCTCTTATAGCGGGGCAAGTACCGGCCACAACTGCTGGACCTGGTGCGCATCAACACAGAGCTGGCAGTGAAGTCTACAAGCAAGAAGGCATTCCGCAAGTTGCCCAACCTGTCGGGCGCCATCACAGCACTGACCAACCTGAAGGGCATCGGGCCGGCCACGGCATCGGCCATCCTCGCTGCAGCCTTCCCTGAGCAGGCGCCCTACATGGCTGACGAGAGCATGCTGAGCACACCAGGCGTCGAGGCCACTGACTACACCCTGGCCGAGTACCTCAACTATGCTGAGCGCATCAAGACCTGCACCGAGCAGCTAGCAGAGAAAGGTCAGTTGTGTGCATCTGCTGTTGCAATGCAATGATTGCCAAGGAAATGCAAGCACAGTACAAGACGCCGGAGAAGTAGGCGATGTGATGAAATTGGAAAATTTTGCAGGTAGCATAGTATGGTCTCTGCTGGTGCAAGATGGGTAATTGGAGGTCTAAGATGGGGTACTAATTGGTTATGCATGTTAAAGGTAACTGTACTACTGAGCTACAAAAATTAGCCACAGAAAAGATGTACTACACCTGGACAAGCGTGTAATTGGAGATCACCGGCAGAGGCCTTCAAACTGCAATAGCCATAAATTAGGCTGACAGTGATAATGGCTGTTGTGATAGAATATAAAGTGATACTTGTAACACTATGTGAAGAGAGACAAGGACAGCAGCGTGGATTGGAGAGCAAAGGTGCGTAGCTGGTGTACTAGATGAGGAATAAGCGGGATTGGAACTGGAAAGTTATGTAATGGATGGAGCCAGGTAATGAGTTGTCTATTAAAGTAACGGAATGGTTGCCAAGCAGAGGGAACTCAGTTGAGGATGGCAGACGATTAGGTGAAGTGAGAAGGAAATTTTGGGAGATAGGATGGCGCCGGATGACACAAGACGAGAGTAACTGAAGATAGCTGAGACAGGCCTTTATTCTGCAGTTGACGTAACTATGTAACTTTTGCAACCAGGCAGCTGACTGTTGAATTCTACCCTGGTGGGACTCGCAAAATAAGTTTTAACTTGACACTGTTCAAATTGAAAGAAGCATTTGTAATGTGCATTGCGGCCTTTCAGCACATTCAAGCACAGCCAAATTAAAAGCTGGGTCAATTTGACTGGTAAAGACTGTGCCCGATGTTGCCAATGTAATGCAGGAGCCCTGCATTACACTGGCAACCTCTTGAACGCGTGAAATGCATGTATGATGCATTGATGTGCAGATGGTACTGTATTTACATGGTTTAACGCCCCCAAATCTAATGTGCACCTGAATGTAACATACACCCAACTTACAAAAAAAAAAATATACAGCCGACTCGTTACAACGGACCCTGATAATCCGGCAAAACATGTCTGTTTTGTCCAAACTCCGTAATATCCGAAATGCCTCATTTCCGAAACTTTGGTCACAATGTGTAACAGCATTATTGCAAAGAGTGATTGACGGACGTCCAAAGTAAAAACAGTCAGTTTCGCCCTAGAGGCGAGGCGTCGATTGCGATAGCAAATTAGTACACAGGTATGCGAAGTAAAGATAGTTGTTTTAATGGCCGTATAAATTTGTAAACATTCGCTTACTAACTAAATTAGCAAGTGCAGTGTCATGTGCGCACAGGTAAACATGAACATATCTTGCTCGATGACCATGGAAAGTTGCTGTCAAAACGTTGGAGTGAGGAAGTGTGGTAGCAACAGCAAGCTAATTGACTTTCGTGCTGTCTCTCACTTCAATGCGAACTAAACGTTGAAAGCACAGCCCATACGAAGCTACCGGCACTGGGTGCATTTTGTCCACATCGCAGATTGCTTTCAAGATGCCGCCCATGCAGCCACACCATAAGCAGCAGCCGCCGGAGTAGAACTCTCGCTCCCTCGCCTCCCACCCGTGCCTTGAGCGCTAAAGAAGACTGCATGCTTCCGCCCCGCCTTCCTCTTGCGCGTGCGCGATATTGAGCCTTGATCGTCGGCTGCCTCTCTCAAGTCGGTTGTCAGCCTGTGTCAACACGGCAAAAGAAAGTTTTATATGCCCGATCCAAATTTTTGGATCGGTGTGGGAACTATGTGGAAAAATGGTGTAAGCTGCATAGAATAGTATGTATATCTGTAATTACCTGTGTGTACCTTATTTTGGCTGATAAAAACATAGGGGCAAAGATTTTTCTAACTTGCCCTCGTACCTAAAGAGCATGTCAAGCGCTGGGCACACTGAAAATTTTAAATATGCACTTGCTTTTTGCAGCAGGCATACGTCATGCTGAATGGTGGTAACTTTGTGGCCACCATGTCTGGGACCCACCTTATGGTATCTGAAACCTTGGTTGCTGTTATATATTGGTCATATGTGATCAGTGGCAGTGCCACAGGCTCAACAATTGAGAAGGTGCAAAGAAATAAGCTGGCAACTGCATACTTGTCTTATGTATTCAACAAACTTACAGGTGTGCTTGTTCGCCTTGTTGGCTGTTGTGAACATCTTGCATTACAAAAATACGAAGGACAAACTGGGCAAAGAGGGTAAAGCACACGAGTGCTGACACTACTAATGCGTGCTTTCTTGTCCAACTTGTCCTTCATTGTTTCATGCTGTAAAATTGTCTCTGCGTTCCTACACTCCACAAAAAGCCACGCTTCTTTGCAGGGTCGAGAATTCCTTTGTCACTCAAACCCTGCTTTTGCCTTGCTCTCTTCTGCAGACCCTAACAGTACGTGGACACCGCACAAGGTAGAGCTGGTTCTCTGGGCACACTATGTGGCACGGGAGCTGAAGCCATCACTTCTAGATGACCTTTCCAAGTACAAAGAGCCCCTGCCATCCGCCAACGGCAATGGGCCCTCGGCCACTACCACCTCAAGCGACGCAGCGGATGATCACCACAATGTTGCCTCCAATGGCGCAGCTGAGGACGCGCCCTTGTCATCGCCGTCAGACTCGCGGTCCAGCGCAGACCTAGGCCAGGTCACGAATGATGAAAGCTGTAGCCAGGACGGGCCAGCGGAGAACAATGGGACGGTGACAACGGAGCGAGCTGGCGAATCGGCAGAAGATGACAGTTCCTCATCGGCCATCATTGCCACAGATGACGCAGTCGTGCCAGATGTGACGGGGAAAGGCGCTAAGCGGGACCTTGAAGAAGAAGAGGAGGAGTCTGCTGAGAGCGACAAGAAAAAGGCGCGAGCGTGAGACTTCGCCATCGTGCCCCGTCCCACCCACCTCCTCGCCGACACCATCTTTCGATGAAGAGAGAAAGAGGACTTGTTTATTTCTCACCTCCCACACTTCCCTTTCCCCATGTCACTCCTTATGTGCTTTCTTTTTCTTCATTTTGTTTTCTAACTTTTCTGACTTCACCGTTTTTCCTTTTCGTTTTGTTAAACTTATGTGTAATTGTGATTAGGTGTCTTCTACTGACTCTGTTTACCGTCTAGTTACCTCATTACTTCAGTCTTCTCCTCATTCTGGCAAGAAGCTCACTTTCATTTATTCTTTCCTTAGCCCTTCATTCACCCTTGCCCCCTCCCCTTTTTTTTCTTTCCATCACCGCTTTTAGAACTTGTCCTGACCTCGCCGTGTGAAACGTTTGCCACAGGCATCGGGATGCCCCACACAGCTGCGCCGCGTCTGTTTTATCGCCGGGATGTCAACCCTAGGGACCTTAGTCCTCCGCCCAGGCTCTTCCTTGTTCAGAACTGTCGAGCACTGTGCAGATGGCTTTTTTCCTTGTTGTATGTCACTACCATCTCGAAGAGTTGGTCAATATAAAAAAAATGAAATTGGGAAACCAGCAATGCTCTTGGCTCATTACTACCTCTGGTGCAATGTCTGCAGACTTTGGGGACATGTAGTTTCTTACTATGCCTCCTAGAGGGAAATGTTATGCTGCTGCGAAAGAGCTTTATTTAAAGAGCACCGTTGCAGCACGAGAATGCTGCGATGTGGAAGGAATGTCACTTAGCTTAAAATGCGGCAACGGCTACGAAAAAAATGCTTTCTCGGAATGAAGTCTTCGTAACAAGTCGTAGTTCTGCATGTATGCCTGCTGACTTCCAATATAAGTAAAGGAAGAAAATGAAAACAATTTATATCGCCATACAATGATCACAAACCTCATCCTTGGTTCTGCTTGCATTTTATATAAACAAATTCTTTACAAACGAGTCCAAGTGGTCACGGGAAGATGGATCAAGATTTGAATTGAGAACTGATCAACACTTGTGAAAGATAAAAGCCTTGGCCTAAAGCCGTTTCGACAAGGACACTTGTGTGACCTGACAAAAGACAAGTCCCCTTTTTGAAACGGTTAGCTCTGACTTGAGACTTTCTTTGTTCAATTGTTGTTGATGATTTCTTGTGTAGTCCATCGTGGCCACGATGTATCTATGATGTGTGTAGGCTGTCTTGGAAAGACATCTTTCCAAACCTTCCACACACCAGCATTCACTTTCATGCAATGGATTGCCACTTTGTAATTTTAAGGAGCTCTTGGGGAAGAAACCTTCCCACAGACTTGTTTGGACCGTCTTTTTTTTTTTTTGCGCAGTGGTGCAACAAGTGCTGCATTCCATTGAGAAAACGGGTAGTTGAAGGTGGGTTGCAGTGCCTTAATCTAGCTTGTGAATTAAGCAATGTTCCCTAAAGCTTGTGGCATTCCGCAGTTTTGCCTAAGTGGGAGGGCTGGTATCTGTGGGCAGTTATGTTGCTACGCACAAGACTGATGTGACCAAACTGTTAAAAACCTAGTCGCGTGTGTGATGGTGGCATAATAATGTCAGTATCATGAAACTGCTTCTAGGCTCTGTTTGATCCAAGAAAATTGCCCTTTTGTGCTTCCCTGTTGTATTCGCCCATTGTAACTTTAGAAAGTGGCACATAGGAGGTCTGCATTTGTTCTTTGGCAAACTGGCAGCACGTCAGATTTGGTAGTGTTGATGTTATACTTCCTCATAGGGCTTTTTCCGAGCACTCTTATGACAGTAGGTGCTGTAAAGTTTTTTAATTTGACCCTGCGATTAAAATTGGCCAGATTTATGTACATGGTCCAGAGCCATAGAAAATGATGCACCACCGCATTGGTTAAGGCTATCTTGGCACTGTTTACTCAGCTAGGCTTCTAACTGCTTTCTTCGAGGTAGTTGGAAGGGCTCGCCATTTGAAAAGTGCACAGTACTTGTTTACTTAACGCTTTGGCTTACTATAAAAAGGCGTGGGCCATGCGTCAACTCAGGTCCCTAGGCTGCTGACGTCTGCGGCTGCGGCTTTCTTAGAGCAGCAGTGAGGCATTGAAGCCCGGTCACATGACGTAAACGTCTTCGTCTTTCTCTTGTAATCCCGACTGCCACGTCTCCTCCGTCAGCACGGGCAGCTTGTGCGGGCACAACAGTTTCCTGTTACTCCGTGGTAACCCACACACCAGTTCCCGATATTTCCCTATTGCTGTAAAATTGTGGGAGCGTGATCTTGCCTTAGGGCCTTAGTGTTGTTGAAAAGGACTTTTTTGCAAGCTGGCAGGGAATGAATTATCCACATTATTTTTTTCCCTCCCCAGGACTATTCTCTAGCACACATTTTTACACACTTCCAACTGTTCTTTTGAAACTCCCTCCTACCCTCCCAATTTACAAGTGTACTGATAATTACATTCAGGTTGGAGTGATTACTTTTTTTTGCTCACTTTTTACAATAAATGAAAAGCAGGCAGGAAGTGTGCATTCTGCATCTTCAGTCTTCCTTTGTCGATCTTTGTATTGCAAGCAGCTCGACGTCCTCAAGTTAGTGTGTACCACATAAGTGGGCCAAATCGCAAGTAGTCCAAACAGGAATAAGCAACACATGCAGCTGGGTTTACTTGCCATCCAAGGAAGACGTACACCAACGTGCCAGATGCACCTGCATGGTTTCTTGTCACATATGCTTATGCCAAATCCATATTTGTGAAGTCCTTATGCTATACTTGGTGTGTGACATGCGTTGGGAGAGGGAGCCTCCCTATCCCACGATTGTCTGCCCCTACTGTGGGTCCTCCCTCCTGTCAGCTCCCTCCCTCCCCTGTGCTAACTCTGGACACTAACGTAACCCTGACATCACTACACTCGTAGCCCACCGTGCTCGCCCCCCTTTCACGTGACCTTGATTTCACTACCTCGCTGGTAGCCCACCTTATACGGCTTCTCATGTGACATTAATGCACCACGACAATGGTCTACCATCTGATGTCTCTTGCATCAGGAGCTTCTCCCCTGCTGCTCAAAACTCAACACGTTGAATTTTGGATCCCTTCAATGATCAGAGAAAAAGTGCCTTTTGGAGACTACAGTCTCGCATAATGCAGACAAACTGGCGCTATGTTAGTCAAACATGCTATGTAGAATTTGCTTTTTCGCACATGTCGAGCTACCATACTTAGCGTTTCTTGGCAACCATAAGAGTTCAGCATGGATCCATGATGAAAGTTAATCATGGCTAGCTATGTTATGGGAGGCCTTGACACACATTTTCAGCATTGATGATATACAGGGTGCCCCAGCTAACTTTAGCCAGAGTTTAAAAATATGCATATGCCACGTAGATGGGCGACCAAGATAATGTTTGCTATCGCTTGGAGATACTCGGATTATTTTTTTTCTTTCTACGCAATTACATTAGTCCTAATTAATTAACCAACTTATCAAATGTAAGATGAAAAGCGTCAATAAGAAAACTAGACCAACATCATAAACTCCCGATACAGCTTTCTGTCGCTCAATACTTGCTATTAGAAGTGTTTTCCTGAGCGTGAAAGAAGCCCGCGAATACACGCAAAGTGCCTCGAGCGGTCAGTCGCGCGGCAATTTTCCGTGCATTTGCGGGTTTCCTTCACGCTCAGAAAAGCATTTTATGTAGCACGTATCGAGCGACGGAAGGCTGTATCGGGAGTTTTTCATGTCGATCCACAATTTTCTCATTGACACTTTTCAACGAATTATAATTGAGAAGTTGATTAATTAAGACTAATTACCCAATCAGGCGGAATGGAAAACGAGTATCTTCAAGCGAATTACCCCGCGGGTCGAATTAAGCAAAAAAAAAAAATCGGAAGATAAAGAAAAACGCCAGGACACCGCCAATTCATTTGGCGCTATTTGCCAGATTAACGAATCGAACATGCACCCACTCTTCATGGGATCAAACCAGAAAATAAACATAGAAATGACATTATAGTGCTCCTGAAAGAAGTATAGAACTCAAAAAGGAAGAGTCAAAAAGGAGTCGCGACTACCTCGACTCTTCTTTTCGGGCCCCGACTACCTTTTTTTCCAATGGTAGTCCCAAAAGGAGGTCATCGCTCACGTATGAAAGGACTCCCATGCTGCTTACTACTTCCTTCATTAGGATATTCACACTCTAAAAAAAGTTTACTCCCCTTGGGTTGTATTTTGTCCCCAAACAATAATCGCCATCAGTCTTTTTCCTTTCTTTAACGCTGCGAGCCCGGTACTTCCTAGTCACGAACGGCATGCGCGTTCGTGACTAGGAAGACTAGCTTGACACAGCATTCTCGGCAGGAAAATGTCGAGAGCAGAGTTTTCAATAGAGGAAACGCAAGCAAGGCAGATGACGATTATCGTTTGGGGATAAGCCGCAAAGGGTGTAATCGTTTCTTGTAGAGCGCGGTTTAGCGCGCTCTCAGCATTTCAGCAAGAAAAGTCGGCATGCGGGGGCCCCCGACTCTCGCAACAAGAGAACAGAAATTGCGTAGCAACCTTCGACAATAGTAAAACGTAAGCGAATATAGCCGAACGCTTCAAAAAAGGTAGTAGACTTATTAAAGGAATGGTGCGTTGAACGACATCCGTATTTGTTGCAGGGAGGATATTGTAGGCGTTTCTTCTTTCACCCGCCGTGGTTGCTCAGTGGCTATGGTGTTAGGCTGCTCAGCACGAGGTCGCAGGATCGATTCCCGGCCACGGCGGCCGCATTTCGAAGGGGGCGAAATGCGAAAACACCCGTGTACTTAGATTTGGGTGCACGTTAAAGAACCCCAGGTGGTCGAAATTTCCGGAGTCCTCCACTACGGCGTGCCTCATAATCAGAAAGTGGTTTTGGCTCGTAAAACCCCATAATTAATTTAATTAACTTAACGTTTCTTCTTTCATTGCGCAATGCCGGATAGAACATCTCTAGCGGTAGTATATAGCGCTAGGCAGCATGTGCACCTCAACTTGGAGGCCGTTGGCACTCGTCAACGAACGCATGCTTGACCTTTCCGTCGAAATGCACCTTTGTTCCAACTGCAGCGAACTTGATAAACGGGCGAACGAGCCAAAACAATTAAGCTTTTCGCTTTAAAAGATGAAACCAGCGGATCTTGCGTTCACGGAATGAAAATTTATTGACACTTAAAGGGCAGCGCCGGCGATTTTTCGATGTCCACTGATCTAGCTTATATGTTCTCTTTTAACGCGATAGCGTTAAGGAGCTCGTGTCGCAGAAAAGCCGGTGTCGTCAGCGTCGGCGTCCGCGGCGTTAACCGTGAGCGATAAATCACGGCAGGCACTTCATAAATAAAAAGCAACTTGCAAGATCGGCTGGGTGGGAATCGAACCAGGGTCTCCGGAGCGTGAGACGGAGACGTTACCACTGAGCAACGAGTTCGATGCTTCAAAGCGGTACAAAAGCGCCTCTAGTGAACGCGGTGTTGCCTTAGAAACGAGCTGTTTCTAAGGCTCAGGCGTGCGTCGCTTGCTCAGGCGCACATTTCGTTGTCGCGCCGAACGCTGCGTTTTGCACTCTGATTACCTGTGCGAAACTATATGGCTGCAAGCCATTTAGTTTTCCTGAGAGAGAGAGAGAGAAAGAAAACTTTTATTGTCAAGTTTTAGTGGAGCTTTCTTTCCCAGCGGTGTGGGCTAGCGTGGCGTCTGCTTTGCCGCGACGCTATCAGCCCATTCCGCCAACCGTATCTGGTCTTGCGGGTTGGAATTTTTCGTCTTCGTCTCCCACTCGTCATGTGAGGGAGCTCGCCGAAAGAGTTCTCTCGGGGGAGGGTTCTTTTGGCATCCCCACAAGATGTGATCTTGGTCCGCCAGGGGACAGCTACAATGTCTGCAGTTTGGTGGATATTCACCACCGGTCATTTGCAGCTAGCCTTTTTGGACTAAGTACAGATCTAGTAGAGTCTGCACTCTCCTGAGCTACCCGTTTCGGTATCTCGTTTATCGGTTATTTAAAATTATTGATGAATATTTAAGCAAATTCAATCACCCTACCGGTGACAGGGCTGTCAATGTCATTTGAAAATAATATCCTAATATGGTTTTAAAAAATGCCGGAGTTGCCCTTTAATGCGCACCGTCGTCCCAGATCTGACTGCACTTCATCGCCGTCTCTGTACCACAACATATATCGTTCTCCGAACGGTCCACTGCGCGTTCAATAAACGCGATGGTGGCCTAGTGGTGTCGCGGTAGACCGCGTCATTTGCGCTGCCGAGCTCGAGTAGCGGGTCGAATTCCGGCACCAGGCGGCATTCCGATGGGGGCGGAATGAAAAAAAAAAAAAAGAACGCTCGTGTGCCGTGTATGGGGTCAAAGAACCTTTAGGTGGTCAAAAGTAATCCAGATCTGTCGACCGCTACGGTGCGTCTCGTAATCAGATATTGGTATCAAAACCCCATATTTTTTTTATCATGGCCTAAGGCTTCCATACCAGAAAAATGGGGGTAAGCGAAGCTTGTACTGCGTGCATCGTATACCTTCGTCACGGTTAAATAACCCACAAGCAACGATGCCGGATTGCTTCGGTCTCCTGCTCCCTCAGCTCGGGATCCCCTTCTCGTTGCTGTCGGATTGCCTGGCGTCGGGCGGCTCTAAAGGCGCCTTTATGGTCCCGTATTATCGGCGCGCGGGCGGACGTGGTTAGACGCTGGGCGCGTCCGGTTACGTTGGCGAAGCCATAGAGAAACTCTATGGGCGAAGCCGGTGCATGCGTCGAACCATCGGTTGAACTATATATAGACGCTGTTCTCGCCAACGTGACGTAACGTGTGCGCGCACTCACGCTATGTCGGACTATATTTAGGCCTTAACGGTTGGATCGGCGCGCCCTTTCACAGGCGCGAGTTCTCGCCACCGCTCGTCAGAGGCTGCCAGTTCCTCGGGGGAACGCACAACGCGTGGCCGTCCCATCCGTTTTCCGAGAATGAACTGAACGGAAACGAAACCGGCGCAGCGCGCGCCTATGCAGCTGGAATCCTTGCTTATGACTCAACTCATCAAAGCGTCCTTTCCCGCAGCTGCTCTGGGTGCAACTGGGTTTTTGCGTGACTACATCGCCACCGAAACTTGTGAGCCAATCCAAGCTTCACTTGAAAAAGGAAAAGTAGCAGTTGACGTGTGTGCCAATGAAACGAGTTTTACGGAATTTTTAAAAAATCGTCGATGGCAGCCCTAGAACTGTATTACTCAGAGCCGGACATTACTAACACAAGAAATGGCGGTCTAACAGAAACGGCGACTAACAGAAATTCACTAGTAACTTAGTTCCTTTATGACACATATTGCAATTTATGAATTGTAGCCGGTGAGATTGCCAGGCGTATTCATTTGAAATTAATTTCCAGGAAGACACCAGTTTGGAGATATTTCACCAAGTGGGGACGAAATACATGGGCATTCTAGTTACTTTTGTGCTTAAATGCATAAAAAAGCATTTTGTTAAAAAAAGTAAATTTTGTTAAAAAAGAACAGCAGTGTACATTTAGGGAGAGTTTGATAGCACAAATCTCCAAACCAGTGTCATTCTGCAAATTCATTTCAAGTGGATACGGTTTTCAAGCTCACTGGCTACAATCCGTAAATTGCGACATGTGCCGTAAAGTAATTAATGAGCAAGTTAATTAGTTGAAAATGAGTTTAGATTTCCCTAGCAAGTAATATCTGCCGCTGGAATTATTTGCTACAATTTTCAGTATAAAATCTTGTCCAGTGTTTTCTGCAGGCTAACTGTAATCTGCGTGCTTGTGACAAAGCAAATAAACACATACTGCCCTTGTTTTACATTCTCTTTTTGTACAACTGTTTCCGCCTCATACACACGTGGCATAGGTAATATACACACCATTGGTAGAACTTTGATGGGACATAAGAAATGTTTTCAAGCTTTGAATAATCTAGCTCAAATACTAGAATTATGTTGCCTGCAATAGGCAAATTATTTATATTCCATAAGACTCAAATATGATCACTCCATATATAGCCTGCAAAAATATTAATGAGTAAGAACTCGCTTATTCTGCCGGACATATGCAACACAAACTACATGTGCACTCATATACCACAACATAGATAAGAATGTCTCGCACAGCAAGGTTCTGCATCCAAGCTACACAAACAGTAAACAGAAGTCAAGACAATGTAAACTTTATTCCTAACATGCAAAGCAACATCTTGCTTCAACAAAACACTCCTGTACACACTCAGTGGCAGCCACATGCAACCTCGCAAGCGCGCCTGTCCGTGGCAGTAATTTGAGGTTGTTCCTTTCTTTGGGGCACCGATGGACAGCATTCCAGCAGCAGTCTTGTGTTCAGGCAAAACACTTGCAAGGTTGCACTCTCGACCCATTGGGTATTAGGCATTAGTACTTCTAGTGCGCGATGCCAAAGCATGAGTGTCGCATCAAGGCACCTCAGACATGGAATTTAATACCAAGATTATGGATGTGAAATCTGGCGTCGCAGTTACCACAGGGTTTGTAGCAGTATATTGTGCAAAAAATTCAAGAATTTGCAAGGACTTCAAAGGACCTGGCACAGCGTTTTGGAGGACTAAAGAGATGTGTTTGACGGGCTGAACACAAAACACCGTTGTAAACAATGAGCAAACCTTCCTGTATTGTGCACAAGGCAGGCACATCAAAAAGGCTTAGTGACTGAACTACATCTTCGCCCAACCATAAAACTGCTAAGTGGATTGCAGATGACAGCAATCGTGTGGCGAGATGGTGAAACAGAATTGACAAAGCATAATGTTCTAGCCTGTATCGCCAAATTTAAAATAGGTGTACAAACAGGCTACCATCTCTATCTGCCTTGAACAGTGACCTCTTCTAAGCTCATCCGACAGCAGCAAGTACGCGACTGATCAGAAACATACATTTTCGGGAACCCGCGACTTTCAAGTTCAGCCACGTACACAGAGGGTACTATTCTATGCTATTGCACTTTCCACGCAATTCTACATTTTCCTTACATAATCATTCACTACACATCTTCATTTCATTTCTAACTGCTTCCACAAATTACTTTCGAATACGCATTCATTCAAAGTGTGTGACAAGTATGCCAGCCCACTGGAAGACTGAATTGCCACATGCAACCACAAGCTTCTAAGCTTTCTGGCTTCATTGTCTTTGGTTAGGGGCGCGCGCCACTTAGGAAAAGTTGAAACATGCACAGAGAAGTCCTGAAATGCAGGCGTTGCAGAGACAGCAACACACAAACGTCTCTAAAGTATGGGCACACTATTCCGCGCATCACGTCACTGAAACTGAAATGCCTGCCCCGTGGCCACCTTTGATTCTCACTGAAGTTGATCTGCGTTGAACTTTTTCAGTGCGATCGAAGTCTGAAGTGGGTGTGGGCACAGCAGTGTCAAGCAAAGCACGATTGAGTGGCATGTCACAGCGATCGGTTACAATCGAGTTTTGATTTGAAAAAACTCAGGCGTGCTTGAGTTCCCATGCAACAGCAGTACAGTCAAACCTGAATATAATTCAGTAAGCTTAAACTGTTTCTTGCTAACATTAACCTGCAACTAATACACCCCCATAACAAATATTGGATATAAAAAAATATTTTAAAGTCTGATGTTTTGTTGTAACAAAGGCTTGACAGTACCATTATGCCCTGCTCTTTGTTTTTGTTTCTAGACAACCTCACCCTATGCTAGCCTATCTTTTAGATTCAGGAACACCAAGGCAAAACAATACATCAGGTTAGACTGCTAAAGCACTCAGAAAATTGTACAGTTACACTTTAATGGAATGGAATCCTCAACATAATGAATTGCACTGTCCATAGAAGACCGTGTATATTTAGCCTCAAACAACAAAATGTATTTGTATCTGGAAGTTAGATTAACAAAATTTCAACAATGTTGCAGAGAAAGACAGGCATCTAAATCGCCATTTGTCAAGTGGTTGAACGATGCACACTTTTTTCTGCAGGATGCACCCCATTTGTTGCTCCTACACATGGATCTATGGCACTTCAAGGTAATGAAACAATTTTCCCAACTTCATCATATTGAGGCTGAACTTTTGTTTGGCTGTGAAGGGTTCATTATTAGCGGAAGTAAGGACACTCCTGTTTTTGAGATGTACGCCAAAATCATGTCCCACGGCCTCACTGTGACATGACAAATTTCTCAGTATGTATATTTGCATTTTCTGGCTGCTTTGGTGCAATAACAGCTTCCTCAAACTACAAAGTCCAGTCTGCGCTATTTGCAAACACAATGCTATCTTCAATGTTCAGTAAAGTAGTACCTAGACCCAAGCAAATGCCATCGTAATCTCAAATGTCATGAATGGGCGGGAGCTGGTATAAGAATTAGCAGATGGTGTCTACATGTCTCCTATATCATATAATTTCTAGCTTACATTGCATCAGCCCATGAAATGGCTGAACTCTGATGTTCCAGAAGCACCTTACCGATAATGTGGCTTAACACTTATCTATTGAGCCAACTTGTCACTTTTCTCTCAGAACACCTCCTCTCAGAACAAATAATTCACAGCTGACGGGATGAGTTGGAATGCAACGTGATCAAGACAAGATCATGCAGGGCGTCTACAGTCAACTGAAACCTTTGGGATGACACATTTTCATTTCATTTAACCTAACATTGAACTGCCTCAAGCTGAGTGAGATATGGTTCAGAAAAGAATTGTGACTTCCTTTAGGAACAGACATACACAAGCACACACAATATGTAGATAGAAACAATTTTATGCAAAAGTAAAGGAGTTGAGTGACTGGCATCTCCTGTGTTCTGTGGCAAGGAAAAGACAAAATTTATGTAAACCACCACGGCATATAATTCCCCGTGTTTTAGCATTGAAATTTAGCAGATAGTTGGCTAGATAGTTAACTTGGATTCACACGATGAACTGACTTGTTTATTCAGTTCACGCAAGAACTGCTAGCACTGCAACTTGTTGCAGTTCAGCCACTTCACGCCCATCTGCGATCTGAATGAACAATTTGATCCGTCGTGTGAATCCAGCTTCATAAGCATTGCAATTTACGATTTAATGGTGGTAGAAACAGATGAGATGCTGCAGAAGATGTACAGGGGGTGGGTGTTTGCTTCGTCTGCAACCTTCTTGCATTCCATCTGCTTTTAGCACCGTTGAAAAATGAATTGTGATGAAGCAGTGGAACTACACCTGTCTTCTTTCACAGCTATCACTGTGCCTTCTGAACAAGTTCTCACATCTTCTATCTTCGCACTCTGAAACAATGGCTCACTCTCCTCCATTGCCCCGGCAACCAACCTAAATTTGACAGTCACACAATGTGAGAAGTTCTCTACACGAGGGGCCCGCTTCACTGCTGACAGGCAAAGACTCAGGACAGCTCTTCTTGGCTATGAGACGGCAACTTGGAGCAGGGGGCCCTCTAGGTACTCGACAAGGGCACGCGCCTTGGCCCTGAGCAGACCCTGTCCCACGCTGGTCTTGGCATGTAGGCACAGAAGCAGGTTGGCAACCTGGGTGATGGCCACCTGGCCATCCTGCTTAGAGCGGAGAAGAAAAAAAAAGGCTTCTAGTAACCTCTTGATATCTGATTACTCTGAGCAGCAATATGAAACTTACGATATGTATGCAGACTATACATTCGATCCCTGCGAGGCAGAGAACCGATAGCCTACCCTTCCACAACATGTGACGTTTTATGACGAAGAAAACAGTAGCAAAACTGTGAATGACAAAGCTAACTTTTTTAGTGGGCCAACCTGTTCCCAGAAAAGCAGGTTACACACAAAGCACAACGATAGTGCCGAACACAGTCTGCGAAATCTGATCTGTGGGGCAAGCACATCGGTTTTTATACATTAGTCATCTAAAGTTCCAGAATAATCACCGGTGCCCACGCATCTTCCAGAAAGTACTACACAATTCGTGGTGCAAATACAAACAGATTACACAAGATTTGGTGCCAACAGACAACGGATACAACCATTGGTAACATTTGAGAAGCTTCTGTTGCATGCAGGCGCATCCTGCGCTGAGCAATAACATTTTACTCCTGTTAGCCGGTGAAGAAGCGGTCACCCGAGAAAGATAAACAAGTACACGTGTCAATATGACCATAGTTACCTGCCTGCCTGTACATACAACTAGGAAGCAAGCAAAGTTTTTTAAGGCATCGGGATGAAATCACACATTATTTAATAGGAGAATTTTACATCCATAAGCGAGGGCCAATGTGCATAAGTAAGCCATACATAGCACTTCATGGAGATGACATACAGGCACTGTGCCCGCTCCTATAATCACCTTGTTTCCACATGTCATGGTAATTCAAGGTTATCTAGGCCACGTGTGCAATTCTGTTTTTATATTACTGCTTATTGCCTTTGTGTCTGTTACCTGCCTTGTCTTGTTTGTGAAGCACTGTCTTCCACAAATGAAGTCAGAATATGGCCTCTAGTGTTCAAAACAAATGCTAGAATGCTCTGCTAAAGCCTTTAATATAAAGAAAGAAGGTAATTCTTGTATTAGCATTTCATTGATTTCATTTCACAAAAGCGAATTTAAAATTTTAGTTTCCATTTGCCCGTGCTTCCCTGGCTTGTGATAGCTGTCTTGCGATTTCAGCTATTTTGTCAGCATTTATGCAAGTGCGGCGAATGTAATGGTTGTATGCACATGCATGTTCTCTGCCTATACATTGGGTGCTTCCTGGAACAAAATTAGCTGGGAAGTCTGGAGCTCTTTCTGTCTCCTCCTATTTCTTTTGTTCATTTTAACCTTGTGCCACATACCCTTCTTAGACAGTGAATGCAATGCTACAAGTGACATGCTAAATTAAGAATTCTGAGGTTTTACCAGCCAAAACCACGATCTGATTATGAGGCACGCCGTAGTGTGGGACTCCAGATTAATTTTGTCTACCTGGGATTCTTTACCGTGCACCCAATGCACGGTAAACAGGAGGCGTTTTGGCATATCATCCCCATCAAAATGCAGGTGCGACGGCTGAGATTTCATCGCGCGACTTCATGCTTAGCAGCACAACACCAAAGCCACTATGCAACCGCGGTGGGTGTGGGACATGCTTTTTGGGGTTACCAGAGGAGGCAAAATCGTTACCTCGCACTCGACAATGACGAGCCGGAGCTGCCCCTCGTTGATGGCAGCATGTGCGTTCTTCTCATTGGCGAGCCAAATACTGCTGGCAATGGCTGCTGTCATCTTGGCGTCCTTGTCTGCGTAACCAGAGTAGGCCAGCAGGGTGCCCTCGCGGTTCAGCAGCCTGCAGGGAAGACACATTTGAATGAGGTTGGAAATTAAATACTGAATGTTTTGAGGGCTCTTAAAGACTAGAATTATTTTTCTTTCCAGGATGCCAGTGTGGATTTTGATGCGAGAGTGTCAAACGGCTCACTGAGCGAAAAAGCTGGCATTTGTCATCTGCAGCAGCGAAACGGCAGGTAAATTCCCATTGGCTGCGACGCCACATCAGAAGCGTGCCTCAATGTAGCAGAGCGGGTGAAAGGGAACACCTTCTGCCCCGGTAGCGCGCCAGGTCTTGCATGAGGGGACACGTATCGCTGCGACAGCCTCTCACCCTCGTGCTCAAAAGCCTGAGCTATACCCCCGTTACTTGTCCGCGCAAGCTCTTGACTGCTTCCTAATTGCGCTTTGGTAAGGTCAAATCAAAACGTGTGAAATAGCTCAACGTGCTCCCTTGCCCACGAAGAGCTCAACTCGAAGGACCGCTCAGCGGCATCCAATTGGACATTAATGCTTTCGCATTCACAACCCATAATAAGCGCTTGGGTCCCCTCAGATTTTTTGAAAGCATTATGAAATGCAAATTTCAAAGCAGCCAACAAAATGCATCCTCCAAGGTAAAGTATGAAATCTTCATATTTTTTTGATGGTGTTTGATATTCCAAAGCAACACAGGGTCTACGACGGACGCTACAGTGGAGGAAGGCCCTGGATTAGTTCTGACAACACGGCCACCTTTGATGTGCACCAAAAGATGGGGAAACAAGTGCCTTTTGCATTCCACCCTAATGAGAATGTATCCGTGGCGGCCAGGAATTGAATTCACAGCCTCCTGCTCAATGGCAGAATGCCACAACTACTTAAGTGTAGTGACGGGCGCTGCGACAATGCATATTTGGGCACAGCGAATGCGTGAGGCTTTTGTCGAGTGTGAAACCTGCTCTCCCTCTAAAGAAGTGGCACGTACAACTACTTCCTTGTAGCACTTCACAGTGTAAACATTTTACGTTTCTCAGTGACTTCTGCTTGCATGACGTTTTGATACGCTCTCAATAATAAGTGTGTTTCAGACTTTACACCCTCGGGCCTCTTAATAATTGCCCCTAAATCATCTAGCCTGTCAGCAGTCTGTAGAGCTTTGACGCACGACCTCGTTGGGGCAGCCAATGCAGTATGTATAGAGGGTTTTGCAAGTATTGTGTTGGCGGTTCCTGCCACACAGCGTCCTTAAAGAGTTGCAAAATGTAGCTTATATTTACAAGTGACAGTTCTTGAAATGTAATATATATTAGCTCCGGCAAAACTACTAGGGTCCTTTTTTTATTTAAAATAGCTAAGCTCTC
This sequence comes from Dermacentor variabilis, assembly GCF_050947875.1. NCBI lineage: Eukaryota > Metazoa > Arthropoda > Arachnida > Ixodida > Ixodidae > Dermacentor > Dermacentor variabilis. The sequence goes on from NC_134575.1 coordinate 59,041,676, forward strand.
TCAGCGCAGCAATCAATGGTCAGAATGTTCTTATCAACGACTGCGAATGCGTATCAAGTGAACGGTCAAGACTGAGCCAACCCATGTGTTGAGTTGTTGCGAAGTGGCACGCGTATATTTGAACACCAGATTAGCTGATAGTTGTAGCTGATATATTTGTGCGTGACAACAACGCTTATAAGTAATCGGCAGCTAAGCACAGCTGGACGTTCGCACGCTATGTTCTCAGAAATATTACATCTGTCACCATGTGCACGTCCGGTCGAACACAAAGGAAATGAGCGTACATCGGGGCAGAGGAAACGGCTACGGTGATCAAAATACTTCGCGCGTGGTGAATATACCCGACGCCCAAAAAAGTTACATTTGAACAAAGCCGAACACACGATGTGCAGTCAAGCGAGCCACATCAGAAGATTCCAGCGCATCAATCGCAAAAGACGCCCGTAAGAACATTAGCTCCAGCACTGGAAAGGCAAGCACAACACAACCACCCACAAGCTTACAAGGTGCAAAGCACGCCACTTGTGTTGGCCTGCGACAAGACTTGAGTCAGCGCCCGTGGCTTGAGCATTTTCTTCGCACGGCTTCACGACGCTCGGAAAGTCGCTGATGCTACGAACCGCCGAGAACCGTAAAAATGTCAAAGGCCGTCAGAGCGAGGAGGCAAAGGCGTCAACACAAAATCATATGACGAGTGAACGAGCGACCTCTGTGAAGAGTAACTGATTCAGCCTCTTATCACTTGCAACTTTCAAAAAAATTGTAAAAGTAAAAAAAAACTAACTAACAAGGTCCCTAAAACCATCTGGCGGCCAAAAAAATTGATTCTACATTTAACGCCCAGAAGACTGTACGGGAGAGAACAATTATTTATTTATTTTTTGTTTTGCGCAAACACGCGAAAGCAGCCGAGTAACGGTTTCGCATTCAAACATGGCGGCGGCCAGGCGAGTTGCGGACGACACGGTCCGCTATTATTTGTTTCCAAAGCTCGAAAACCCCGCAAAGGCGAGACTTGAGCTCGAAAAGAGGGTCGAGCTGTACACAGCCAAGCTCCTCCCGCTCATCACCAGCTACATCTGGCAGGACGAGCAGTTAAACCTGTGCGTCGTTGACGCACAAAGAGGTGAGCAGAGCGTTCCCGCGGGGCGCATCAGTTTCGATCGAAGGCATCGAAGGGTGTTTCTTTGTTTTCTTTTCTTGTCATGCATGTGCAGACGGTGTTCCACCCCATCTGGAAGGTAGCACGTACTTCGGCGACAACGTCGAGGACGAGTGGTTTATCGTGTATCTGCTGTACGAGCTCACCAAGGATGACAAGGACTTGGTCGTCAAGTAAGCTCGAGCACTCTTATTTATCGCACAGCCGAGAGCTTTTTTGATGTCCTCAAGTTGTGCACCGGTACGAATGTGGTCATTTGTAGTACACGCAGCGAGTTGGCGCTCTGTGGCGCACTGTCATCGATTAGGCGTGGCTGACTCACCTGGTGGAATGACGTCGTTGTCATAGCAACAGATGAAGAGCGACCGAACAAACGCGTTTCCCTGCACAGCTCTTCGTCATCTAACTAGACGGGAGCTGGTGGCAAGTTGAATAATCTCCGTGGGAATAATCTCCGAGTAAATAACTTCGCGAAATTATGTTGCCGTCCGTTGATGCTCTTTGACAGCAGACATGTAACCGATCCAGCTATAAGCTTGCGTCAGCACGTTTAATTGAGTCCGCTCCGTTCCGCTCCCGCGAGTCCAAGTCTGCGCATGTGCTACCTAGAAGGAGCGGAGTGCTAAAATGGGTTGAACATATTCAACCTCTTTTAAAAAGTTGCGCACAATTAGGTACACACCGACATTCTTGCATCGATGCTGGAAGTCGTTAAATGATCGGATTTACACTTCAATGTTCGAATTATTGCACTGCTTTACTGTATTTAACTGAACTCGAGTTGAACTTTTGTTAGTCTCAAGAACACAATGTTTGATAAGTAATGAGGAATGATGACGCACACTCGCATACACAGACCACTTTGAACAAGCTCATACAAGTACAATTTTCAGCAGAGATACAGGAGGCACTCACTGCACTTAATGCACAACTTAATGGGAAAAATTTACACTGAACCAATAGTTTGTGAAAATGTACAAGAAAATTGAACCAGTTTGTACGGACAAGAAACACCCATCACGGCGGGAGATAAACAAGGGCGACGTTTCATGTGGAAACTGTTAAGATTAACGCAACATCAATGTTATTGACGTAGTGGCAATGAATAGCCTATGGCGATTAGAAGTGGGAGGATTGGCCAGTTGAGCTGTGGGGCCAGATGTTACAGGAGGCTTCCATCCACCATAGACACCTTTCCTAATTTGTCACTGCATCCGATAGCTGGCATGCATTGTTATAGCAATCAGCTAAGATGTGGCTGCACTTGAAACTCCTTGTGCGAGGTTTCAGTTGGTGTCTGCATGAAGATAGGCATATTTTATTTTCTAAAGTGAAGCTTTCTAAGCGAATCCTCCAAGACTTTGCTGACAATGGCTGCTGCTGCTGCTATCCTGCTGAGTAGCTTATACGCAGGACAGCACTTGTATAACGATCCAAATTATATGTACTGCCCCTACAGAATTCTGCCATGAAACAACAAACAGTGCATAAACATCCTCAGTACATCAAATGTACCCCTTGAAGTACATAATTCCTTTATTAAAGTGGTGCTTTTCATGCCGTTTTTCTTATTAAGTTTTTGTGTGTCTGCTCGGTCGGCTTCTTGCTATGTGTGGCCGGCTCTGGGGAGAGGGCAATCGTAAACTGGGCTGATCCTGGAGATGGCGTGATGAAAAGTCGTCATATCTTGGAGGTTGTGTATTCCATAGTCACGTGGGTTGTGTGGCTGGAGTTTGTTGTATGAGTGTTGTTTTTGTGTCTTGCAGGTTTGCCAGTAAGGCACGTAACCGCTATGCTGCAAAAGGCTTCACAGAAGATGAGCAGTTCTGCAGCATTTAGTTAACTGCCTCACAAAAGCTTGGCTTTTACATAGGTTCCAAAATGTGCATTGGATCTGCGTAATTTTAATGCGTGATTGTAAGCTGTGTGGGCACATCTCACATTTGTTCGTACGAAAAGAATTTCCAGATGCGGTCACATTGTATGTAAACTGGCTGCAGAATGAAGAGTTAAGAAACATCGCAATGAAAATGGCTTTGAGTGTAAGCCTTGACTTTTTCACTGTCTGTGCCCAGGGTTGAGGACACGGACGGAGAGTTCCTGCTCATAGAGGCTGCTGAGCACCTTCCGAAGTGGTTGAACCCGGAGACGAGTGAAAACCGAGTGAGTGCGTGGAGCCTGTGGCCCAGGCCTGTTGGTTAGCATGCCCTTGGGAGATGGGAAACACTTTGTAAGATGAACATGAGCAGCTGGTGTGGAGTCATGATCAAATCAAATGGGTATGCACAGTGGACAGCAGTTGATGCAGCATTGCATTGTTCATTTGTCCCTTTGTGTGTGTGCATAATTTTCTATTGGAGCGCCGGATGAAATTGCCTGTTGGAGGAGTAACTAGTGAATACCGAAATGTGAACTGCGGTGTCCCACAGGGCAGCGTATTATTGCTGCTTTCGTTCAACACCGTACTCGCGACACTTCCAAGTCATTTGCCTCGGGACAGTGACTTCCCTGTGAGCATAGCTGTCTACGCAGATGACATTGCTCTGTGGATAAGCAGCCCTTCACACCTTGGTCCGCGGCTTCGTGCAAGCTAGCAAAGATCTCTAAACGCTACTTCAGAGTACTTGGGTGAAGTTAGCCTGCTCATATCACCTGCTAAGTCGGCTGCAATAGCATATCACCCTAAACACCGCGCTCGTCGAACAATGAGCCGACTGTATCTTGATGAAACGCCTATAAACAGGTTGCGACAACACAGTTATTTGGGGTTAACTTTGGATTATCGCATCTCTTAGTGTCCTGCTGTTAAATCTGTACGACGCAAATCGCACCCCCTCCTTGAGTATGTGGCTGCCTTGACTGCTAGAGGTGCTCGCTGCGACCAAACAACGGCTCTCCATGTGTACCAGTCATCTGTACTCTCAGGCATGATGTATGCGTTACCAGTCCTGAACATACCACTTAGTTTGATGGCCCAACTGGAGCGAGATCATCGCGTTGCCCTTCGACTAATACTTGGATTACCTCGTTAGGCGCAACCTATTGTATTACTCACTGAAGCGCATCAGTTACCCCCGAGGCTGCAAGCAGACCAGAGAGCTCTATATCATATTGAGCGTCTGCACCACGCATCGAATGGTCAATTGCTCCTTGATTGTCTCATTCACTGCCCGTTATCTCGCATGGGAAAAATGGTGGCATTATTTATGAATATAACTAACATTTCTGAACATGCTGCTTCAGATATGCCTCTGCCTCGAAAAGATATCACGAAAGATGTATTTGCCATTTACCTCGCAATCCCTGACATTCACAAAAAGTCTGATATGCCTGTTTCGGCAATATTCCAATTGGCTCAGTCTCACATGTTCGCAAAGTTTCCAGATTATCTTCAAGTATTCACAGCTGCATCTGTACACAGCGAGAGTCAAGGTGCCTTTGCAGCTTTTTTCTGCCCTTCAACTCAAGTACAGCGTATCTTTCAAATATGTACCTCATCCAACTTCGTCAACAACTGTGGAGCTAGGAGCGATTAATGTTGCACTGAAATATGTGCAAGAGGAGTTAACTACATTGAATGTTGCCATCTTTATGGATTCCCATTCTGCCCTTAGCAGGTTACAACACAGTGAGATTGATTGTCCACTTGTGTGCAGCATTACTGACTCTGGGAGCAAAATTACATCATGTGGGATATCTCTCGTTGCTCAATGGATACCTTCACACGTAGGAATCGCTGGAAATGAAGTGGCTTCAAGTTGGCTCATAACAACTGTGACTGCCCAGAAATTTTGTGCAAGCTTGATGATGCTCGTCTGCTGATTCGTCGCCACCTACTCAAGCAGCATCCAGACCAGCGCATCGCAAATGGAACGTTCCTGCTCCATGTTCACGGTCAAGGCTCGCCTCATCGCGCTAGAGCACAACTACTCAAGCTGAGGGTTGGCTGCATGAGCGTGCACGAACGTTTATACAGACAAGGACGTGTGGCAAGTTCATTACGTACGTCTTGTGGCTGCTGCGAGACCCTTCATCACCTTATATTTGAGTGTCCCGCTTTCAGCGCGCAGCGCATGTCGCTAGTGAGAAACTATCATCTCCTTGGCCTGCGGTGCACAACACTCGACGAATGTTTATACCCCAGTGGTTGTGCGTCTAAACGTGATCAGGCTCATCGCACTCTACTTAATTTTCTAGAGTTAACTAACTTAGGTTCACGTTTGTAGCGTCGAATCTATTATATTCAACATACTGTAGTAGCGTGACCTTCAATGACCGGCCCAGCTGTGTGTGCTCTGTGTTCTACTTTAGTCTTTATATTTGTCCTGTTGCTCTTCCTTTCCTCTCTCCTCTCCTCCTTCCTATCTTCCATTCCTGTGTTGCGGTCACCTCCCTTCTGAAGTGTAGGCAGGCGTTGTGCCCTTTCCGGTGGCAGTTGCCAGCCTGCTGCTCGCTTTCCCTTTCCTGTTAATTGTGTATATGTTTTCAAAACAAATAATAATAATAATTGTGTACTCAGCGTGAGATTTTAAGCTGTGTTTTGACTTTAATTTAAGCTTTCTTAAAAGGGCTATTTTGTGTTGTTCTCCTTGCGATTGTTGTCATGTTGCTGTCGTAGTTGCCAGTCACAAGGCATTCTCGATCGCTTTCATCACCTTCTTGATTTATCTGTAGAGGGTCTGTTTTCCGTATTCACGCAGAAAGCAAGAATGGATGGGGGCTTAAGTTGTAACCGCATGCAGATGATACAGTATGATTCAGGGAAAGGGGTGTGTGAGTAATTGAACCACGCAGAAAGGAGAGGACATCCTGTGACTTTGATGCAACATCTTTAACGAGGAGTGACTTGTTGGTGACACAGCAGTGAAGCAGAAGTATAATTGAGGCATGTTTATGTGGCTCGGACATCCAGTCGGAAGGAAAGCAAGTGGTAGTGAGATGTGACGTCCCAATCTTCAGCCGCTATGCTGACCGAACACCAGGTGCGATCTTCTGTGTCACATGACCAACAGAAGGCTGACTGCTTTTGCCACCAAGACGTGGAACACAGGCTTGCAGTTGCACTACTTGCAAGCGAGTGCATGCTCTTATTTACTGCAAATGAGATATCCACACCATAACAGAAAGTGCTGGAATATTCACACTAGTGGCCACAGACTGCGCAGAGGTATGAAGCAAAATAAAGCAGTGCTGTATTATTGCGACAGCAGTTAAACGCTAGAAAATGGCCTTGCCATGTTCATTTAGCTGCTGTTTGCTGTTTCTTTAAAGCAAAGCTTTCTCTGCCTACCCCGCTGTAATTTGGCATGTCATCGCCGACTGCCTCGGCGACTAGAAGCTGTCACTGTCGGAGATACAATCACTTTTGCAAGGTTTAGCATGACTTGGCACCGGACGCATCAGCATATCTGGTGCAGTGTCAAACCCTCTATCTTCATACACTGCCGGAAATGCTTTCGACCGTCTACTTCATTGCATCTGGTGCCGAGTCACACTCACTGTTGTCAAGGTGATAGTATGACTGAAAAGGATTGCTCGAGACTATCACCCTCTGCATAAAATTTGGCTTTGCTCTGCAAGGTCCGCCACTGTGGCTGATGACTTTTATGCGACGTATTTGTCGCCAAGATCTGATGCACATTTTTTACAGTGATGCACCGTGTCATCTTGCTGGCTCATTGAAACTTTGCTTATGCTTCCTACAGTGCACGAGATCTGCATGATCTTTTAGATGTTGCCTGTTAACATGCTGTTACGTTATCCTCACCCCACTTTTATTTTTTTTGCAGGTGTACATTTATCGTAACAGCCTGCACGTGGTCCCCCTGGAGAATGGCAAGGCCTCAGAATGTGTCCCGGCACCTAGAATCGATGATGCCATCACGCAGATCAGGTCTCCAATTACAAAGACAAAGTTAGTGGGCTGTTTTCGTTTCGTATATATTGTGGGGTCTTGAACGTGCTCTTAGGACAAAGGAGCGGCAATGCAGTAGTGGAGACAATCAGAAGAGCATTTATTGCACCCCTCATACACGAATGCCAGATAGCCAATAAAACATGCTGATGGGCGCTGACGAACCGTAGAAGTCCAACTCACCACGACAAGATATAGACTGAATATGTTCGCCCTCATGCTGGACGCTAACGTCTTATCATTTGCGTGTACATTCACATGAACTGTAGCGCATTCAAACAGTCATGTTTGTCCATCGCGGTGGCCTGCTCTGAAGCCTCTCGCGAGGTGGTCCCACAGAGTGTGCCGATAGGCATGCAACAAATCCACACGCTCTGCCGTACCCAAGCCAAAGAGGAAGCGGCGACTTCCTCTTGCACCGACTAATCCTGCCAATAAGTAGCATTAGCAAGGCAATGCTTGCGCCATCTCGTACTATGACCGCTGGTGGCGCTTGGCTATGTGGCAAAGCCTGATTACAGGAGATTCGAGAGCCATGCAGGAAAAACATCAGGGGACGCATGAGAGCCGAGTGTCCCCACGATATTGGCCTCGAGCTCCACCACTGGAAAACCTGGCGCCACCGTCGGCGTGACGTCCTATTAGGGATCACGTGGACATAGCGGCCGCGTTGGCTGCTTCGGGAGTGCCGCAGCGAGCTGAAAACGAGAGTTTAAATTCCCTCGTACGCTGCGGTCCTCATTTAGTGGCGAGATTTTCCCGCTTCAAGTGTCTCCTCTACAACGCTTGAAAGCACTACAATAGGTAGTGGCTGCCTTTGAAGGCGCGCAACTTGGTAGTCTACCGCTCGGTGCCGCAGTGCTGGACCATAGCCTCCTATATTTTTTCATGCCCGCCCACTGAGTTGGGGAACAAAGCACGACGTCCGTACCGCCTAGTTCATGCGCCCGCCACCAGACCGCGCTGCCTTCCCACACCCTGTCCCAGAGCAGATGATGCGACGCCGCCGCTTGCGCGCGCGCTCGTGGAGACAAGTTTGGCGTTCGTATTTGACATGGAATTATAAAATATAATCGCACGTTAAATTGACATTCGTACACAATGTGCATTGGAAGTAAGCAACACAAAACATGTTGTGGAGAGCCAGCCCTTCACCAAAAAGCGCCGAACTGTGAGATCATAGCTCACAGTTTGAGGGTCTTTCGTGACAGCGGTTTCATTTCAAACACTTTAGCCATGTTGTGTTTGTCTGTCGCCTTCATTGCAAAATTTGTGAATATTGGGCGAAAAAACTTTGTCAACAACAGTTGCAGCAGGTTCTCTTGGTGTCCTGGCATCGAGCACATCAAGGTTTTGCGTTCGCGGAGAATTGCAGCGGCATTACTCACAGCCTCCTTCAAAGGCTGATTCATGTGCCTTCTTCTTGCGAGAAGAACGCAGATAAATTTCTCTAATGCGTAGAGAACCGCTAAAAATTGTCCAGATGGGTAGATGAGTCCACCGCGGTCTTGGTGCTTTATCAGCGAGTCCGAGGGCGCCGAGGCGTTTGGCTTTTTTAACAGGCTGACGCACTCCTCACAATTGATATTTTCTTGTACAGCTCTTGCCAAGTAGCCGCCGACCATAGCCAATGCTGCGACATCTGGAGTAGGAAGCAGAGGCTGTCCCCGCTTGAGTCGCTCTGTGAGCTCTCTACATGCATCTGCAGGGAATTCCTCGCTGCAGGTTCCTTCCCTTGTGTTTTTCTGTTGCGGCATCGTTGACAAGCAATCGCTGCCTTCTGCTGCCATTACGTTGCTCGTACCAGCCGCCGACGCGATGCCAGTCTTCAGAGTCTTCTCAATACCTGACAGAACAGCTCAGGCATCCGTTTGATCATTTGAATCTGCTGACTTCCTCAGCCAGCCAAAAAACGACTCGATTGGGTCAGACGACATTTTCCTCGTTAAAACAAAGTGAAAGCGCATCTCTTCAAGAAGGTATCGAATGCACTCAACATTTGAACGAGTTGTCATCACCAGGCCTTCGTAAGTCTCCTTGGTTAAGTTCTTCGCCAGGCACTGGCTTTTGAGATCGGCCAGGTAGTCGAGGAAGCTTGTTTCAAGCCAGGTTAGCCGTTCATCGCTTGTAGATTCGAACTGCTTGCAATCGGCATTGTTCTGGTGTATGTGCTGGGTACAATTGCTCACGTCCATGAGCATGAACCAGCGGTGCACGGTATCCATGAATTCAACCGTCGGTCCGACACCCGCGAAACTTGCGTCGCATGTGTGGCCCGCTTGCTCTTGCAGGAGCTTCAGTGCCGCTGTCACCGCAGGAGACAAAACTTGGATTGCTCTTTTCACATTCATTTTTTCGATGTTTGTGGGGAACACGTGTTTTCTCGTTAGAAATCGAACTGGCTTTACAAGGCTGCCTTGCTGCATTTTGTAGAGGCTCTTCAAGTGGTTCGCCGTTATTTCGCCGCCTTTTCCAATGTCATGCGATAAAAACTGCGATCGCACGTTTTTGACCAAGTGGCACTGATCGAATGCTAAGAAAAGCTTTCGATTCGGTGTTCCTGGGTGCTCAATGCAATGCGTGAGGCTTCCGTTGCATAGAAGTTGGAACGCTAAGACATCGATTTTGTGGTTGTCGGTGACAATGCGCACGATGAAAAATCCTATGTTTTCAACTTCCTTCAGGACGTGTTGCATGAGCGTGTGCAGCTCGCGGCCAGTGCAATTTCTCGTGAAAAAGTATGCCACGGGTATTTTAAACGCAACTGAAAGGCCGTTGAGGACGAAGCACAGAAGTGAGTTGGCTAGCACAGGCTCATTTGTTGTTTCCTTAGGAAAGCTCCCACCATAGTCTACTTCACCGATGAAGGCGTCCCTTTGTTTATGGTAAAGTAGCCTCTGTTTCACGCGCATTTCTTCTACAATTAACGAGCACGCTCTGGCTTGCGATGAGGGATGAGAAGCGAGCTTGGTTGACAGCCTTTGCTTCGCGAGTTCCGTCACGCCGACTTCGCACCGTGATGTGCCCATAAAACGCTCCAGGGTGCTTCGACTGGGCAGCCGGAGAATGCCTGTAGTCCTTATGTGCTCGTATGCGCGAGTCGAGAGGTTACGTAAAACCACAGCATGGCGCACTGTCAGATCAGACCACGTTGGTTTCGTTTTCCCGAAATTCTTAACTTGTTCTACTAATACTGACGCAGCCAAGTCTTTCTCCTTCGCTTTCTCGACAACTTGGAGGAATCCATGAACAAAGCACTCTTCCTTAAGCTTTTGTATTTCTTGTTTATAATTGTCGACGGTATTCTTGAGCCGCTCAATACGCGCGTTTAAGTCTCGTTCTTTGCGTCTCCACTTTCGTTTGTCCACTGTCGAAACCGAGAATTGTGAGGACACCTGCACTGCTCTGTCCATCTGCAAAGTCGTGGTGATGCAGCGCTCGCTAGCGCCATTTTTCACGGGTGGCAATGGTTCGGTAGCAGTGCAGTCCACAGGTGACAAATCTTCAAAGACGACGTTGACAACCGGCAATTCGTCGAGCGGATGCGGACACGACTCCATTTGGTTGTCATCAATGACTGCTCGTCGCTTCGGCGGTGGTGGGTTGGCTAGCGCAGCAGCCTCGCGCTTTTTCACTGACGCGTAGCTTCTCTCTCTTTTTTTAGGAGGCTGCAAGTACGCCGGATATTCTTCGAAAATGCTGGGAATAGCGTCTTTCTTAAGTTTCCGAATTTTGCAACCTTCCTTGAAGTCAGAGGAACTGAAGTGTCGGCTGCATACAGTCGAATAGCACGACGTCGTATTCGGTACCCAGTTTTCACGAGAAATGACTTTCAGCCATTTTGTGCACAGTTCCGGATCGCTTGGTATTTCGTGGAACGATATGCCCGGCGTCCGTTGTTTACTGGATGACTTGCAGCGTGGCACACAGCAGTACGGCATCTTGTCGGGCGCAGGACACCACAACCGATTCCACACTGCAGATAGAGAACTGATTGGGTATAAAAAAGAAAGTAACGCAAGGAAACGATAAGAACTGTGCATCGTAAATCACTAATTTTATACTAGTAAAGCAATACACGTTGCAACAACGCCAACAACTAACACGTGGTCGCGGAAAATCTAGTAAACAAACGGTCGCTTCATTTGTGTACACTGCTTACAAGTTCGGTCATGCATCCCTGATATTTCAAGAAAATATATATATAAACATGCTGCTGTTGCAAAACGCATACGCTTACCTGCAACCAACACGACGGAAATCGCACAACTCTTGCTTGACGGATCGGTTAGGGTGCTTCGATGGGCCACTACGCGTAGCTCGGTCTGGCATGTGAGGGCAAGCATCTTAGGAAGTATGGGGTGCGAGCGCCTCTCGCGGAGAGCCGAGGCGTAAATCGAGGAGGAAAGGAGAGGGCAATGGACGGTCTCCGCGGCACCATTGCGCGGGCATGAAAAATATAGGAGGCTATGGCTGGACGTACGCAACGGAGCCCGGTGTTAGCCTTATTCACACGTAGCCGCAGGACAAGAAGCTGCGTGAAGCTTGGCTCGCGAAACATAAAACCGACAAACAGTCGTCGGCTACAACTCGGGTATGCAGCAAGCACAGACGCAAGGAAGATTTCTGCTACGGCGCCGGTTCTGCGATGTTTGGAAAACACGCATTGAGACACTCGCTCGAGTCCACTGCCCGACTAATGTCATGACGGTCTCGTCTATGAACTTGTCGATACTATAGATACTGGCAAGTTCACTGGAGTGGAAAGGGAGCGGTAAGAAGCACATTAAAAAAAAAGCATGGCATATGGTCATGTTTGTGTTACGAACTAATGCACTGGATTACAAAAAAGCAGCAGCGCGAAATCGCACGCTGAGAACACCAATAAACATACAGTGCGACGCAACTCTAGAAATAATATTGAAACGTCCAAGAATTTAGAAGAAAAAGAAAAGATTGAATCGTCGCGACGGCACATCACAGTCCCCGTAGGTGTCGAAGTCTCTACAATGAAATTATTTTTTAACAGCTCTGATAGCGCCCACGCAACAATGGTTGCTTGTATACTGTCAAATGCTCGTATTCTGCTGCCTAAAGCTCATGACACGGTGCGAAAACGCGCGCGCGGTGAAAGCGAAACGGTGCGCGGACAAGCATGCAGACGCGCAGTCGGTTGCTGCGAATCTGTGCGACCGCTGCATTGAGGCTTCATTCTATTATGCTCCATTTAGTTATACAAACACTATAAGAATGTATTTCACATAGTTTGCTCTCTACCTTTCACGCAAGAAGCTGGTTCGGGAGACTCCATCGCGGCGACCGCGCGCAGTGGCGTTCACTGTACGTAATCGGTAAAGAGATAGCATCTGTAAACGATTCTGTGCTTTCAGTTTGCCCAAGATTATTATTTAGACAATAAAAAACTTCTCTTGTTTCGAAAGTACTTGCAGAAATGTCCGGGAGAGCTCGTGCGTGGTATTTTCAGTGAGCGCTGACAGCAAAACCTATGAGGAGCGCACCGCGTGATCCCTCATACTACGCCAGCGAGGCGCTTTCGATAGATGGCGACTCTGTAACTCCTCGCTGCCAATATAGTGTTTTCGTGAAGACTGCCAAACATTCCTGATAAAAAGATCTGTTTCATAAATCATCACTTACTTCATTCAGTCAATTGCCCTTGCTTCTTGTTTGCTGAACTATACAGTCTGACCTTGATTGGACAAAGACGGTTATACTGATTTATCTAATGCAACTAGGTAAGTCAATGTTTATTGCTGATATCAGTGTAACATTCACTATAATTCATTATAGCGAATGTTGGATATAGTGAAGGTATTTTAATGTCAGATGCAACTCTGCTATTATGAGGTTTGACTATATATTGTACTTGCAAACAAATTTCTATGACAGTGAAGAGGAAACTACAGGGGTACAGCTTTTGCACATGTGTTATTGGAGCAAATAGTGCGGCTCAGTTCCACAGCAGCATCTGTTTTAGTAAAACACTTTCGATTTCTCGGAGCGATAAACCGAGTCAAGCATTCTTAGATATTTTCAACCGTTTCACATTTGCCAAATATTGATAGTGCGAAGCAATAAAATATAAATTGAAATTTAATACTGATTGATGTGTTTTATGTGTTATATTAGTGTAAGTGCTGTAATAGTAAACAAGATGTTTGTGTTTTCTTTTTCCCTGCTTAAACATGAGTAATACCATTGGGCTATTACTATCAGGAGCACTGTCGCACATGTACTTTGCCTCATAGCTATGCCTTCATTGCATCACCTGTAAGAAAGGGCGAGCTGTGACATTTCACAAGATCTGATTTTTCTTGTCTTCATGGATTTAATTCTTGAATGAAATGGTGCTCTTTTTGTTGCTTGCAGGGCAGCACCAGGAGTGCAGAAGTCGCTAGCGGCCCGCTTCCATGATGCACCAGCCCGGCACCGGATGAGCCATCACCAGGCACACTGCTACCTTCCGGCGGCGGCCGTGGCCTTGCTCCAACGGGACCCCGCCCTGCTGGGACCTGCGGTGGGGGCGTTTGTGTCACGTGACCCCCTCGACCTGAGGGCACTCAGAGCCATGAGGTGCGTGGAGATTCTTTCTCCTTGGAAAGCACTTGCTTGTGAGAACAAGTAAATGCTCCCCTTGGGCACACAAAAGATGCACCAATTGCTAGCAACGGGTTGTAAATCAAAACGTATTGCATTATTACGTATATATAAGGGGTGTAGAGCAACAGCCTTTCGCATTCTACAAACAGGTTACACGTCCTGGGACCCTGTCTCACCACAATAATCGTCATGTTCAGTGCTTGTGCTTCCTTTCTCAAAAACTTTGTGCTCGATACACTTGCCTGTCAAGAATGCTATGTTACGCTGATAACACGCATGCCATTTGTGATCTGGAAGGAGCAGATGCGCATTGTTACACATAGAGTTATTATACCAACTCCAGAGGGAAAGCTGGGAAAGAAATCTGGCAACCGCAATGCAACTGCATTCCGGATGGACACTGGTTTACAAGAAATGATTCTGGCCTGTCCTGCAATGCTCCCTTTCACAGCCAATTAGAATTTCCTGCTTTTCCTGCTCATTTGTGGCTAATTGAGATTTGGGCCATCCTTTTTCCTGTGTTTTCCCCACATGTTCATTATTTTTTTGCCTGACTTCTAGCACGAAGCTGGAGAACCTACCATTCACCATGAAGTTGGAGATTACGGAGTCGAACATGCAAAAACTAAATCTGACGTCGCTGTAGCATCTGGGCTGACAGTAACAAGGAAACAATTCAAAATTGATTCCGTCGTGCAGCTTTCCATGAAGCTTTGGAGCAAGTCGTCGGCATTTCCAGAAGCTGTTGACAGGTCCACGGTCAACAAGTTTGTATCCGCGGACGAAGGTGCAGAATGAGCGCTTCATCATGAACGCCATGTATCAGGGCACAAATTAAGGGAACAGTGAGCACAAATCAGATCCTGTGCCCACCTGCTCCATCATGATGCGTGCGCTCGTCCTATACTGGTGCTTCTGTGGGAACTTGGAAGGCTGCGGCCTAGCTGCTCAGAGTCCTTGGACAATGTGGAAAAATCCCTGTTCTTCCTGGCAATGAAGATAGTTAAGTAGGGGCGTGCAAATATATGAAAAGTTTGAATATTATCGAATATCATATTATTTGTATCCGATGCGAAAACTAGGCATTTGAAAATTTTGGAATATTTGATTGGGTACAAATACAGTATTTGAAATGTGGAAAAATCAGTGTTCTTCCTGGCAACGAAGATTCGAATAACGATGGTAACAAAATCGAATATGTTGCTGGCCTTGTGGGAGCAAACATGGTTCTTAGAATTTATTTCTATCTAATCTAAGAAAGTGTGTCTTGATTTTGTTCTGAATTTTGCAATAATTCCATGCTGCTTTCGAAATTGTGCTTGTAAAACACACTTAGCCACTGGACGTCATGCTTTGCAGGAAAGCCAGCCTCTCAGTAGGAAGGGGCACGGGTTTGTGAACAATGAGGGTGCACTCCTCACGGGTTCCACCTCCACTGTGGAGCTTATTGCTCGACAGCAAATACGATG
This sequence comes from Dermacentor variabilis, assembly GCF_050947875.1. NCBI lineage: Eukaryota > Metazoa > Arthropoda > Arachnida > Ixodida > Ixodidae > Dermacentor > Dermacentor variabilis. Next base: position 59,056,845 of record NC_134575.1, read on the forward strand.
AGCGACGGCTGGTATGGGTTCAAATGCCTCTGAGTTCGCGGGAAATTTTTATGCGGTATAATAAGGCACAGGCTGGTGAGAAGAGACAACTAGCAGAAATTCAATTTTCCAAAGCTGACATGAGCCAAATACTCAATCTTTTAGTATAATGGCTTACTAGTTCAATTTTTTCTACCAATGTAATTGCAACGTTCCAGCATGTTAAAATAAACCAACTTGCTAATGAAGGCGTGTGCGTGTCATTAAACAATATTCAATATTCAGTTTCTTTCTACAATAAATAATGACTATATTGTTGGCGGTGATTTCAACATGCCTGACGTGAGGTGGGTTCACTATAAGCCTGTCCTTGCTAATTCTTCCGCTCTGTCTATAGCATTCCGCGAGGCAATAGTTACCAATGACATTTATCAGTTTGTTACTGAACCTACTAGGTATGGTCCGAATAGCTCTTCTATCTTAGATCTGCTTTTTTCAAACCAGCCATTGCTTGTGTCTGATAACGCCGTAATTCCCGGTATTAGTGACCATGACTGCATTGTGGCGCATGTGCAGATTGTCCCCTTCTCATGTGCACATGATCACCCAAGGAAGGTATACTTTTTTGAGAAAGGCAATTATGTTTCATTGTCTAATGATCTTGCTATATTCCTGCAGGAATTCAGTCATTTAGCTCAGTCCGCAGATTGCAATACCCTATGGGATACATTTTCCTCCACACTAAAGCACCTGGTTGACACACATGTTCCATGGAAACATTTGTCTGCAAAAAATCGTAGTGATAAGCCTTGGGTAACTCGGGAAGTCAAGCAATTGATTAAAAAGAGACATCGCCTTCTAAATGCTTATAGAAAGAAGCGTAACCCTTCTGTATTTGTATTGCTAAAAACCCTTGGAAAAAATATAAAAGTAAAAAACAAGGTTGCTAAGGAAGAATACTTTTTAGCATTGGGCCCAAAGTTACAAAATAACCCGAAAGAAATGTGGAAGTGTTTAAAAACTATTAGCAAAGAATCAGTTGACATCCCGAACTTAAAAAACGGTAGTGTACTTCTTACTAATGATGTCGATAAAGCTTCTTGCTTCAATCTTTATTTCCAATCATCTTTCACAACTCCCTGCCAGAATGAATTACCGCCTATTCTCGACAATGTGTTTGAACCTATGCCGGAACTGGTCGTGACACATGGTGGTATACTTAAGTTACTTGGCAATATAAATGTCTCTTCTGCAAGTGGTCCTGATGGTATACCTTCTTATGTGTTAAAGACTTGTTCTGAGACAATCGCCCACTATCTGGTTATTGTTTTTGAGAAATCGTTAAGTACTTCTTGTTTACCTAAGGAGTGGAAAGTTGCAAACGTGGTACCAATCCATAAAAGTGGCCCAAAAAATATTGTCTCCAACTACAGGCCAATTTCTCTAACTAGTGTGTGTAGTAAAACACTGGAGCACATCGTATACAGCTCCCTAATAAAACATCTAGAAAACAACAATTTTTTTAGCAAATATCAGCATGGTTTTAGGTCTGGTCGTTCTTGTTCGACCCAGCTCCTAGAATTCAGCCACGATCTTTTTCATTCATTCGATCTCGGTATACAGACTGACTGTATATTCCTAGATTTTAAAAAGGCATTTGATTCTGTTCCTCATGTTTTACTGTTGTATAAGCTATCATCCCTCGGTATCTCTCCTTCATTGCTTGATTGGATTAAATGTTATCTACAAGAACGCATGCAACGTGTTGTAGTTAATGGCTCACAATCTGATTATGTCGATGTTACATCGGGAGTTCCCCAGGGATCTGTTTTAGGGCCATTGTTGTTTTTGGCCTACATCAATGACATTGCACAGGTTGTGTCATGCAAAGTGCGTCTGTATGCGGATGATTGTGTGATTTATCACTGCATTAGGTCTGCCACTGACCACGAGTGTTTGCAACGCGATTTGGACTGTATAACTCGCTGGTGTGTTAGGTGGCAAATGTCTTTAAACCCCTGTAAGTGCCAGTACGTGTCCTTTACACGTAAACAAAATCCACATCTATTTCATTATACAGTAGACAATGTCCAGCTATTGCGAGTAACTCAGTATAAGTATCTTGGCGTTTATTTCTCATCGAATTTAACTTGGACTAAGCACGCTGAATATGTTACAGCGAAAGCCTGTAAAATGCTAAATTTTGTTAAACGCAACTTCCGGCTAGCTCCTCCCAAAATTAAAGAACTACTTTATTTTTCGAACGTAAGACCCATATTAGAGTATGCCTGTATGGCCTGGGACCCGCAAACCACAACTCTGTCTAATATGCTCGAGCATGTACAAAACCGCGCAGCCCGTTTTGTTTGCAATAACTATGACTTTACTTCTAGTATTACAGCACTTAAGGATAGCTTGGGCTGGGAATTATTAAGCACACGCAGAAAAAACATGAGGTTGGAAATGCTTTTTAAAATTTATTTCGGCCTGGTTAAAATAGATAGAGAAACTTACCTTTTACCTCCTCATTTCTTATCTCACAGAAGTGACCACTATTTAAAAATAAGAGAACTCATTTGTAGAACAAACGTCTTCAGGCATTCATTTTTTCCACACACAATATCACAGTGGAATCAGCTACCGCGGGAAATTGCTGATTGTCACACTGAAGCATCGTTCAGAGCATTTCTGCTGAGCATTTAGTGGCGTGAATTTTTATATTGTTGTGTTATTTTTTGCTTGACCAGTTCTGTATTTTGTCGAGCTTATGTACACTGTACATTCCCCCCTGCAATAATGCCTTCGGGCGCTGCAGGTACTTGAAATAAATAAAATAAATAAATAAATTCTATATTCAATGCTAAGTGTTCATATTCGATTCATATTCGAAAATTTAGATCTACGGTGCCGATAGTATGTTTGATATTTTGTGCGCATTCAGCACCACTGGTTGTTCAGAGCTACTGCTGTCTACAGAGTTGCCCAAAGTAATTTGAAACTGTGTTTCCACTCACCAGTGTGCAAAACTCTATTTATTGGTTACCGAGCAGTTCGATTAAGCACGAGGTGTGTAATGTCGCTGACTATGCGAGTGCGCCAGTAGGAGGCATGGATGGTAGCCCTGGCCACGCGCTCACAAGTTGTCAACAGACCTGACATCTGTACTGAACTGGCGTTCCAAAGCGACGAAAACACTGCGGCACGTGCACAGTATAGGTCTGGTCGCTGCGATGGAAACGTCCCACAACACACACAGCGGTGCACTCACACTGCAAAGATGATAAAAAACGGTGCAGCTTATCTTGCTTGCTCAACCTTTGCGACTGGCAAGTTTCCCGACGGGCCACATTGGTCACATGCTTGATGTCACACTGTTGGTGTCGGTGCATTTGAAAAAAATGAACGCAAGAACATGGCGGACATGAAGTGATTCCGGCTCCGCTTCTGGTGCATGCAGTCCATGAAAGCATAACCTTTGAGATTCGGGGCCACTGTCTCTGCGGTGTGGATTAATGACGATGGTGATAAACATGTTGCACTGCCTGTTGCTGAGCTGGTAAAGTGACCGCCAGCATGATCCAGGAGCCGGCTGCGGCGGCGCGCAGTTTGTTATTTGTGGCGGACCCGATATGCATGCGAATTAACAATATTTCAATGCACGGAGTTCTATGGAGCTTGGGACTGTGCCAATTAGCTTGAATAATCCAAAACATCAAATTAATGACGTGTGAATTAACAAGCTTTTAAGTGTATTTGAAAGTAGCATAAAGCAACACCAATTGCATACAAGATTTGCATTGATATTCTGTTTCAGTGCTTTCTGTTGATGTGGAAAAAAAATGTGCCTATAATGTGGCTGTGCCTCATTAGTCATTCCCACCTTTTGCCCTCCCTTTCCAAGTATGTCCAAGCACATTTGAATGAAGGATTTTTTATTAATCGTTCCATTCCCCTGCATTCCTTGAAGTGGTTTACAGGGTACCCGGTGCAGTGGTTCCATGGCCATTGCATTCTGCTCACCATGAAGTTGTGGGTTTGATTCGGGGCTACACTGGTTGCATAACAATGGTAATGGAATTGAAAAATGCTGGTCTACTCGGATGTTTGAAATTATTCCAAAGACACCCCCTCCCCACCCCCCCCTCGGCTACAACTTTCCTCATAGAGCATCCTTCTAGGATGGCACACCCCCAGTTTGATTTGATCTGACAGCACTGCGGAGATGCGCAACGTCTATCACTGCCCAGATTTGGAGGCTGTGACTCAGTGCGTTGCTCTCAAAACTGCAGTGTCCACTGACTGACACCCCAGTCGCTTGCGTGGAGCAGAAGCTTCATCTTTTCCATTTTCTCATCCGCGATGCAGGCACTTCCCACCCGAGACGCGTGTCATGGCGGAAGTGCGCTTCACCCGCTGCCTGTACGCACAGCTGAGGCAGCAGCGCTTCATGCCTGATCGGCGCGTAGGCTGGAACATGCCGCCCCCTCACGCTCCCGAATTCGTCGCCCACGACCTTGGCCTTAAACTGGTGAGTGGTGGCCACAATTGGCAACACTTGTTGTTTTGAGTTTTCATCTACAGACGAGCTGGAGAGCATGATGTTGCAGAGGCACAGGGGTGCTGCTGTCACATTCCATGCAAGGAAAAATTTTTTTGGCAGAATCTACTAGGGTGGATTTTATTGGAAGGGAACATTGATGGATGGTGACCATGCTTTAAAAGATTCATTGATATAAATTGTTGAAAGGGACAAAGAGCAAAGAAAAGAAGTGTCTGCGCGATTGTCTGCTCTTTTTTCCTGCGCAACAACTCTGTTCAAAAACATGCAGCTTACCAATGACTTTGTTTTGACACTTTTGGGCAGTAAGCAATCTTGTATGCAGGTGAAAACAAAACGAGTTGTGGTATGCCTTTGTCATTTCTTTTGTCTTAGGTATAGCAGCTGCTGTTATGCCTCTTCCTGCAGTGTAGCAGTGTAGGCTGATAAATAAATAGATTGGTAACTAAATCAGTGGCCTAGTGGCAGAGCATCTGCCTCGTATGTGGGATGTACTGGGTTCAAATCCCGGTGCTGCCAGAAACCCACCGGTTTTTCTCATTGGTAGAGATCTCCCCCGATCTGGGGCTTGGGTACTCATGGGAGTTTGCATCTCGCAAGGGGGCCTACAGGGTTTACGCGCACGGCCTCAGGGTGACCTTTGGCAACCATAGGTGGTGGCCTATGATGCAGAGAAGCTGCTGGGTTTGTGGGAGGTAGACTAGAGCTGTTGCTGGATGCCTACCAGTAAAATGGGTGCAAGCGTGCTCCCGGCCAGGTGCTATGGGACTTCGGCGCCTAGAAATGGGTGTTTGTCATCAACCTCAATGTGTCCCCACCTAATGGCCGCCGTGGGAAATGACCACCATGAGAGCGGCCCAAACTTGAAGCGTGAATTTATTGTCCTGATAATTTATTGTGAGCGTTTATGCTTCATATTTTCATACTCCTTTCTAAACTCTGGCAGTCTTCTAATCAGTGTTATTACATGGTTTATGTGTTGCGTGAAGACACTGTAATATTCTAGGTTTGCATATTGAAGTTAGTGGTGTTTCATTGTATCCCTTTCAATAAAAATGAGATTAGGAATCAAATGAGTTCTTTCTGAACTTCACTAATAGATCGGAGGCTCTCAATCTAACCCAAAATGCTGAATTGGGGAAGTTGTTTGTTCCCATTCATTTTATCGATATCCGTGGCAAGTTTTGCATTGCATTTTGGATTTAACGAAGCCACTGCGCCACGTCCGCACTTCAACAGTCTTTGCAAGATATTGACATGCGTGCTTATTTATCTTTTCCGGTGACCATTTCTCACCATCCAACAAACGTTAAAAGTTATCGCTGAGCACAAGAAAGGCCTTTCTATACCTGAACTATCTCTAACGTTGTCGTTGGTCTCATCAGTTGTCTATGTTGTCACCCACCCTTGTGTATTCAGAGTGCACGCACTATGCGATGTTGTTGTAAATTCTGGAATGCACGCGAGCACCACCGATAATGCTGGAATCTGTGGCGAGTCATGTATGAATAGTCGGCATGTCTAACCCTTGGATCAGATTTTGACGATCAATGACTGTGCTCCCTGTTTTCGTTGCCCTTGAGTTGCACTTACGTTAATTCGACTCCAGTTAATTCGATCCAGACCGAAGGTTCCGGCCAGCACCCATGCATTTCTGTGGGCCCAAAGCTTACTTATTTTGGTCCTGAACGTGGCCTTTGCCGTAAGGTTCGAACTTGACCAGTCAGCAAGCACGCGCCTGACCCCTAGGTGATCGTAACTAGGTGACCGTGCACGCGAAAGCTTGTGAGAACCGTAGCTCACAATGTCTAATCATGGTACCTGCCCGATCCTAACATGCACCTTTTTTATTCTAGAAAGTTGGGCCAAATATTTCTTGCGCGGAGCCAATCGGACACGATACCGAAACTGGCTTCGTCGCGGGTAAATGCTTTACTGCATGACACGTGTGCATTGCGGCAAAGCTGACTTTTGGAAACGGACTGGCATTGCTCAACACATAATAGACCCTTGCCCATTTTTCTTGTTTTTGCAAAAAGATCGGGTGCGCGTTAGATTTCTGCCTTGTTAAGGAGGTTTAATGTCGTTTCTATGTTAGTTTTCTACTTTGGCTGTGTAGAAAAAGATATCAGGTTAACATTTTTTCTGCGTCTTGTTTAATTTGACCTACTGGATAATTTGATCTGTTTTGTCAGTCCCATCAGCGTCGAACTTGCAGAAGTCGACACTTGCTTTTCTGGGCAAAGGTTTGCCCGATAATGAGTTAGATTACGTCACCAACTTGCAGTTGTGCCGCTGTGATTCTTCCTTGTCACTACAGTGTGACAATATCCATGCATCAGCGGCACGCAAGATTTGTCAGTGTGCAATTGTTGGGCCCATGGTGTCTGCACTTTGTCAACGTCACCATCATTGTGATATTGCTTCTTGCTGGTGACGATCATCATGCCACCACTTCTGTGATAGTTATTGTGTCAGTGTTGGGTAGGTTGGAGGAGTTGACGTGGAACTGCAGGGGTTTTGCACAAATTTGGGTGCATCAGAGGAAGTTGGACAGATAACTGTTGTTGCAGTAAATACGAGCTCAGAGCAGCCGGAGGCATTGCTAAGGTTTAGCGGATGTCGTTTGGACTTGTGCCGAGAGGGTTAGTGTGGTCGAAAAGTGAAATCTAGGTTAGGTAGCTTTGTGGTGATTGCTGCAGCTGTGCACACCAAGTCTTGCTTGTGTGCCTTTTCTTTTGCTTTGTGTTCAATAAAACAAAATTTTGCTTGCTTACGAAGACAGTGCCTTATTCTCAAGCTGTCAAACGTGATGTTGCTAATGCCCTTGGAAAGTGCCTTGCCAATCCTTAAAAAGCTCTTGCATTCTTTTTGGAAGACGACTGCTACAAACCCTGCTACCTATACATTACATCTTTACCTGCCTTGTGACCAACGGTCTCATGATTTGATAAGTTTTTATATAATTGAGGAGGATTTACAGATGTCTGTGCTGGATGCTTTCCTTTGCCTTGTTAGGCTTGTGGCCTGGAGATTCTGGCCGCCGGGTCGGACAAGATAGCCTCCAATGGTGAACCTGACTTAGCTGAGCTTGGCGATGATGTTCGGTGGAAGCGCTTCCTCAAGAGCCTCAGCACCAAGGGCTACTTTCAGGTAATTATTGTCATCATTGTCATTACAGTCGCCGACCATTTATTTGAACCTCACGGAGACTGCAGAAATGTCCGAATAAACAGGTGTCCGAAAAAGCAGATTAAGAAAAAAAAAGAAATTCTTTATTTCCCCGCACTTATTTGGGCTCGTCAGTAGGCTTGAAGAAATTGTGAATGCACCGTTGCACGCTGTTCCGTTTACGCGCAATCAGATAAGCCTGAATCTTGGAGAGGGTTGTACGGTCACTATAGGCGGCTGAAAGCGCAGTCACTGGTTGTACACGCGCCGCATGCGACGGCAGCGTAGCACATGGTGGGTCATCTTCCGACTCAGAGTCATCGTCCAGCGGTGCAGCAGAAACCTGACGAATGATCTTGCCGTCGTCGAGTTATGCGCATGTCAGTACAGCAGTGTCAGCACCTGTGAAACTGTCAAATGAGGCAGTGTCCGGAATTGCAATGCAACCACTGCAGAGGTCTCGGCACAACATTTTCTGCGTCAGTAAGGAGCACACCAGAAGGCGACAAATCTTAGGCCTCCCAGCACCCACTTGCCGGCATTCCCCAGCGCAGTCTGTGCGGGCACTGTCGGCGCCATTAGACACTTGACGCGATGTTTCCGTATGCCGCGTTGGATCACCGGAACCTCGACATAGCACACAAAGCAAACATCACTATGCTGATACCAGTCGCACAAATGAAAAACGTGGCCAACTCGCAGCGTCATGCGCGAGGAAACAAATCAGCTGCTGGATTGTCTTGACATGGCTTACTACGCTGAAACCGGAACTGCTGTAGAGCCACTCTATCGAACCAGGCAGAAACGATGATGATGAGCGGGGATTTACAGTAGCGCGACTTTGTGGTGCAGCAAGGAGGCTCCGTTCAAAACAAAAATGGCGTTCAGCAAGTCGAACCATGCACCAGTCAGAGTCAGTGCATGGTGCTCTCGATCGAGTTGGCTCAAGGAGTGTCCGAAAAATCAGACGAGAGGTTGCAATTTGTCCGAACTTTCGGCAGTTGTTATACATTATGGTCTATGGGGAGAATGGCGGTGCCGCAAAGCTAACCAAATAATCGAGCACGTCCGAATTTTTGGAGTCCGGAAAATCAGTCGGTGACTATTAGTGTCGTCATCGTCATCATTATTATCACCAGCTTCTTTGCCCCCTTAGCAACAGATGGCTGATCAATAATCCCTTTTAGGCTATAGTAACTTTTAGAACTATCGATCGGCAGCTGTATCTCCACTGGCAGTTTGTTTGGGCACCAAAATCATTTGCACCGTTCTCTCTCTGAACTGTTAAACTTGCTGTGAATGTAGCTAGCCTCATGCTCAAGAAGCCTGAATGGTTATCGAACAACTTTGACAGGATAACTTTCCTTTGCAGGGCGAACTGGAAGGGTCCAAGTTGTACCACAGCCTGCTTCAGCGTGCACGCGAGTACTTTGCGCAGACGGTCGGCGCGGGGGCTGACGGCGAGAGCGAGCGCCAGGGAAGGTGCTCAGCCCACGCACGGGTGTCACGCCTTCTGCGGCAGCTTGATGTCAACATAGAGAAACTCCGGGAAGAGGGCGAGAAGCTGGGAGAGCCAGACGGTGAGCCTTTGCATCTTGCGTGGCCACAAGTGTGCTTGAATGTGTGACCTTGAACTCTTACGAATACTCACCCACTGCAGTTGCAGTGGCACACTAGGGCACCGTGGCATTCTTCTGGGCGGAGTGAGGTCAAGGGTTCATTTTCCAGTCAAGGTGGCCCATACAGGCTTATGTAGCAAGCTTAGAGTGCATGCTTAAGATTTACCATGGGGTCAGAATTAGTCTCCTCCCCCCCCCCTTCCCCCCTTCCTGCACTACGGTGTCTTTTACTATCCTACAATTGCATTGGCGTACACCTGGGGGGAGCATTGGCTGTCACCAAAATCGTCTGGCCCGATGCACCTGGCAGCTTTTTGCAGAAGTCATGGCTGCTACCCCGTTTTCAGTGAAAAGGATGGTTTTCCAAGGTATCCCGTGAGAATTAGCAGAGGCCTTGCATATTAAAAAAAGAGGGGATGCTTGCATCAGGCAAGTCCGCCCGGTCTCGGGTTCAAATTCCAGACCAGGATGAATTTTTTATTAGCTGCAAAGCGTTCTGTCTGTGAAACCTGTATGCGTTTCCTTTGTAGCTTCGTGCTACCTTCAGGTGGATGACAATTTCCCCTTTCACCATCCTCCTGTCACGTTGCATTATAAGCAATTTGAGTTTCTCGATTGTTAGCACACAAGCGTGTTTGGCTTTTTAATTTTTGGGGTTTCTCCACGAATAAGTAACAATATACCATTCTGGTTTTTATCCCTAACTTTGCTCCACACATGCGGTCACTTATTCGGGGTGATTGTTTTTAAGGTTTACAGAATTTTTCAAAATCGTCTTTGGCCGATAGCATCATTCTAGTCGTTGAGCGGTGTTATTCAGAGGCAGACGTTACTCGCATGAGAAATCAAGACACATATTCAACTAATTAACAATTAATACTAATTAAGTTATTTAATTTCATTACAGCGCATATTGCACTCTATAAATTATAGCCAGTGAGCTTGCATGGCGTGTTCACTTGGAATGAATTTACGGGACGACACCAGCTTCGAGAAACGCGCCATCAGGCTCGCCATAAAAATGTACTGTTATTCCATTTACCTCTTTAACGAAATGCTCTTTTGCACATTGAAGTGCAAAAGTAACTGGAACGTTCAAGATTTTTGTTCCGCACTTTGGGAATTAACATTCCGAAACTGGTCGCATCCTGGAACTTCATTCCATGGGTATCGCCTTTGTCCATTGTCCTCGCTCTTCCCTATCAATATTGTGTTTGTTCCCACCATCTAAAATATGGGCCAACCCGCCCAACAACACACGTCGCTAAGATACATTTCTCAACCGGTGGGGCCCTGTTATGTGTTATTCCACAACAGTGCCTCAGCATTCGCTTCTTCTCAGTCTTATTGCCATCATTTCCTGTCTTGCACGATTCCTTGGACTATATGTCTAAGAAAGTGAGAAAGTGAGTCCGGTGTCCTTTCTCGTCCCTGTTCTTTTTACGCTCATTTCCGCCACCTGCGAGATGTGACCTCGTTATGAGAACCGCTAAGCGCAGAGCGAAAGGCATTTAGGAGTGGAAATCCTGCTTTCCAGTGGCAGTCATATAACGTAGCAGAATGCCCCCTGGTGGGCTGCAAGAGCATGACACGCCGTAATCGCTTCGGGGAGTGTGCGTCTTGCGCACGTCAGCCAGGCTGTTTTAGGCGACCCCTGATGAAGGCTTGCCTGATGTAATACTTGTCATGCCATTCGTGGAGTGTGTAGGAGTGAGTGGGAATTTCTCGAATGCCTCGTTTCTCGGGGGCAGATGAAAAGTGGATGGAGGTCACACCGCAGGATTTGGACCGCCTGCTCGAGGACTACTCGTCGCAGGGTCCCGCCGAGCAGAAGAGCAAGGTCGCAGGGTGAGTCCTCATTTTCAAACGTTCGGTCGTGGGGTGTCGGTTCCAGTAGCAAAGCATCATGCAAAGATTATTACAAATTTCCAATACAAATAGAATAGTCCTTCCTGTACGATTTGTATTCGGCTCAAAAATTGACTATTTTAAATTGTTGAGTATTCGTTTCTGCTCACTTGGCATGTCACACAGGTAGTGTGGTGTCGTACAAGTAATGTAAAGCAGATGCAATCTACTCCTATGGTTCACATATGACAAGGACTATCTTTAGAAGCTGCAAATCAAGCCATAGGTGGGTTGTATTGAAGTGCGCTACTGTTGAAGCTCACCATAGGTGTGTTGACCTCCTATTACTGAAAAACTTTCAGAAAAATATTTCTTCTATTTGAATATGCTTATTCTTGGTGTATTTTGTACATTTAGATGGGAAATAAACGTCTTTTTTGCGTGTCTACAGTAGAACCTCGTTGATATGATCCCGTTACGTATAATTTCCCGCCGCCAACATTCATGACTGAGAACACAAAAAATGACCCATTACAGCTATGCTTCTTCTTTACCAGTTGATGTGTTCCCAGTTAACATTATCGTTTGACACTGATGTTCACCAGGTCACCAAACTGCAATCATATGGTACATTTTCCGTCCGCTAGATTCCACGTAAATATGAAAAAGGCGCGAGGTGTGCACGGTCGAGGAGAGTAGCCACCTGCCACAGCAGCTTCTCTGCAATACTTGTCCGTTCGTCTCATGCGAAAGCTCCGGTGTGCACTCCGTATCCTATTCCGGGCCAGTAAATCTCCTCCTGGGTTGTTGCACGCTGCATTCACAGCTATTGCCGCCAACTCTATTGCGATAAGCATCTTGACTTATTTGTTTCATGGCGCGTGGGGCATAGTGCCGTTATAAGTATACCCATGTACCCGTGTACCCGTTATAAGTGCCTGCATGTCACTTTTAGCAGGCGGTACGCCTGCTCAAAGCCTAAACACGCCACTGGTTCACTGCTGCAAGCGGTCCAAAGTGAGCATCACGTCTTGTTCCGGGTTTTGCAGGCATCATATTCTGGCGTCACCCGCCAGCTCGATTTGGTTTCGGTTGCCCAGGGCTGTAACTTTTGAACCGATGCGCCAATTTTAGCAAAATTCAGCATGATGCTTTGCCTTCTTGTCATTAGGACATCCAGTGAAATTGATTGCCATAGCACAAATAGAATAAGAGCTATGCATGACCCATCTAGCAAATGAGTGTGTCATCTTGGGGAAACTATCATTTTAGAAATGATAAAGCTAGATAACATTTTTTAAAATAAATATCTTCTGGATGCCCTATATTACAGGATAAGGGCAGCTGCTTGTGATTTTAGGCCTTCCTTCTTTCTTTCCTTCCCTTTCCCCCAATGCAGAGTAGCTAGCTAGAAGAATGTACCTCAGGCCGACCTCTCTGCCTTTCGTATCATTAAACCTTTATTTCTCTCTCTATGCCTTCTTCTCTAGAACCCGTATCACTTGAAAACAATATTTTGTTTTGTTATTGTTTCTGTGATGTTGTTATACTGTTACTGTGTTGTTAATGTGAAGAAAATTAGCTTTTTTACTTAGCAATTGCAAGGAAAAACTGCCGGGTAAGGAAACCTTATTTTCTCCTCTTCTGTCATGAAGATAATGACCAAACTTGGCAAGGAGCTTCTCTGTATGCTTAGAAATCCAAAACAAAAAAAAAAAATTCAAAAATGCGTATTTCTGTCAAAAATTTTGATTTTAGCCCCACATTCTCCATTGAAACACTGCAATAGAAAAATGACTATGTGCTTCTGGAGTCAGTGGCGTAGCCACAAATTTCGTTTGGCAGGGGGCTCACATTGCAGCTTGGCCTTCTCCTTATAGAATTTGTCAAGGGATCAATTACATGATTAATAGCTGCATTGCCATTGCCAAAGATGCTACAAACAAATTCTTGAATGCTACGCACTGTTATGAGGAGTAAAATATGTATTTTTTCATAAAAGAATATACTCGTCTGTCTCAAAAATTGGGCCCGAGGTAACTGATATCAATGCTTCCATGTTTTTTGTCTACTTAATAAGTAAAGAAAATATCACACGAACTTTAGAACTATATCACCTTAAAACCAGAAAAGCAGTGCATGCTGCTGATATGAAAAATGTAAAGGCCATGAAATGAAGAAGTTGAGGACAAATATTTTAATGAAACTTTGTCATTCAAGAACTTTGTTTACATTTTTGTAGATACGCAACGTCCAGGAAAAATTTCAATGACCCTGTCCTTTGTTACAATGTATTGCGCTGGAGCAGCTATCACCGGTCGTGTATCGTGAGTAATTGGACCGAAATTATAGTCGCAACAGAGAATACATATAAAACGCAAGAGTTCTGCAAAATATACGTGGGCAAGTCAAATGAAAGTGAGTAAATACGAATATATATGACAGACAGGGTACTTTACCTACATGCAGCCGATCCAGCATTTCACAATATCGGAAATGATTGATAGTCTCTCCAGGTTTAGCTAATTCGTTCAGTAATTGCCCCTGACGATTGAAAATAAAGTCAACAGCACCTTTCCGGCAGAAATGGCGGCCTTAGCGTTCTTTGGAGGTGGTGAATTCGGATGTTTCCAGTGTAAACCTTGCCGTCGTGTTTCAGGCTCATAGTAGTGGCGCCATAATTCGTCCCCAATCACAATTGCAGACAAGAAGTTGTTACCCTCATTGTGATACCGGATCAGCTGAGTCAAGGCAGTGCCGAACCTCTCCGTCTTCTGGCGGTGGTTCAAAATCTCGGGCATCCATTGCTCACACAAGAGAAGATAACCAAGATGTTCATGAATTATGGTGTGACCCGAACCATCACTAATGTTCACGCAACTGCCAATTTAACTATGCTTATCCTCCGTTCTTGTCTAATCAGCTCATCAGCCATTGCAAGTGTGTTGAGGGTGATTGCACGGTGGCTTTGGCCCGGTCTTGGATCGTCTTTGCAACTGTCACATCCTTCATTTAACCATTTGCTCCAATTCTTCACAGTGACCAGTGAAATGCAATGTTCAACGTACACGGCAGCCATACAGCGACTTATTTCTTTTTGGGAAACACCCTCAGCTGTCAAAAACCTCATGACAACACGCTCTCCAACGTTTGGAGTGTCCATTACATCACGCAACTATGTTCAAACCAGTGTATGAGAGCATTAAAGAACCTTTATCCTCACACCTGCAAGTCACTTTTGTAAATGAGAGATGCCTGTGTTCTACGTGCATGCATCGCACATAATGAACCTAAGAATTATTGCGCGGGGCGGATTGGCTCGCTTTCACGTGACTTGCCCTTGTACATTAGAAATGCGAAAGTACAATGGAATTTACAAATGTGAAGATACGGCTTGATAAAGAGCAGAAGGTGTCACTGGCAACAAAGTTCACTGCACATATACACAACATCTCGCAAGAAGATATTTAAATATATGCATAAGCCTCCAATAAATCTACATCTGTAAGAAAAAGTCACTGTATATAATGCATCAAACAAGGCAAATAAACATGTGGCAAAACGACAAATTCACAGATCCCAGCACCCCCTCCCTCCACCCCCCTGATGTATCGCGCGTGAAAGGAGGTGGTGTGCCCTTCCTCCCTTGTGCACACAAGACTGAGCCACCATCGTCGGCTCACCCATGCCACCCCCCCCCCTCCTCCCCGCTTTCACTTGCACATACAGCATGCGGCGCGCGGTCACGGTGTTATCGTCCTTGGACTTTATGCGGTACATGAGGACGAGGGCCATGGCAAGAATGCGCTTGGAGTGTCCATATAATTGCTACCACAATAATATAAGTATCCGGCAACTGAAGCGTCCCATGGCCCATTACTTTCCGCAACACAAGAAGTAACAAAATCGAACTTTGACCATGCGACAATTTGCGGCACTGCAACAATGTCGTTTTTTCTATTGTGGGGCGGGGGCACGGAAATAAAGAACGCAAAAGAAAGCATGTTGGCCACCATCGAAAGCCTACTTTGCGCACCTAATGTGGCTACCGAAGGGATATCGAAAAAACTTGAGACGCTTGGTCCACGGGGAACCATACACATACTGCTCGGTATCCTACAACAGCGAGACAATAGTTTCCGGAGAGGTTGCGCTCAAACAAACGCTGTGCAATCCGTCGTGTCCCCACAGTGATGGGGGCGAGCGACCATTGTTTCTTTTCCTCGTCTGCCAGCCAGAAAACGTCTAAAACTCTGCCAGGCGAAAATCCACTCGGCCAGAGCAAACCGAACATGCACCGAAGCGCGCCGCGTGATGGTCAGTGCAACACGGGAAAAACGTATGCACTCTGGCTAGCTCTGGCAGCCCGCGGGTAGGGTAGCAAGACCAAAAAAATTAAAGACGCCCAATGTGTCCTCGCGAATAAAAGTAAATGTAGGAAAAATAAATAAGAACGTAGTTATCTTGGCTGGCTTTAGTGTCTTAACATGGATGCTTTGGCGTAGGTGAAAAAAAATTGATATTTTTTTATGTGACATGATGGCACAAATGCACCACCACAACGCTTCGTCTCATTGGACCTCGCTGTGTGCTTTGTGAACTTGTCTAATAATGTGTTGATTTGGCTTATTCCAATGTATGTTCCAATGCAAGACTTTAGAAAAGTCAATGCACCTTTGGCATCAAATGTTTATAACAGCATTAGACCCAGAAAGTTCCGGAATTGAAAATATAAATAAAGTACGACTTTAGAAACATCAATGCACCTTTCGCTTCAAAAGTTTGAGAACTTTATACCCATAAAGTTTCGGAATTGAAATCCATGCGCCCCGTAGATTCCTCGGCCTCTGCAAGATGCCGCGACAAGTCTGCTCGCCAACAAAACACCCTTGGAATTTCGCTCAGACGGGGCTCCTTCCGTTATGCGAGTCCTGGTGCATGAGCGTTGCCGCAAAACCCAGCCCGATTTCGCAATGTTCGTGCTGAAATGTCTTTTCGAGCAGGAAAATGACATTCTAGACAAAATCCAGCATGATTTCCAGTGCTGGAGGTTGTTTTGGACAGCGCATGGCAGCACGAAAAAAATTAGGGGAGGGGGGGGCTGAAGCCCCCCCATGGCTATGCCCCTGTCTGGAGTCACTTGTACCCCACCAGCTTGATGCACGTCAGCACGTTGTACCGCAAAGATTAGTGCAAAGTGGGCACATCAAAGCTTCCCACCAGCATTCCTGCTCGAAGAAGCTACTGACCCAGACCGTATTCAAGGAGCGCAAACCTAAGCTTACCAAATCTGCAAAAACAATGCATGTTACAGGCCGCTCGGTCGGCATCTCATGCTGCAATGATGTGTGCAATGCTTCACATTACATAGATGTCAAGTACAGTGCGATCTGCCAAATTTTGATTGATTCATATTGTGTATTTTCAAATCTTTTAGTGACTTCGTATTGTACATTTTCCCAGTTAGTATGTTTTTTCTTGCATTTCTTCCAAAACATAGGAATGAGGTTCTGCTGTACAATGGACTTCATATAAACCAAACTCACTTAAACAGAATAGCTGGAAACGGAAAAATGATATCAGCTTTGGTTGGCTGCCCATAGGCACTATATTAACAAACTTCGGTTAAACGGAGCCCATCCTTTTGTAAACTCTGGTTAACTGAAACTTTAACCAAATCTGCGTTCTACCTCATAGGCGTATGGAACTGGAAATGTTGGACAAGTAAACTTGTCCAATGGCTATGTTACATATGGTGCAGAAAATACAATCCATTAGGCTGGTGTCGAAAAGGTAATGTAAATCACACATGGCGAAGTTGCAACTGCGTTTCCATCATCAGGACTTCGCCAGGTAAGTAATGACCTTTGAGGAGTAAGAGAACACTAAGGAGTAAGTAGGATCTTACAATCAGGCTGCCACTGCTGCTTCGTACACATTGCCGGGAATAAGGGACCGCAGACAATGCCCTTGTTATCTGCTATGAGGAGATAGTTAAATATATAGGTGAAGTTCGCGCTGAAGACATAGACATTACTGTTTCAGTGCACATTACTGTTTTGGATGAGACAGCAAGAGAGCCAGTTGAAAGTATAGAGCGCTCTTTCAAACTACAGAACTGTGTCGAATTATTGCGAATTCTTTCACTCATGAATGCAACCTTGCCCAAAAGAAGCCGCAATATTAGAAGCAGGGTGCAGTAACATCTCATTTTTTTTTCCACCACAGTAGTATCAAAACACTTGGATGCTTTTCAAATGAAACCGATGTTCATAATCTTTTCGTCCATCGCTTAAATGAAACTTCGGATAAACTTAACACATCTTTCTGTACCTTCGCATTCTGTTTAAGCCAGGTCTAACTGTATATGCCTCTTCCTTTAAGGGGTTAAAGTTAGCCCTTTAAAGTCGTTCTTTATGTTGACATCTTTAACACTTTCCTAAAAGTTGAAGTTGGCACTTTTGACGCTTTTCTCGCCAGAGCTTTGCACAAGGATGAAGAAACCCTTGGCAAGACCATTGCAGAGAGCCTGGATCGGTTTGTGCGTCACGTCTCGGACTATGAAGGAGCAGAAGTGCCATCGAATGCAGCGCCCAAAGTGAAGTCGCAGCCGGTTGAAGCCAATAGTCAAGCCAAAGGCGATGGAATTGACTTTGATCCTGACCGTTTTGTTGAGGCACTTGGGGCCATTCTCGGTGAGTTTGGTTGCCCACCATTGTGACTTGGTGGCTGTGTGTCGTACTGTTGCTTTGCATAAGAGCTTGGTTTCAATGCCCGACTAGAGTGGCCGCTAACCAGAGGGGGCCACAATGCAATAACATTCATGTGCTGTGCTTTTGGCGCATGTTAAAGTTCAGGTGGTCAGAATAATCTTGAGGCCCTCCAACTAGGGCATCTGTTAAGCTTGCATTGTGATGTTAACCCCATAATTTTTTCGTTGAACAAGAAATGTTTCTTAGGGAAACAGACATGTACAGTTAAACAGTGCAAAGTTTCAAACAGTACAGTTGAGCCTCGTTATGACCAGAGTTACGTCTGACGCCAAAATAACTTCATTATATCCAATGTTAATTGCGCTAGTAATTATGTGGTAGCTCCAGGCAAATTTTCATTGTCAGCATCGCCGTCACCCTGAAGTTCCGTATAACGTTCAAGTGCGATAAGATGCTGTTGTGCCCCACACACCGTACGCTGTGGGTGTGAGAGGAAGTATGTGAGCGTGAGCCTAGAAAGGTGGTGGCTTGATGTGCGCCCGATGTTAGAGTTCAAGTGATAATCGTGGCTAATTCACTTGCTCCTTTTGTTTTTTTCTTAGATTTCAAGCTTCCAACATCAGATGACGAGTCAAGCTCGTCCATGAGCAGCTACGGGGATGAAGTTGACTCTCACGGTGAGTTGAATCCAGAGGAATCAGGAGGTAGGCGGCACATGGTAGTTCGACCTGCCAGATAAATTGACCAAATTTCGTCGGTCCTGTCAGGGTTGAAATAATTGAAGTCGACTGTACGTGGGAATGGAGAAATCGTTTTTCTCGGCAACCACAGCGCCAATTTCGATGTGATTTGTTGCATTTAAAAAGACAAGTTCTTTAGGGTTGCACTGCTAAGCACAATCTCGCGAGGTCAAATCCCGGCCACGACAGCCACATTTTGATGGACGCAAAATGCAAAGACACCAGTGTACTTAGATTTAGGTGCACATTAAAGAACCCCAAGTGGTCAAAATGCCTCATAATCAGATCTGGTTTTGGCACGTAAAACCCCATAATTTAATTTAAATTGAAAAAGAAAAGTTAAAATCTAGCAATGGTTGCAGATAGATTTTCAATTTTTTGTCAACTATTTTCGAAAGATTCTTGAATATTGTAAAATTTGTATTTGAAATGTAATATTGTATTGTAAAGCAATAAAATACGAAATCACAATTCTGTCAACAGCGCCTAATAATGCACCTAAAGCTGATAAAATTCATGTATTATACACAGCTCTTAAATACAATCAATGTTCGATTTTTCGGTCACCACACAAACAAAATCGAGTGGTACGAAAAAAATGCATGCCATATACAGTCAGCTCTTGTTACAATGCACCTAATAATCCGTCAAAAAATGTCTGTTTTATCGGAAGTCCGTAATATCCAAAACTCCTCACTTCCAAAACTTTCGTCACAGTGTCTAACAACTTCATTGCAAAGAGTGAGTAAAGAACGACCAAAGTAAAAAACGAACAAATAAGCAAAAAAGTTGCAGTTTCGCCTGAAAGGCGAAGCATCGATTGCGATGGCAAATTAAGCCAGATAAGTGTGGCTGCAGCAGTGAGCAAATTGACCTTAATGCTGTCTCTTGCTTCAACATGAACTAAACATTGAAAACACAGCACACACAAAGCTACCGGCAGTGGGCGCACTTTGTCCACATCGCAGATCGCTTTCAAGATACGGCAGCCGTACTGCAAGCAGCAGCCACCGGAGTGGAACCTCCCCCTCCCCTCCTCTCTTGCCGCCTTGCATGCGAAAGAAGATGACGCGTTTCCACCTCGCTTTCCCCCCTTGTGCGCGCAATGTTCGCTGTAGCCGATAGTCTATTGTAGCGCAGTCCGTTAAAAGTGAATTTCGTTGCATTAATAAAATAGGTAGAACAAACTAGGGCTGAAATATGGTCCGTTATACCCGAAAGTCTGTTGTACGTGGGTTCGTTGTAACGAGCGTAGGCTGTACTGCCCTCAAGGGCTCAAATTGGCACAGCCACGTCTTAAATAGCTCTGAAGGCCGACCAGTGCAATTATTAAGTGCTTAGGTGCTCATTGTGACAGGAGACAGCAGGTGTGTGCCTGTATAATTGAGGAACACATACTATGTCCTGTGACAGTGCTCCTTTTGCACTCTTGGTATGCTTCACCGCAATACATTGTGTATGCTTGACCGCGTAACACTGCTGTACTGTGACGAGGCTGACTTTTGGGAATTGGGCACTGTGCAACACTTTTTAGACCCTTGACATGCTTTCTGTGCTTCGAAGCTCTCGGCGAGGATGATGAAGGTGAAGTCAGCACCATTGTTGACAGCAACGAATCCTTTCAGTGAAAAACATGGCACTGAACATCAGGAAGTTTAATAGTGAATGTCAAAGCACCCTGCCCTAGTGTTGCAGAACACACGATGGCACAAAACGACTACGCAAGGAACACCATGTGGCCAAACACAAATGGCTATGGTGATTGTGGTGGCTATGGCTGGCTGTGGCTGCCAGTGGATTGGTGTGTGAGGATGTTGGTTTTAGGCCGTTAGTTGAAATGGCGGCAGTGGTGGCTTTGATTAATGCTATTCCAGACCTGCAGTAACGACAGAAAGTCGGAGAAATCGGGACGGCAAAAGGTTTCAGCATCTGAAATTTCCGACGCCCTTATACAGTGACTCTATGGGGTGCGTGGTGGTGCCTTGAAGGTGTCTGAATTATCAGGTCTGTCTAAAGGATCAGTCGATGACCATGTATATCGCTAATTTGTAAGACCTCTGCAAAACTCTTGTAAACACTGTAACAAATTCATGTAAACTGTAAATCCATGCTCTCACATTCGTCCATTTTAGATGATCTGCTAGATGCAGTTTAAAGAACTTTGACATGTATCTGGTTTTGGTGCAGACTTACAAAGTTGCATGCTTTATGCTTTTATCTTTTTAACTTTCAAATTTATGGGAACCTTTGTAAAAAAAATTCAAGGTCCTAAATCAAGATTCTGCTTTTTAGAATTGCTGGAATTCGAGTTTCTCTCTCAAATGCAACAAATTTCATTCATTGCATTTCTTGGGGGGGCCGAGCTGAAGTTTCCTAAAGTAATGGAGCTGGGCGAGCCGTGCAATATGCAGGGCAAATAGGTGACACTCTATTAGGAGTTGTTGAATGCGTGCCAAGACAAGAAGAGTGTAATTTGGGATGGCAGCAAACTAGGTAGTGTGGTGAAATGAGGAAATTTGCAGGCATGAGATGGGTGTCAGCTGGCTCAAGAAAGAAAGAAAGTCCTTTGCCGCGCAGTGTACATAAATAGGCTGATGGTGACGATGGTGACCATATTATATGAGGCAGCATATGTGCCCACCTTCCTTTTTTGCTCGACACTTCCGGGCCTCTGTATTCTTCGTGCTCAGCCCTTCACAGCATGGAATTGTGCATAAGTTGTCACACATATGCAAATGTTTAATTTCCATTGTGTCATCACATCGACTATGGCATAACATTTGTTTGCTGTCTGCAATGTGCAGCTGCTGAAATGTGCACAGGGGCTGTATTTTGTGAGGATCGTTTTTGTGGAATTCTATTCACTCCGTATCAGCTGTCCTGCCAAGTGGCCAACCCCAGCGATAGTGGAGGCACAACTTTGTGCAAGCAAATGACAAAGGGCAAAAAGAATCATTTTCAGAACATGTAACCTCTTATCTCCCGCCATTCTTTTCCTTTTAAAGCAAAGCTTTATTTGCCTACTTACTCGTGGTTCGGCATGGGTCGGTCGAACGGTTGGGTTCCTGTCAATGAGGCTCAGTGGGGTAAGCTGTCACGCAATAAAAGCATTGCATGCCTGATGATGATGTTTGAACCAGGGTCTCCAGGTGCAATATAGTATGCCGACACTCTAACTATTAGACCAGAGGTGTAGGCTCTTAATGCCACTCTTGGTTCTCGGCTTTAACACTTTTCACTTGTGGCAGCTAATGCTGAGACGATTGAAATGCTCATTAGCATTAGTAATTTAATAAGCAGCAACAAGTTTAGTGGTAGTGTGGGACAAAGCAATGCTTCGATTACTCCGATTTGCACAGTGCGTGGGATCTGCACGATTTTTTTTCTCTGAAACTCATCTCTGTCAGATCGCCTGGCTGACGTCATCAACGGTGGCACCGACAGCTTTGGCAGTGACGATGACGATTTGGACGGGCCGGGGGTGGACCTGTCGCGCCTGGCCTTGGACATGAAGAGCTACATGGAGGTGATGGATCAGGAGCTGGCAGGTACCAATGTTGGGCTGAGCTTCGAACGGCAACCAGCAGCCAAGTCGACGGCGGCCAAGAAGGAAGCCAGTCCAGATGCCGCATCGTCACCGTCCAAGGTGAGGGGACTAGTACTCGTTGCTGTTGTAAGAAATGATTTAATACGAATGCACAATGGGCTGCCTGATCGTGTTGGTATAGTCTCTGAGAATGCTCATGTCGAGGCTTATTGGTGGCATTTCACTGGTAGCTTCTTGTTGTTCTTATTGCTGTGCCCTGTCTCAGTCAGTTTTCAAGGGCCAACTGCAGTGAAATGTTGCCATGCATAATAAGTTGTTTCAGATAGCGCAGCCTTTATGCAAAGTTTTATGTTTCAACTATGAGTGGATGCATTGCACGAAGTTAGCAAAAGTAGACGTTTTTAATATCGAAACTAAAGCAAAAGCCACCATTGCCACTCGCCAGAAATGGCACAGGATCTAAAACGTTAAAAACCGATGCAGTGGTGCCTAGGCATGACCTCCGTGATTAGGGGCCGTATTCTGAAACGATGCACTTCAGTAATACTGTCGCCTCGGCGATAGTATGGCCCAAGTGGATATCTTTTTTTTTTCACAGACTCTTTTTAGAATGTAACAGGCCAGATATTTCTAAATATTAATCCCATTAGCCCTCTTAAGATATGTCACGTGCTTTCCAGTGTTTGTGCCGGTATGTAACCTTTTTCCTGTCATGGCAATTTCGGTCACGTGGTATGTGCGACTTGAGTATGTGCTGCTTTTCACTGACAAAAAATTCCTTTTCTTTGATGGGTATGAGTATGGGTATTAGTGAACAGTTTGGCAATTCGATGTGTTGTTACGTTGCTTCAGTGCTAATCGCACTAATGTCAACATTCACTGTGAAATGGTTTCTACCAGAATTTTTATTACGACAAGATTCAAAATAGAGTTTCCTAAAGACCTAGAAAGAAGTTCAAGAGCTTCCTGTTCTCTAACGCTAGTCCAAATTGGTCTAAAACTTCCATTTTTGCTTCATCACACCCTCTGTAAACTCCAGGTCACTCGCACCTCCCATTTTTGTTTATGCCGCTTACAACTCGGTAACTAAGTGAGCTAAAAACTAAGGATACAAAAGTCCTAATTTCTAATTCTCAAGTTCCTGCGCCAGCTACTCGTGATGCTATGAGATTTGGACAGCATCTGTTAGGGGGGCTAGCTTATAGAATAGTAGTTTATCAATAAACAAAGATTACATTGCATTCTGAAGGAACCAGTGCCTTAACGTCATTGAGCTTTGAATACCTTTAAAAAATTTTTAAATGTGTGAAAATACTATAGACTCATGATGTCGTAGTAACATACTAGAGCTGTGGTTCAGGTGGGAAATTCACAATGCCCAACATATCATGGATGCTACACTGAACTTGATGTCTCGATATGTCTATTTATGCTTAGTAAACCTAATGCAAAGCTCACAGTTGCGTTTTTAATGTGCTGTAGTGATGCTTCAGCTGTGGATACTCCGTGAAACCACTTAGTAGTAATTGTAATTGATATACTAATTAAGTTGTAACAGAAATGAGAGCTAGGTGTTTTTTTTGTACAAATGTACAAAGGTGAATCATTTGTTTCAGCTTTTCTTCGTCATTGTTTCGGCATTACAGGGCACTCGCCGTGGTGGATTAGCAGCTTTTGTGTTCCGCTGCTAAGCATGAGGCCATGAGTTCGAATCCCAGCCCCGGCGGCCGCATTTCAATCGGGGCGAAATGCAAAAACGCCTGTGTATCTTGTGTTGGGGGCACTTTAAAGATCCCAAGGTAGTCAAAATTAATCTGTAAGCCCCCACTACTGCCATGCCTCATAATCGAATCGTGGTTTTGGCATGCAACACCTGAGAATTCATTCATTCAGTACAAGGTTGAGTCTGACACCACTGCCACTCATAAGTAGCTTGCATAAATAATAGAATATATTCGCTTTTTCAGGCAAAAGAAGCACCACGAGCCACAGCCGAGAGCCTCGATGAACTCGACTCCGATGACGATGATGGGGCAGCACGCGGCGATGGGTACCAGCCGGTTGACGTCAACTTGACGGCACTCAAGAACATTCTCGAGTCATACAGCTCTCAGGAAGGGCTGCCGGGTCCCGCCGGTAACCTGCTATCAGCCATGGGGATCAGTGTTCCACGCAACGAGGACGATCAGTGAACATTGCATCGTTGTGACTTATCAGTGACTATTTGTGCTACGGGTCACATGCTACAAGTGGTCCAGCTTTATCAGTTGCTTCCAGTCCAGCTGCTACGACCTACGCGAGATGTACAGGGCATTTCAAATGGGAAGAGCCAAAGTTTTTTTGGAAGATGTTGAAGTGGACAGATTATACCCCTGTCAAGCGGGCAAGTTAAGTGCACTTACGAGGAGTGCACTTCGGGACCTTGAGTGACACTTTAATTTGTGCGGTGCTAAACGAGAAAACAGAGCGCACTTGCACTAAAAAAATGGCGACAGACTAAAATAATGCTTTTTGAAGATGTCGATTAAAATAAAGAAACCTTCTAAAAAGCGATTGCTTTAGTTGTATCATAAATAAAAAACAATCTTAATCTATGTTTACTCAACAAAAAACGACAATACTTTTATCATTACAAGTCATTACAAGTGTTACACAAGTTAAGGCTGGCCAAGATGAATGCCTAGCCAATCCACAACAAGATGGTGGCGTGCGACGAGGCGGCACTTGATCATGCTAGGACAGAATATCAGCGAGTTCTGTTCTGATTATTTTGTTAAAAGGTGTTCGACAGCTAGAATGAACTTCAGTGTCCTTTTTCTATGCATTACATTTTGCACCGTTGAAACCCCTGGCGGTGAGGCTACGCACTCGACCAGCAAAGTGCGTTCCGTGAATGCACCCTGACCAGAGTGCACTCTTCTGCGAGTACACTCCGCTTGCGACGTTTAATTTGCGAAAGTGCACTTAAAACTAATTGCACTCTCCGTAAGTGCACTTAACTTGCCCGTTTGACAGGGGTATTAAATAGAGAGTTCTTCTTTGTCCATCTATGCATTACTGTTAACAGAATACCCGGTTTTTGAAACATAGACGTGAGTAGCTGCATTGGTGGGGCCATCTTGTGGTTAAGAGCTTAACCGGAGTGAACGTGTAGCTAATATTTTACTGACCATGCACATTCTACTTAGTGGCTGGTGTAAAGTGTCAGCAGTGACAAAAGCAATTAACGTGCAGTTCTTTCATTATGAAAAAAAAAAATTCGGTCAGTGAGAATACCCATGCACACAAAACAAGTGTAATGCATTGTGGTCGGACAAAACTGTACTAAGTGTTACTGCTGTCTGCTTCCCTGCTAACACGGTACTCCATGAAGGGTAATACATGTACATCATCACATGTAAGAGAGTCACAAGTTCTATCAGTTTTAAGAAAATGTTTTACTCATGTTCTTGTTTAATTATTTTTGTTAAGGCACAAGGCATGTCCACTTAGTTGGAACTCTTGAGTTGAACCTGGCAACGATTCTTTTAGATAGTCGTCCTCAAACTCTCATAAAGTATGTTGCTGTCCTGCTTAGCTTGGCCCTGCTTTGCATGCAAGATGCTTTAGAAAATAATGTTAACTGGAATGTCAGTGTTCTTTTTTCAGAAGTTTTGGGAGGGACATCTTAAAATTAATGCTAGCCTTTGGATTGTACACTTTGCTCTCTGACTGGCTTCAATTCTGCCAATACATGTGTTCTGACGTAGTGGTTTAAACTGTTGCTTGTCACTTATTGTTTAAGTAATTAGATAATCGGGGATTATAACACATTTATTAACATTCGTTGTTGGTAGTAAATTCGTTTGTGGAGAAAAGACATTATTATTTCTACTGCGCCATCTTAGAAATTTTGGCTCTTCCCATTCAAAATGTTTTGTATAAAGTTATGCAATTCTGAAGAGAACAGAAGGAACTGTCAGTATTTGTTTTACATAAAGCGACTGTGTTATTATGTGCAGTGTTCACCACATCTGTCCCAACCCAAGTGTGTGTTGGCACACGGGGATAATAGGGCTTTTTCCTGTCTGAATAAAAACATGACATAGTATGTGCGTGCGAGTTCTCTCTTGGCCATGTGGTTCATCTACACGGAAAGAGTGCCATTTGTGGACGCAGAAGGGTCCATGAGGTATTCCGAATGAAAGGGCAATCAGAAATAAACAAAACAAATTTGAATGAGAAAAAAATTTTGTAGAATAGTCGGCGATGCAAACGATGTTACGCCGTTAGGCGAAGCCAGCCACGCATTTGCGTTTGCTCCACCCCAGCAGCTGATAGTGTTGTCTGCAGTGGGACGACGCTATCGTGAAAATCAGCGGCAGCAGGGAGCGAATGCTTCTTCTGCCTCTCGCTTCAGCGCTTCTCCAAAACTCGAGATTGCGTGCGTGATCGCCGCTATCATGAGCACGCTCCCTTCCCCTTCTTGCTTACGCGGCAAGACGTCACTCATCAAGCCATCGTCCTTCTCAGCTCACCCTCGCGCGCTTTCACTCGCACCTAAAGCACACAGCCAGCAGGGTGCAATAAGATCTTGTTGCACTTGGACTTAATACGGAACATGATGCCGCTCTGCTCTTGGCCGTGCGGCATGCCATTTGAGAAGTGCGTTCGCAAACAGCCACATGCAATTCAACGATTTGCCCATCTATGTCCAAGGAAGTTTCCATTTGTTGTCTCGGTATTCCTCCATGGGGGGGGGGAGGGGGACAGCAGTGAAATTTTGTTATATTGAAATCGTGTGGAAATGCACTTCGTTATATTGAGCTTCAAAATACACGGTCTTCTATGAACAAAAAGTTATTAAAAGTCAATACTTTGTTATATGGAGAATTTTGTTATATTGAAGTTCATTATGTCGAGGTTTAACTCCACAATTTTCGTAATGTTCAGTTTGTGTGTTATACTGACTGCTCATTCAATGAACGATGTGCTAGTGTCCTCAAAGAAGCGCTAGCGTTGCTGTGCAGATGTGACTTGCCGCATGGTATTTTTTCTTATCTCGCGCACTTTCTTAGATGCCCCAAGCAATTAAACCTGCTATAGCTATCTTCATAGAAACAAGTAAGTTGTAACTTTTCTCAGTCAGCCATATAACTGAAGGTCTTTGCATTTAAGTTGGCACCGAAATAAAGTTGGGTAAATAATCTGTGTTACATTGTCCAATTATAGAAATGGACTGAGTTGCTCATGATGACTGTGTGCAATACTAAGTGGTCGTATTTTCATACTCTGCATGTGAATTTTGCAATACTTGGCACGCGTTCGCCGAAACAATGTATCGGCCACTGCTTTTTGAAGCTAACCTAGTTGTAACAGCCTGTGCTTTTTAATGCAGAACTTTTTGTGGCTCTTCCTCCACTTTGCTCGTACGGCTATCTGGCTGATTAAACTGGGCCAATCTTGAAGACAGTGTAATCGAGCTGGGCCGACCCTGGGAACACTGCAATCAGATGTGACGACTTGATCCTCGTCATCATCATCATCAGCCTGGTTATGCCAACTGCAGGGCAAAGGCCTCTCCCATACTTCTCCAACAACCCCGGTCATGTACTAATTGTGGCCATGTCGTCCCTGCAAACTTTTTAATCTCATCTGCCCACCTAACTTTCTGCCACCCCCTGCTATGCTTCCCTGCCCTTGTAATCCAGTCCATAACCCTTAATGACCATCGGTTATCTTCCCTCCTCATTACATGTCCTGCCCATGCCCATTTCTTATTCTTGGTTTCAACTAAAATGTCAACTCGCGTTTGTTCCCTCAGCCAATTTGCTCTTTTCTTATCTCTTAACATTACACCCATCATTCTTCTTTCCATAGCTCGTTGCGTCATCCTCAATTTAAGTAGAACCCTTTTCGTAAGCCTCCAGGTTTCTGCCCCGTACGTGAGCAGTGGTAAGACACAGCTGGTTATACACTTTTCTCTTGAGGGATAATGGCGACCTGCTGTTCATGACCTGAGAATGCCTGCCAAATGCACCCAGCCCATTCTTATTCTTCTGATTATTTCCATCTCATGATCCGGATCCACAGTCACTACCTGTCCTAAGTAGATTCCCTTACCACTTCCAGTGCCTCGCTGCCTATTGTAAATTGCTGTTCTCTTCCGAGACTGTTAAACATTACTTTAGTTTTCTGCAGATTAATTTTTAGACCCAATCTTTTGCTTTGCCTCTCCAGGTCAGTGAGCATGCACTGCAATTGGTCCCCTGAGTTACTAAGCAAGGCAATATCATCAGCGAATCGCAAGTTACTAAGGTATTCTCCATTACCTCTTATCCCCAATTCTTCCCAATCCAGGTCTCTGAATACCTCCTGTAAACATGCTGTGAACAGCATTGGAGAAATCGTATCTCCCTGCCTGACGCCTTTCTTTTTTGGGATTTTGTTGCTTTCTTTATGGAGGACTAAGGTGGCTGCGGAGCCGCTATAGATATCTTTCAGTATTTTTACATACGGCTCGTCTACACCCTGATTCTGTAATGCCTCCATGACTGCTGAGGTTTCTACAAAATCAAACGCTTTCTCGTAATCAATGAAAGCTACATATAAGGGTTGCTTATATTCAGCACATTTCTCTATCATTTGATTCATAGTGTGAATATGGTCTATTGTTGAGTAGCCTTTACGGAATCCTGCCTGGTCCTTTGCTTGACAGAAGTCTAAGGTGTGCCTGATTCTATTTGCGATTACCTTAGTAAATAGTTTGTAGGCAACTGACAGTAAGCTGATCGGTCTATAATTTTTCGAGTCTTTGGCGTCCCCCTTTTTATGGATTAGGATAATGTAAGCGTTCTTCTAAGATTCCGGTACACTCGAGGTCATGAGGCATTGCGTATACAGGGTGGCCAGTTTCTCTCGGACAATCTGCCTACCATCCTTGAACAAATCTGCTGTTACCTGATCCTCCCCAGCTGCCTTCCCCTTTTGCATAGCTCCCAAGGCTTTCTTTACTTCTTTCGGCGTTACCTGTGGGATTTTGAATTCCTCTAGACTATTCTCTCTTCCATTATCATCGTAGGTGCCACTGGTACTGTATAAATCTCTATAGAACTCTTCAGCCGCTTGAACTATCTCATCCATGTTAGTAATGATATTGCCGGCTTTGTCTCTTAATGCATACATCTGATTCTTGCCAATTCCTGCTTTTAGGCTTCCTTCGTTCCTGAGAGCACGTTCAATTCTATCCATATTATACTTCCTTATGTCAGCTGTCTTACGCTTGTTGATTAACTTCCAAAGTTCTGCCAGTTCTATTCTAGCTGTAGGGTTGGAGGCTTTCATACATTGGCGTTTCTTGATCAGATCTTTCGTCTCCTGCGATAGCTTACTGGTATCCTGTCTAACGGAGTTACCACCGACTTCTATGATGCCCACAAGATTGTTGTTCATTGCTTGAACACTAAGGTCCTCTTCCTGAGTTAAAGCCAAATACCTGTTCTGTAGCTTGATCTGGAATTCCTCTATTTTCCAGATCCTAGTTCTCCTAGCAGAACTCCTAGTTCTCCTCTCTCCGCTAAGCCCCGGTAGCACAGGACGTGCCCGCTTTTTAGCACTGTATATGCTTCTTTTGGCCTCCTAACTTCACTGAGCCCTATTATATCCCATTTACTGCCCTCTAATTCCTCCAATAGCACTGCTAGACTCGCCTCACTAGATAACGTTCTAGCGTTAAACGTTGCCAGGTTCATATTCCAATGGCGGCCTGTCCTATATGATCCTCGTACCAGTGCGCAACATGTGCTCTTGCGAGGCTCGTAATGTAGTTTGTAATGCAAGCCAATCTTGTGGGTATAGTGCAACGTCGCAGCACTTGCATGCCTTGTAGCATGTTTCTATCATGTTTACTGAACATGGACACCCTTTACACCAGCATCATCTTTTAAAGATTCCCATTATCACAACAGTTCTCAGAAATCAGGTGCTCTACAGGAAGCATCGAAGGCTCTGTATTTCTCATAAGCAGCGCTATGATGTGTGTGTGTGAGGCTGATAAATGGACAATGTATTATTAGTGGGTGTGGGCCTGGCAAATTCAGATGCCTAGCCTCGCCAAAAATCATAAAAGCACACTACTTCCACGAAAATATGTCTTACAAGTATTTTGCTCCAGAGTCCACATTTATCATGGTGGTGGTTTGAAGGAAGTTGAAAGAAATAGGGAAACACAGCAATAAAGGAAGTAAACAATCGTAGCAACCTTTCCACCTTGTTGATAAATCTAAAACTAAAAAGAAAAAGAAAAGCTTTCTGATGAAGTCTGCAAGGGAAGATGCGCAGAAAAGGTCGGTTGTAGTTGTTATATTTTACCGTTATCACGAAATGAAGGTGCCATGAAAAGTGAAGCTGATATGTCCCGCTGAACATAGAAGGGTTGAAAGGCATTGAGGAGAGGCAGCTTCTTTTTTATGAACAAATATAAGGCTTTAGACCAGGAAGAAGGCAATGGCATATAGATAACATACGAGTATACTTCATGAAAACAATCTCTGAAGGCTCAACTGTAATTGGAAGTAAAGCATCAAGAAAAAAAAATATGGCAAGTTCTCCCAAGCAACAAAGGTGCCCCCTCCCCAAATTTTGTATTTTCTGCTTAACAAAGCCTCCTCTTGCCTACTATCTGCTGTTTTGCTATTATATAATCACAATTTACTAATACAGTTGAACTTAGTATTCCGTATGAATGTCCCGCTAACTATAGAGTTACGTGCTACAAGATCTGGTGCCGGCGGTCATTCAGCTGCTGGGGGAACGGCAGGTAGGAAATGAATTTGCGTAGCATTCACACTTGCGGCTTCAGACATTCCCAAGTGCCTTATTATGTTTTATCTTTCTAAATTTCCAAGAAACCATGGTTTTCTAAACATAGCAAGGCAACAAGTCTCTGTGCTCATGCATATTGATTGTGAATTGTTTGTTGAAAATTCTCATAATTCATAAAGCCACAAAATTAATTTGAAGCCAGAAGGATGATGTTAAGGCAAATCCATGTAATACTACCCTTTATTCCCATTCTGGTTAGTGTTTATTCTTTGCTGCAACATTGTGTGTGCCCAACCTGTATGCTTTGTACTTATCCATATAATAGTTTTTTATTAGTCTGTGCATTTTCAGCATATGCCATTGTATTAAGCCTGTACCACCCTGCTAATATTACCGCACGGTTGTTGCAGAATTTATAAAATAAAATATAAAATAAGTGCCACAGTTATGGTTACCCATAGACACTAGCACCAAGTTTCCTTCCAGTAATTTTGCAGGAAACAATGTCTTTAGGGTCTCGCCTCATTCATTGAGGACAAGTATTAAAACATTCAGAGTAGGTGTGCGAACATTCAAAGATTTCAAATGATGAGCGAAGTATTGTGCCAAGTATTGAGCCAAGTATTCTATTGAGTCCCCCAAATGGATAGCCGTTATTTTAGTGTCACAAATACTCCTGTATATCTGTGCAGACTTTCAGCAGACATGAAACAAATGGAAGTTTTCTTGATGTTAAATCGGAGATTGCTTGGTGTAGACTAGTTGCTGTAATTGCATAAATCTTAGATTTCCATTATGAACTCATTTGAAAGCAGACACTGTGCAACCACTGTTTGATACGCATTTGACTTCAAAATGGTTTCGAAATTTACTAACTCTATATTAAGGTTGGCGCTGCAACTCGTATTTAGCAATACAATGAACCGGTAACATATAAAATGAAATTCTTTAATGTACAATCACCGTGCAAAGCACAAGCTTTGTGTCTTGGTCATTAAATAAAAGCGAAACAATGCAGAAAATGCGTAACTCTCACAGCAGCTCCTGGGAGACACTACAAACGACTAGCAGCTAATTTGATCAGTACTTTTACCTGCCAAGCTTGAGACTAAACGAATCTAGTGCTGTAACTCGTACTTAGCAATACAATGAACCGGTAACATGTAAAATGAATCTTTAATGTGTGTTGGCCACAGTAAAATACTTGATGGCAACTTACTTGCAGAAACAGCCATGAAACGTTCATGGTAGGATGATCACATTAAAGCGTGCACATCTATGGGTTTCAAAAATCCCACAACAGCGATAAAAAAACTGTACAATGGACGGCATGAAGAAGATATTTTGCGCTGATGTGACTACAACAGCCAGAATTTGCACATTCTAGTAGCAAACCATGTTAAAATCAGTATAAAAATCTAAAACAATTATAAAGCTTAAGTATATTTCTTCACAACTATGCCGGGGTAAAATCGCAAAGCAACAAGAAAAAAAAAAAAACTATGCCAAGACAGCAGCTTGCTTCGTGTTGTTGCACACAATCACATCCTACACAAAGTTATGTCGTTGTTTTCAACAGTTACATGAGAATTTAAAAGGCACTGGTGTTCTCAGCTTGGTACTGGAGCCTGCATCTGAACCCCAGCTGATTGCCGAAAAGTACGCATCACAGGTCCAGTGGGCCCAGATGCCGCTCACCTTCGCTAAGGAATATGTTCAGTGCCTTGTACACAAGGTACGCTCCTAGCTTTCGCCGCTTCTTCTCGTGCCACGATTGAACGACGCCGTACACGTCTCCTTTCTTTTGATTTGTCAGCCGACGTAGGCCAATTGCGTCGATCATGCACGCTTCCCTCGTGTACGCTTCGACAGCTAATGTGTTCTGGAAGACGTGCAGCGAGACCACGCCGTGCCTGGAGTCCCAGATCTGCAGGATCTTGCGGGTCTTCTCAGCCTCCTTCTTCTGCAATGACTTGTCCAGACCCTTACGGACGAGCAATGCCTCGCAGAGGTGACTGAACGGCCTAGACCTCTTGCCCTTACCGACGTAAAAGACTGCCTTCAGGAAGTCTGACATGCGCTCTGCCAGTGTCAAGCCGGGGGCCCTCAGAGGCAGGTTTCGGGTTACCCTGGTGTCCAGGAGGAGATACGTGAAGGAACCCTTCGTGTTGCCCTCTCTCCAGTAGCTGTTGGGACGGGGAGTGTCGAAGTCGCTCATCATGGCGACCTCCAAGTCCCTGTAGGCATCCAAGTTACCCGCGTTGAGCACCAGAGTGTGGACGTCCGGCGACAAGACGTCGCGGGACTTGTGGAGGGTCACCAGGCCCAAGTGCAGCCTGGCGAGCCGGTTCAAGTATACCAACCGCGTACCGTCGGTCACCGGTCCAGGCGCGTCGCCCAGGCTCCTCAGCTTCGCGAGTATCTGTTCGTTCGTGAGGCACCCGAGTTCCGGCGGCACGTCAACAGTGTCGTTCTCGGGACCGCTGCTGCTCACTCCTGTGGTGGCGCTCGAATCGGCCTCCGAGGACGAGTGGTAGTGCTCTTCCTTGAGCACGACGCCGGACTCGGGGTCCCTGTGGAACACCTCGCAGAAGTCGCAAGTCTGCACTAAGACGGCCTTGTTTCCTTTCGTCGCGGAACCGTACGACGAGTCGGTCGACGCGAGCTTGACGCGCGCACGGGCGCCGAGACGGTAGTGGGCCAGCGCGTGTCGGTGGACGTTGCGGTTAGAGTCGAGCACCGGCCCGACGTCGTGACCGCAGTAGGCGGCGAGCTGCTCTCGCAGTTCCTCGTCGCTAAGTCGCAACAGCTCCTGCGACATGTTCGAAGACGCCCAAGAGGAACCGGTGGGGCCGACGTCGGCGTCGTCGTAGCTCCTGCTGTCGCCATCAAAGGAAGATTCGGACGTCCGCGGCCACGCCGACTCGTCCGTATGGCTGGCCTCGCAGCCGTCTGCTGCACTACCAGAGCCGTCGCTGCCTCGCTGACGTCTTCTGGCTCGGGCCCGCTTGTCGTCGACGTACACGGGGGACAGGTAAGGGTGCGGGAACACGTAAGCTGTGTTCAGAAGGCACTCAGTATCGCTGCTTCCGTCGGACGGAGTAGAGAGGCGCGGCGAAACGTCCACATCATCGCCGGCACCCGCAACGTTGGATATAATGGAAGTGTTCGAGTCCTGCGCGGGATGCGGCGACCCGTTCACCTGAGTAGCCCCCTCCGGATCGTCGCGGTCTTCGGCGGTGGGGCCGAGCAGCTCCCTCACTCTCCTGAGGCAGTCCCAGTGCTCGCTCTCGACGAGGATGTCGAACACGTCCTTACCGGTGGGGTCGCGACGCGAAGGATCGCCACCACGCTCGACGAGCCGTTCCAGGGCGTGCACGTTGCCCGACGCCGCGGCGATGTGCAGGGCGGTTACACCGTCCGCGTTCGCCGCGTTCGGGTCGGCCCCGCTGTTCAGCAGCTTGTCGAGAAACTCCAACGAGAACTCGTCCACGCTGACGACGAGGTGCAACAGGGTCATGTCGTCGTCCGAGTCGGGCAGCACGAAGCCGGAAAGCGAGCCATGTCGCACCAGCTTGTCGAACAGCACCGAATCTTTCCGTTGCAGGGCTTTGAAGACGATGTCGCTCCGCAGCAAGATGCAACCTTCGCCGGCGCCTGGTCTTGGCGGGCTCATGGCAGGACGCTAATCCTCACACGGAATGCAGACGGCAGGCACTGTGAAATCCGCAAACATCGCGAACGGTTGTCACTTGTTTACGAGTCAACACGCGGCAGCAACTTTTTGTAAACGGCGGCTTCTGTCGCGGGCGTTGCAAGTTACAATTTGGAGTCACGTGACTGGTCTGACTGCGCGATGTTGACCGCATGGTGCCGCACTGGTCGGGGCTAAAAATGATTTGATTTCGGTTTCGTTTCCTTTCAAGCGTTAACCTTGCCTCCCAACCCATTTTAAAAATATGGGAGCAAAACCAACAGAACAGACCAGAGTCCACGTAAGCAGCCGAGACGGAAACGTAGCTTTTTCGAAGTTTGCAGGCAAGTACGGAGCTACCGGTGTTTACCTGTGAGTATCTTGTGCGACGTAAATTTGGTCTCATTGTCTAATAGCCAGCGCTACTTCAAAGCTCTCGGTGACAGTACGGTTGACTGCAAAATTGAATAAAACATTGGAAGCGCACCTACAAACCTACTTGTGACTCTTGTCGACGGGCTCAAATGATGATTCGAAAAAGATTTCAAGCGCAATGTGCTATTTCGATCTCTAGCGGAAAACAAATAGCTTGGTCTAAATAGGACTCACTGATACAAAATTGGGTGATAAGAGTTTTAAGGAGCATTGACATACTATTTTTAACAATGAATATTTTTTTATCTTAGATAAAGGTAGTAAAGCTCTAAATTTTAGAAGGAATAGTGACAAGCGTCAGAGCGCCGTAAATAATTTAAAGAAGTAGCGAGACAAAATTCCTCAGGTTCTTTTTTTTTGTTTATTGACACAGTAATCACACAGGCGTACTTACCGGGTGGGGGGGGGGGAAGGGGGCATGGTATCACTTGCCCTCTCTTACTGTCTAATGTGTGTTTGTGGGGGGTGTGAGGCAGAGTATTTTTTCCAGAAGGCATGTGTCACGTCTGACGCTGTCCATTTAATTTTCAGGTTATTTCTAAATAAGAATTACACCATAACATGTTTTCTGGCAGGTTGCTTAGTGGCTATGGCGTTGGGCTGCTAAGAACGAGGTCGCGGGATCGCATCCCGGCCACGCGGCGGCCGCATTTCAAGGTGGCGAAATGCGAAAATACCCGTGTACTTAGATTTAGGTGCACGTTAAGGGTAGTCCAAATTTCCGGAGTCACCCCCACTACGGCGTGCCTCATAATAACATTGCGGTTTTGGCACGTAAAACCCGATGATTTAATAAAGAAAAGGTTTTCTGGCAGGAGCGAAAACAGCAGATATGTTACATTTTGAAGAAATTGTTGGTGGTCACGTAATCTCAAGTTTCGAAGAGGTGTCGAAGCTAGACTCCGCACGAATCGTTCGCTAGCCGCGGTTGCGGCTCTTCGCGCCACTGTTCTGACAGCGCGCGTCCGCAGCCATCGAGTGAGGTCTGTTCGTGTTTGCCTGTGCGAACGTGACACCATGCTTGTTATTCAGTTAGCAAGCGAATGTTTACCGCAGTTTATACAAACGGTAAAACCACCAGGCCTTACTTCGTACAGCTGTTAAATGGTGAGCAATCGCAATCAGCGCTTAGCTTTTCGGGTGAAACCGCGATTATATATATAGCGCGACATTTTTTTTTTTTTTGAAGAAAAAAATTTCGAAAAATTGCAAAAATCAGGAAACGAAACTATTAAGTTTAGTTTAACTCGGCAATGAAAAATGACATGGGACTTCCTTAAAACGCATTTACCATATGGTTTGTACTGTTTGGTGCTCAAAAGTGAGACAGAACGGACATACGTTGAGACACACACTAAAGCACTGTACGTGTGTTTCTTCAGTTCCTTCGGGCCCGGACCCAGCCCGGCCCCAGCCCGGCCCGGGATTTCAAACCTGGCCCGTACTCGGCCCATTTCGGTTCGATCCATTAGCCCTTGAGCCTGTAAGAAGCCAAGTTCTGGGTTATTGTGAAAAATACTGTCACGTGGCCAACTGGCGTTTGGCCGCCTTCAAGCTGCGCCGTGCAGCTTCTTGTTTTTTTTTTTCCCTGCGTCCCCTCTTCCTGGCTACTCTGAGAGAGAAAAAAAACATTTAATTTAATTTTATTCCATTACTAGCCAAACATGCGCCGATTATTATTCGATTATTCCATGCGCAAACACACATATACAATAGACGGTGAGGAAAACAGGGGGAGATCAGGCTGGCAACTGTCACGAAAAGTGGCACAACGCCATGCTTACTCTTTAGGAAGGACGATATACGGGACCGCCGCAGATAAATACCGCCTTAGCATGGCTGCAGCGAAGAGGAGTAAGACGAAGTGGTGCCCATCTCTGTCGATCGCCATTTTGATCCTACTTGCCCTAACACTGTAAATATACCTTGTAGATGGCCTTCTGTCTGTATTTCAAGTAACTTCATTTGTTGAGGTGCGGGATTCGCGCGCATCCACCTAAAATGTTACAAAGAAGCTCAAGATTATTTGCAAGAGGCAGCTTTTAGAGTGGCAGCAGGTTCTCGGCTGAAGGTGCTGCTTAAAAAATAAAGGGAAGGTAGATCCCTTGATCACCACCTTCGTGCTTTAAAGTGTGATATGAACGACCGTGCAAGGCTTTCCAAGTAGTTTTGTGGCAATACATATGGCAAAAGCACATATCAGAACACTCCTGTACCCTCTGCAGCCACTTCATCTCACTTTTGAATCGCACATAATTATTGCGATGTGCAGTGATGGAACTCAAAAATTTAAACTCGGCTCGAATGTAAATTTGAATATGTTGGTCTATTGGGTTTCAGAAAGACCATGATGCACGGCCCACTAGAAGCTTTCTTTGTCATTAACCAGAAATTGGTGACTAGCAAGGGTAACACTCATGTGAAATCATATTGTCACACGGAACGCGCGATCTTTATTATTCCTTTAGTCAACTTCATCATGACGGTCTCAATGTTTCAGTCGACGATTTAAGCATTATTGTTTCGCAATATGAGCTGATTGGGACGCTGTCTACTGCTGTTGTATGACGTATAGGGCGTTAAGCGTGGTGCATGTAAAGCGTAGGCAACTTAGTTTTCTTTTTCGTCAGAATGGAATCCGATATGATTGATTGTCAATGCAAATTTGCAGGGAACCCACCTAATGCTATAGAAAGACACGTAAAAGACTGTGAACACGAGAGTTGAGCCACTTAAGGTGTCAAAATAACATCAAAAAGAAACGTGCACTGAGAGAATACAATTTTGTGCTTTCAGTTTTCTTTTTCACATCCCTCTCCCTAAAGTTGCTGCCGCATCCGCGTAGGCTTGAAGCATTTCTCTAAGAAGAATGGACACCACTTGAAAGTCTAAGTTTAATTAGTTCGGCTAATTGTGCGATAAGCTACGGCATAATATTCAACTCGCTTGAACAAATAGTGAAGAAAAATAACCGAAACCAGTAGCGATTTTCACAATGCCTTAACACACAAATGAATTTGTTGATGAACATTCCAAAATTTATTGACTAACACTATGTTTCAATACTCTTAAGAACTTGTTTAAAGCCTATTTCATTTTTATTTTTACATTAAAATGATCACGGACAAGGTGTGGTGCCAAGCGGCGCATCAATGACTCCTGCCGAAAATGTACATAATTTTGCGCAGCAACACAATATTGATACGTAAAGAAAAGACGGGCTATATCTACGTACAGGGTATATACTTACACTGAGATGCAAGGCCCTCAACAAAATGGCGGACAGCTATCATAGCAGAACCACACTATCCTCTTCGTCGGCTTTTCCCAGCGACGACTCTTTCCTTTCGCCTTCAGCAGACGCGTAGCTTGGCTCCAAGAGGAAGGAGCACAGTCCCTGTTAAGCTATATATATAGAGAGAGAAAGCAAGGACAGGAAAGGCAGGGAGGTCAACCAGAAAAGCACCCGGTTTGCTACCCTACAATGGGCGTGGGGGAAAGGAGAATAGAAAGGGGAAAAAGGGAGAGAGTGAGCACTGCGTAAACTAGAGATGTTGAGCAGAGAGAAGGTGGTAGGCTTTTAGCCTGCTGACATGGAGCAGGTCACTGGACGTGATCGCAGATGGCATAGACGCCGAGTTCTCAATCTGCCATGGGGAGGGGGGGACGCTGGGGCCCAATTCGCACCCTCTCTTTGTTTTCATTCGCCCCCCCCCCCCCCCGCGCATGCTCCTTGGCAAGAGATATGACAGAAAGGTAATATATGTAAACATCAGTTTTATTTGTTGCTAAAGTCGAGCGAATATGCTAAGAAGAATGACCGCGTGGTTCTTGAGATACTAAATAAATAAATGAAGAAAGAAACTGAAAATCACGTAGGCTCTTGGTAGACGTTCATAATGCCCTTATAGTCAGTGAGAGAAGGAAGCTGGGCAACACGAACATTCCCTCAACAACCTAACAATTCCTAACAATTCAAATATTACAAACTCATTACAAACCTTTCGTTTGTAAGAACCACTGATTATACAAACGTTTCCATAATAAGCTAACCATGCAAAAATTAAAAGAGATTTTAAACTCTTCGCTTATAAGAAACACCGGGCACTACAAACATTTCCACAATAAGCTAACGATATAAAATCTAAAGACAGATCATAAACTATTCGCCTTTCAAAAAGAGTAAATGAGCAAAAAGAGTAAACCAAACTTTATATAATACAAAAAGGCAACAACAGTACTCAAAGGGCAGAGGTTGTAATAATGAAGTGGCAAAATGCAGATATTATGGGAGGGTATAAAATAAGGTCAGGTGCTGTGACAGCTTGAATAAATTTAACTGGCGCATTATACTGTGATGAAGTTAACTGTTCTTTTACACAAACGCTACCGCACAACTGAGAATGTGTTTCTACGCACAGTTCATCTCTGAATAAGCTCGTCCGCGATATCACTGAGATTTATTTTGCGGGCGAGCCCTTTGTGCCCGTGGAGAACCGCTATGTGAATTAACCGCGTTTGTCCCATTGTTGACTTCAGGTACGTTTTGGCGCGGCGGAGGAATGTATGGGCACGGCAACACAGCCGCGACTATGTCACCCAACATACCGCTCTTTGTGCAGGTTAGTCATACAAAATACTGCCTCCATAGTGACGACCTTTGTCTTACAGTACCCGCCGTGGTTGCTCAGTGGCTATGGTGTTGGGCTGCTGAGCACGAGGTCGCGGGATCGAATCCCGGCCACGGCGGCCGCATTTCGATGGGGGCGAAATGCGAAAACACCCGTGTGCGTAGATTTAGGCGCACGTTAAGAACCCCAGGTGGTCAAAATTTCCGGAGTCTTCCACTACGGCGTGCCTCATAATTAGAAAGTGGTTTTGGCACGCAAAACCCCAAATATTATTATTATTATTTGTCTTACAGTGTTGCCGTGCCCACATACTGTGTTAAGCTGATTTTCAGAGTGTATATCATTAGCGGGTTTGCTGTTTAAGTTGCAGGACGACGTAGAAGAAAATCCCGGACGAGTAACGGAAGCGTTGTTTGAAAATTTAATCCCGAACCAGAAAGAGATCCTGTCGAGACTCACCGAGGTTCAGGCAAATCAGGCTAGCTCTGAAACGAGACTGCTTGAAATTCAAAGTCGACTTCTCAACGTGGGGTTGTCATTAGTACACTGAATATTCTGCGGGGACTCATCACCTCGCACGTCGTCAACTGTTCTGCAGTCGGAAATGCAACGCTATAGGTTCTGCTTTCCGCTGTGGACAATTATGCGCGAGGATACAGCCTCTCGATCGCACTTCTCGTGGTTGTTAAGATCCATTGCCGGTTTCACTGAAAATCGAAATAGCGGCTTGCAGAGGAGCTTTCTTTCCAGCTTACCTAGATGTGTGCATCAGTCACTTAGACACAATGAATGCAGACCCTCAAAGAATCAGTGGCAAGCATACCTGTGGCATTGCATGTGATTAGCGCTAGCTACTCTATAAGTTGAGTGTTTAATGCGTGAGCATTTTTGGCGAGTACCCCAGCCCCGTCACGCGAAAAGTGTAATGCCTTGTATCTGCACGAAAGTGCGTAATTTTCAAACTCAAGACATTTAATTGTTATAATCGTGTAACTGTAGCTGATTGGTGGTTTTATAAGCGGTAAGCAACAATTTACCGCTCCCCTCAAAAAAGAAATAATGAAAGGAGGATACCCATAGAGATACACAGTGCTCCTTAGAAAATGCGTGGGAAAGCGTATAGTATGGGTGGGGCAACTTAAATTTGTGGGGGGGGGGGGGCAACTTAAATTTGGGGGTTGGCCTGCTTAAACATGGGGATCAGCCAAGTTGAACTCTGGGGAAGGGCCAACTTAAATTTGGGGGCAGGCATATGTCAAACCAACTAGCCCAAGAGCTCACTATTCGAGGAATGAACAGTAGTACGGTAGCTATAGCTGGGTGAGTCGGTACATCTGCATTAATATTGTTTACAGCGCGCTCTAAAAACACGCCCGTGTTCCGTCTCTCTTCTTCGTCCGTGTTTTTAGCGCCCGCTGTAAGTAATAATGACACCATTCTAGGGCCAACTTTAATTTGGGGGTTGGCTAACTTAAATACGGGCATAAGCCAAGTTGAAATATGGGCGTGGACAAACTTGAAATTTGGTCGTGGGCCAACTGAAATTTTGCAGTGGGCCATTTTGAAATTTCGGGTAGGGCCAACATAATTTGGGGATAAGCCAAGTTGAAATCTGGGGGGGGGGGGGCAATTTGAAATTTGGACGTGTTCCAACTCAAATTCGGGCGTGGGTCCACCTAACGTTTGGGGGAGGGGGACCAACTAAAGCTTGGGGGTGGGCCAACTTGAAATCTAGAAGTACGCTAATCTAAATTTGGGGTTATGCTTACGCGTATTTAGAAAAGACCAGCGCAGTTTCTGCATTATCTTTAATTTCTTGAATTTGCATCGAATTGGTCTGCCTCGTGCGCATGAGTAGGTGACGATCATAATTTGGTTTTCTCACGTATACAGGCAATGTGCAGGCGGTGTTCACGTGACCGCGCACGCTTGCTCACACTGTAATCGCGCAGCCGTCATATTCAGCTTATAGTCCCACAGCGCAAAAGCTATACTTTCACATTGAGAAGACAAACACGTGGATGGACGATGCATTCACGACTGATTCATGATAAGAAGGCACGCTGAGTATAACACCTGCGGCACACATGCGAGGACAGGCAAGAAAAAAAAAACCTCAAACGCAGGAGTATGTGCCACAAGCCATACTAGATCAGATGCACAAAGTGAAGCATCTTATCATGTGGCAGGAATTATTGTTTGTAGTGTAGAACTCTGCTCAAAGCTCCTTTTACATCAGCGTATCCCATTCGTACGCGGCTTGAAGACCAACCCCCTCATAAACGTTACCTTCAGCATTCCCGATGCTGTTATCACCGTTTTTAAACATTTTCTACACCACTGGGGTGCGCAACTGGCCCCAAATCATGCGCGTCCATGGAGTACTTTGGCCCATCCGCGGGAGCCAAGGAGAGAGAGAGAGAGAGAGAGAGAGAGAAGGAGATTCTAGTTGATGGGAAGGAAAAGTTGGGGTAAAGTGCAGCGCAGTAACTGTCTCTCAGCAGAGGACACCTCAACCGCGCTGCGCAGGGGATAGGGAATGAAAGTAGAGGGAGAGAAAGGGAATCGGAAACCAAGGAGCCAAGGAGAAATCGGGAGCCAAGGAGAAATGCCGTGCCGTGCACAGCGCGCGCGAGAGGAATAGAGGAGGAAAGTGCCGCGGGGAGGAGAGTGTCGCTGCTTTCAAATTATGA
Organism: Dermacentor variabilis; assembly: GCF_050947875.1. Lineage (NCBI taxonomy): Eukaryota > Metazoa > Arthropoda > Arachnida > Ixodida > Ixodidae > Dermacentor > Dermacentor variabilis. Next base: position 59,099,275 of record NC_134575.1, read on the forward strand.
CGGGGTTTTACCTAGGTCTAAAGTTGCATAAACAATAATTCTACCTAGTTCTACATAGTAGCGCCATCTCTTGTAAAGAATATGAAGTACATCATGCCTCGTATATCGTATCGCATTTGCACGGAAAGTCAATGTGTTTTTTGAAAATTCTTTGAACTGTCCGGCTATGATAAATGGTCTATTAGTCTGCTTAACTAAAAGGTAAATGTGTCTTGTTTAGAGCTCACATGCTCTATATTCCTTGGCGGCCGGCTGGAAGATGTTTTAAAAAAAATGTGTTTACTTGCACCAAAACAACCATCGCGGTTACGTTGGTTTGTCGAAGTGGCCTTTCGCTGGACCGCTTCTTTCACTGACCGCTACAGTAAATTTCCTTCGAATGCACGTCGGGGACGTCCACCTCTCACGTCATGGCGCCTACAGCGTCATGGACTCCCTCGAAGGCCCACGTCTTCGATGTTGTTGTCCCTACGGGGAATGGTCCCGAGACCGTCGTCGACGCGACGGCCTCAATAGTTGGCCTCTCTGAGGTCTACTGCGTTCAGCACATGGGAGGCCTCAACTTCCCAGTCACCGTCAAGAGCATGGCTTCCATGACTCTAATCGTCGATGCTGGCTGCCTCGTCATCGGTGGCGAGCGTTGTCCCGTCGATCCCGTTGGCCCGCAGGTAACCAACGTAACCTGCCTCTTTTTGCCGTCCTTCGTTCCGAACGAAGTCCTCGTCCAGGCACTATCACCATACGGCAAGGTTCTGTCTGTCAATGCTGGTCTCATGAGCGGACGACGTGGCGTGCTCACGGGCACACGCTTCGTGCGTATGGAAATGAGTGCCACAACCCCGGTCCCAAATTATTTGCGAGTCTCTGGTCATCGTGTGACGTTTGACTACCGCGGCTTGCAACGCGTGTGTCGTCGGTGCGGTTCCAGCGACCACTACCGTGCACAGTGCACCGCAGCGTTCTGTGGCCGTTGTGGCGTCCATGGCCACGAAAGCGAAGGGTGTGACCGTCCTTGTCGGCGTTGCGGGGATAGTCACCCTACAGTCGCGTGCCCTGTGCGGCGTTCATACTCAGACGCTGCTACTGGGGCCTTTCCCCCCTTACCGCCGGCGTCAGCTGCGGTTGCGACTGCGCGTGAGGCCATAACCAAAGAAATTGCACTGACACCGCAAAAACTAGCGTCAAGAAATGAAAAGGAAGAGGCATGCAGCTCGAGAAGTCCCAGCGCGTCATGTTCGCCGGCCTCCTCTACTGAAAAAGAAGACCGTGACGTGGCGGATCGCAACACGCCATGTTCGCTGGCCTTCCAAGCAGCGAAGGACACGCGTGCTGCGGCCGAAAGCGCCTCCACTTCGGCTGCTACCATCACTCCTCCTGATCCCAGCAAAGTTTTGAACGCGGATAAAGCGCCTGACTCTGCGATCGCTGCAGTCGATGTACCCACGAAGTCTGCTGCGGCTTCATCCGCCTCAGTTGCATCTCCTACAGCGGCGCAGCCATTGCATCCGGGTGGGCCCCCGGCTGCCGAGATTGTCGGCGACGATGAAATCAATCCCGCCGTCCTACCGCTACCGACATCATCCTCATCAGAAAACAGCTTCAGCCTCGGAGTTGATAGCAGCGTTGGACTGTCGCCAAGCCTGGATGAACTCGACATAGAAATGGCGGCCCCACGAGACGTAAAGCGCGCTCATGCGTCAGCCTCTGGCTCGGACGGCGGCCCCGATCGCCGTGCCGAGTTACAGCGGCCCAAAAAACCTCGGCCTTCTTCGAGAGTGTCGAAGAAGTGACGCGTGCACTGCTTAACCCCTGGACTTGTTCCCGGGGTGCCGACTTGAACAACACGACCAGGTCAGTTTGGTGATACATTTAATTAATTATGGCTGACACCTTGAAGATTATTTCATTAAATGCACAAGGGTTCCGAAGTCCTGTAAAACAAGCCGAAATTATCAGCGTGGCCCGCGCAAAACAGTGTGACATACTGGGTTTACAAGAAACAAATTTTTTCACCATTGGACATGTCCTTACTTTCAAACGCACTTTTAACCTAGACTGTTTCTTCTCCTTCGCTACATCACGATCTAGCGGAGTTGGTATTATTATTTTCAACAGAGCTCTCTTGCGAGATCATCATGTCTTTTATGATGGGACTGGGCGAATATTGGCATTTGATTGTGTACTATCTTCATTTAGGTTACGGATTTTGTCCATATATGGACCCGCGCAGGCCATTAAGTCCAATGATTTTTTCCGTGACCTGGACGTGTATTTCCTTGACGGCCGTCACGTGGTGCTCGTTGGAGATTTTAACTGCGTCTTAGACACGCGAGCAGATGTGCAGGGCCCGGGCTGGGGTCGCCCTGATTGGAACGCACGGGAGTTGCGGCGCCTCGTCCAGCATTTTTCGTTGCTAGATACATATCAACTTTTTCATGGTTCTTTATTTGCCTGGACCTGGCGACGCGGTGCGTCGTCAAGCAGGTTAGACCGTGCCTATGTGCCAAGCAGTTTAGCTCAGTATGTCACCCAGTCTGATGTGATAACGTTACCTTCATCCCCTGTTTATATTTCCGATCACAAACCAGTAATACTTGAAATTCGCTTCCCTGCTTCCTCATCAGTAAAACCCTGGCGTCTGGACATGCGCGTTCTACATGACGCGCGCTCGCGCTCTTGTTTGTCACGAGTTTTGGGCGCCTCTGTTTCTAGATCTGACCGAGAGTCATGGGATGCGCTCAAGGTGCAGTGGCGTCTACACTGTTCAGTTGAAGGACGTGCACTCAGACGACGTATGTCAGAGGAACTGGCGGATACTGCCACGAAGCTCCGCATCGCCCTTCGGGTCAATCAACTGACTCCGTTGATGCGGTCCTGGCAGCGTGAGCTACGGAGGCGTTTCCAACGCCTCATCGCGGCGTCGTCTTTGTCAGCTGCTGCTTGGCGATGCAGGCGTAATCCGTGTGCGCACCCCGAAGTTCTGCGCTTTTCAAGAGACTCGCTTTTTAGACAGCCGAATGCATTCGGTTCTGCGGCCCCAAGAGCACTTCCTGTTACACCACCTCCCACACGTGATTATTCGCTATTTGTAACGCATTTTGAAAACATGGCGCGTACGACCATGCAAATAGATTCTGGCTCTCAAGGACTTCATACTTTGCTTAGTGGGCTGCCTCAGGTTCCATCTGAGGTAGCTAACCGTCTTTGTGCAAGACCATCAGCCGAGGAAGTGAAAGCAGCATTATCTTCTATGAAGCGTGGCTCGGCCCCAGGGCCGGACGGGTTACCCGTTGAGTTTTATCTAACGTTCTGGGAAGATATTGGTGCCACTTTCGTATCGGTTATCAGCCAATGCTTTGAGAACTTTGATTTCCCGTTTAGTTTTCGGGACGGTCGTATTGTGCTGATACCTAAGCATGATCCGTCATCAGTTCGTCCAGAGGAATGGAGGCCAATCACGCTTCTCAACGTCGACTACAAAACCTTCACAGCTGTTCTCACCCGGCGCTTGAGAAGCCTGATGCCTTCCCTAATAGGACACCATCAGGCATGCTCAGTCCCTGGCAGAGAGATACACAGTCTTTCGTTCGTTACTCGTGACATAATGACATACACGCTGACCAGGTCGGCACGTAGTCTCTTCGTTTCACTGGATCAAGAAAAGGCATTCGATCGCCTTGAACATAACTACATTTTTAATGTACTGACCTCGTTCGGCTTCTCGTCAAATTTTGTTGAACTTATTAGGAATACCTATTCAAATATCCGAAGTACATTGTTCCTTGATGGTCGAGAAAGTGCACCGTTTCCCGTTACTCGTGGCGTTCGTCAAGGGTGCCCTCTATCCCCAGTACTTTTTGTGCTCAGCCTAGAACCATTTCTGCGCTCAATAGTGAGAGACCCTTACGTATGCGGTCTCCCACTGCCTGGTAGCGGTGTTGTGAAGGTGACAGCCTTCGCCGATGACATCACATTATATCTCAGGAATGAAGATAGCTTAACCCGTAGCTTTCGAATTTTCACTGAGTACGGAAATATTTCAGGTGCTGCGCTAAATTTTTCAAAATGTCGTTATTTGTTCATTGGTTCACCACAGACACGCCTAAGTCCCCTTTTCCGTCTTCAAGAGAGCAATTCTCTTCGCATTTTAGGCCTTGACTACACCTCTAATGGCATATCAGACTCTGTGTGGCTCTCAATTCTTGAAGATGTAAGGCGAAATATTGAAGATGTTCAAGGTTATGATTTACCCCTATCAGAAAGAAGGTACTTAGCGCAGTCTGTATTTTGCGGCCGAGTGTGGTACGTTTGTCACGTCGTACAGCCACCATTACGGGTTACTAGGTCCTTGCAATCCCTTCTTGGTGCCTTCTTCTGGTCGGGCCGTACAGAACTAGTCTGTCGCGCGGCGCTTGGGCAACCACGCTCTCGCGGTGGGTTCGCCTTCCCATCCGTGTCTCTCCGCTGCCGGCTGCTTGCTCTGCGATCTGCTCCGTCTGTTACAGCATGATCAGTGTCCAGCGCGTGAACTCGCTTGCTATTTCCTTGGCACGAAAATTCGCTACATGTTACCGGGCGTACACTTAAATCGCGGCCCACAAGTGTTAAACGCACCTACATTTTACTGTACGGCCGTGGCATTTTATCGCCACATACAACAGGTATGTCCTGATGTAGACGTTCTCCAAAACCGCGTAGCAGATACTATGTCAGCCTTACTGCTTCCTCTAGTTCCCCCAGCGCGCCGCGCACGCTCCAATAATGTGACGTGGGGTGCGATAACGGCGTCATTTCTGCCTGGCCACCTACGCGACTTCATGTGGCGTCTAGGGTGGCAAGTGCTTCCAACTCGGGACAGGCTTGAGCGGTGGGGCGTTGTCCCATCTTCGCAGTGTCCCAATTGCCCCCTTCAAGAATGCAATAAACATGTACTGCTGCAATGCGTCGTTGCCAGGATATTTTGGAGGGCCGTGCATACTGGATTTCGTGGCCTTGGAGTTAACCGCTTTATTACATCTGGTCGCTGCTCACGTTGCCGCTTCGCGCGACTTTTAATTGCTGCGGGGGCCTTCTGTCTATGGTGTAACCGGTGCCAGGCAGTTGCCATGGGACGTCGTCACCGCGCTCTGTTTCCACTTATGGGGAGGCTCTACTCTGAGCTACTGTCGTTTCTGTCGGAGGAGTTGTTCTTCCTTGGAGAAGAAGAGTTCCTTCGACAGAGGTCATGTCGTTTCCTGTCGGTGGCTGATGGACGCGTATGGCTGAATTTTCGTCCAGCCTGGTTCTTGTAGCCAGACCATCAGAATTATTCATTTAATGCACATAGAATGCAGGTGCCCGTGATTTCTCTGTGTGTGTCCTCTCGTATACATGATCATTTTTGTATATACACATCTCGTGCACATCACTTCAAAATTGTGTAAAGTGTTCTATCACATCATCATTGTATATAACCATTGTGTACGCTGTATATATTGAAAATCATTTTGTACATGTGGCATTTAGTTTATGTGTAACTGTGCCTTTCCGTGGGTATACGTGTTTATATGTTGGTGCGTGAGGACTCGGACACTACTTACGTTGACAACGCGCTTTGTTTCGTTTCTTACATGTTATCGTCCGGGTGGAATCTTGCCGTGATTATGACTCAGTGTTCGTATCGTCTCTTGTCGAAATAAACTTTTTCTAAACCCCTCTTGAGGATTTCATACATTGCGTAGTGGGCTGCCTCAGGTTCCACCTGAGGTAGCTGACCGTCTTTGTGCACGACTATCAGCCGAGGAAGTGAAGGCAGCATTATCTTCCATGAAGCGTGGCTCGGCCCCAGGGCCGGACGGGTTACCCGTTGAGTTTTATCTAACGTTCTTGGAAGATATTGGGGCCACTTTCGTATCTGTTATCAGCCAATGCTTTGAGAACTTTGATTTCCCGTTTAGTTTTCGGGACGGTCGTATTGTGCTGATACCTAAGCACGATCCGTCATCAGTTCGTCCAGAGGAATGGAGGCCAATCACGCTCCTCAACGTTGACTACAAAACCTTCACAGCTGTTCTCACCGGGCGCTTGAGAGGCCTGATGCCTTCCCTAATAGGACACCATCAGGCATGCTCAGTCCCTGGCAGAGAGACACACAGTCTTTCGTTCGTTACGCGTGTCATAATGACATACACGCTGACCAGGTCGGCACGTAGTCTCTTCGTTTCACTGGATCAAGAAAAGGCATTCGATCGCCTTGAACATAGCTACATATTTAATGTACTGACCTCGTTTGGCTCTTCTTCAAATTTTGTAGAACTTATAGTGATGCCTATTCAAGTATCCAGAATACATTGTTTCTTGATGGTCGTGAAAGTGCACCATTTCCCGTTACTCGTGATGTTCGTCAAGGGTGCCCTCTCTGTCCCCAGTGCTCTTTGTGCTCAGCCTGGAGCCATTTCTGCGCTCGGCACTGAGACCCTTACGTGCGCGGTCTCCCACTGCCTGGTAGCGGTGTTGTGAGGGTGACAGCCTTCGCCGATGACATCACATTGTATCTCAGGAATGAAGACAGTTTATCCCGTAGCTTTCGAATTTTCACTGAGTGTGCACATTTTTTATGTGCTGCGCTAAATTTTTCAAAATGTCGTTATTTGTTCATTGGCTCCCCACAGACACGCCTAGGTCCTCTATCCCGTCTTCAAAAGAGCGATTCTATTCGTATTTTAGGCCTTGATTATACATATAATGGCATATATCAGACTCTGTGTGGCTCTCAATACTTGAATATGTAAGGCGAAATATTGAGGATGTTCAAAGTTATGATTTACCCCCAGTAGAAAGAAGGTACTTAGCGCAGTCTTATCTTGGGGCCGACTGTGGTACGTTTGTCACGTTGTACAGCCGCCATTACGGGTTACTAGGTCCTTGTAGAGTCCTTCTTGGTTCCTTCTTCTGGTCGGGCAGTACAGAATTTACTGCTCTGTCGCACGGCGCTTGGGCAACCACGCACTCACGGTGGGTTCGCGTTCCCATCCGTGTCTGTCCGCTGCCGGCTGCTTGCTCTGCGATTTCTGCTACGCCTGTTACAGCGCGATCCGTGTCCCACGCGTGAACTCACCTGCTATTTCCTTGGCACAAAAATTCGTTACATGCTGCCGGGCGTACACTTAAATCGCGAACCACAAATGTTAAACGCACATGCATTTTACTCTATGGCCATGGTATATTATCGCCACGTACAACAGGTATGTCCTGGTGAAGGCGTTCTAGAAAACCGTCTCGTGGATGCAATGACAGCCTTACTGATTCCTCTAGTTCTCCAGTGCGCCGCGCACGCTCCAATAATGGGACGTGGGGTGCGATAACGGCGTCATTTCTGCCTGGCCACCTACGCGACTTCATGTGGCGTCTAGGATGGCAAGTGCTTTCAACGCATGGCAGGCTAGAGCGGTAGGGCATAGTACCACCTTCGCTGTGCCCCAATTGTCCCCTTCAAGAATTCAATAAGCATGTGCTGCTCGAATGCGTCGTTGCCAGGGTATTTTGGAGGGCCGTGGATGCTGTTTTCCGTGGCCTTGGAGTTAACCGCTTTATCACATCTGGTCGCTGCTCACGTGGTAGCTTCGCGCGAGTTCTAATTGCTGCGAGGGCCTTTTGTCTAAGGCGTTACCGGTGCGAGGCAGTTGTCACGGGACATCGTCGCCGCACTCTGTTTCCACATCTGGAGAGGCTCTGCGCTGAGCTATATACTGTCGTTTCTGTCAGAGGAGTTATTCTTTCTTGGAGCAGAGGAGTTCCTTCGACAGTGGTCATGCTGTTTCCTGTCAGTGGCTGACGGACGCGTGTGGCTTAATTTTCGACCAGCCTGGTTCTCGTAGCCAGGCTATCAAAAGTGTTCTCGGTATATACATGTATGTAGGCGTCCGTGATTTCGGTGTGCTCTCGTATGCATGATTACCTTTGTGTACACACAACTCATGGCATCGCTACAAAACTATGTAAAGACACATAATGATTGTACATAACCATTGTGTACACTGTCTATAGTGAACATCATTTTGTGTAATGTGACAATTAGTTTATGTGTAACTGTGCGTTTCCATGGGTCTAAGTGGTTATATGTTAGTGAGTTCGGACTCGGACACTTCTTTCAAAACTTGCCATGTATACAGTGCTTCGTACTTTGTATATGTTATCGTCCTAGTGGAATTGGGCCGTCATTGTGACCCAGTGTTCATATTGTCTTTTGTTGAAATAAACTTTTCCTAAAGCGTTAGGTTCTCGAAGTGAGTTTCTCGAACTGTGGGCTCGACTTGCAGTGACTTTTGACGAGTCAGGTGGAAAGGTCCATATTAATTCATGATGGATGCGTCTAAGTTCTCCAGACTTGGCTGTGAGCGCCAGTCAATCAACGTGTTTTTGTTTGTTTTAATGGAACCCAGATCCAGAACCGGTCGGGTGGTCGCGCTGCACTGTGGACGGCTCTGGTGATCTCCATGGTTGCTTGTCTGGACCTCTTCTGTGTTAAGGCAGTCGAGGGTCTGTCGGGCTCAAGTCCCGTATGACCGACATGGCTGTTTGTGTGGTGAGTGCAGTAGGTCAGTTCGTGCTGTTCCACAGCAGCCCCACTGTCAGGGAAGGACCGTTGGCCCGAACCAAAGCCCCCCACCCAGTCAACCCGGGTAGAGGGGGAGCACCGGGGTCAATCTACCGAATGATACGGGGTAATTGTTGATTACATGAAAGCTCTACGGTATATCTACGGTATACCTACGTACACTATGGTATGCATACGTAGCTACCGTAAGTACCTACGGGTACCTGCAGGTAGAACGGCGCGCGCGCGCGACATAAAAATAAAAAAGTGCACCTATATGGACTTTTGCTCCTAGAAGATTCACCTTTGTCGAGGCACTATGGAGTTATCGTGTTGCCGACCTTGCTCTGTTCGCTCTGGCGGAGTTGACTAGCAAATGGCTATAACACAGCGCAGCGTGCGGGAGAAGTCTTGCATGATTGACGTGGGTTAGTAATGCTAGCAATGTGAAAGCATTATGCGGATCAAGCAGAAAATCCGGCGGCGTCCCCGGAGATGGTGCAAAAAGTCACGTGGTCACAGCCGATGAACGGGAGGGGCGCGCCGCGTGGGCGCTGAGTTCCTTAAAGCAACACCAGATGACGCTCACCTCCACGCATCCGCGTGCTACGGTAAAGCTAGGGAAATGATGGAGCATGTTTTATTAGAATGTGAAGAGATCGGCCCTGCAGTCGATTTAGGCACCACTGGCCTCCTTGAAGCCCTTGGGTTCAGCGAGAGCAGGGGAAAGGTAAACATGTGCGCAATAGCGAATAGTAAGAGGCGATTGGAAGATTGGTGGAAGAAAAGTAGGGAAACGACAAAAAATGGAGACCTACAAAAGGAAAGTTTGCAATAGGGGGTCAGAAAATTTGGTTGTGGGAGTTCATAGTGGTTTCTTTTTTGCTTTTTTAACCTAGGTAAGATATTAGGCATTATAATAGCAAGAGCTTCGTGGCGCAACCCACCACCCCGTTCCATCCATCCATCCATCCATCCATCCATCCATCCATCCATCCATCCATCCATCCATCCATCCATCCATCCATCCATCCATCCATCCATCCATCCATCCATCCATCCATCCATCCATCCATCCATCCATCCATCCATCCATCCATCCATCCATCCATCCATCCATCCATCCATCCATCCATCCATCCATCCATCCATCCATCCATCCATCCATCCATCCATCCATCCATCCATCCATCCATCCATCCATCCATCCATCCATCCATCCATCCATCCATCCATCCATCCATCCATCCATCCATCCATCCATCCATCCATCCATCCATCCATCCATCCATCCATCCATCCATCCATCCATCCATCCATCCATCCATCCATCCATCCATCCATCCATCCATCCATCCATCCATCCATCCATCCATCCATCCATCCATCCATCCATCCATCCATCCATCCATCCATCCATCCATCCATCCATCCATCCATCCATCCATCCATCCATCCATCCATCCATCCATCCATCCATCCATCCATCCATCCATCCATCCATCCATCCATCCATCCATCCATCCATCCATCCATCCATCCATCCATCCATCCATCCATCCATCCATCCATCCATCCATCCATCCATCCATCCATCCATCCATCCATCCATCCATCCATCCATCCATCCATCCATCCATCCATCCATCCATCCATCCATCCATCCATCCATCCATCCATCCATCCATCCATCCATCCATCCATCCATCCATCCATCCATCCATCCATCCATCCATCCATCCATCCATCCATCCATCCATCCATCCATCCATCCATCCATCCATCCATCCATCCATCCATCCATCCATCCATCCATCCATCCATCCATCCATCCATCCATCCATCCATCCATCCATCCATCCATCCATCCATCCATCCATCCATCCATCCATCCATCCATCCATCCATCCATCCATCCATCCATCCATCCATCCATCCATCCATCCATCCATCCATCCATCCATCCATCCATCCATCCATCCATCCATCCATCCATCCATCCATCCATCCATCCATCCATCCATCCATCCATCCATCCATCCATCCATCCATCCATCCATCCATCCATCCATCCATCCATCCATCCATCCATCCATCCATCCATCCATCCATCCATCCATCCATCCATCCATCCATCCATCCATCCATCCATCCATCCATCCATCCATCCATCCATCCATCCATCCATCCATCCATCCATCCATCCATCCATCCATCCATCCATCCATCCATCCATCCATCCATCCATCCATCCATCCATCCATCCATCCATCCATCCATCCATCCATCCATCCATCCATCCATCCATCCATCCATCCATCCATCCATCCATCCATCCATCCATCCATCCATCCATCCATCCATCCATCCATCCATCCATCCATCCATCCATCCATCCATCCATCCATCCATCCATCCATCCATCCATCCATCCATCCATCCATCCATCCATCCATCCATCCATCCATCCATCCATCCATCCATCCATCCATCCATCCATCCATCCATCCATCCATCCATCCATCCATCCATCCATCCATCCATCCATCCATCCATCCATCCATCCATCCATCCATCCATCCATCCATCCATCCATCCATCCATCCATCCATCCATCCATCCATCCATCCATCCATCCATCCATCCATCCATCCATCCATCCATCCATCCATCCATCCATCCATCCATCCATCCATCCATCCATCCATCCATCCATCCATCCATCCATCCATCCATCCATCCATCCATCCATCCATCCATCCATCCATCCATCCATCCATCCATCCATCCATCCATCCATCCATCCATCCATCCATCCATCCATCCATCCATCCATCCATCCATCCATCCATCCATCCATCCATCCATCCATCCATCCATCCATCCATCCATCCATCCATCCATCCATCCATCCATCCATCCATCCATCCATCCATCCATCCATCCATCCATCCATCCATCCATCCATCCATCCATCCATCCATCCATCCATCCATCCATCCATCCATCCATCCATCCATCCATCCATCCATCCATCCATCCATCCATCCATCCATCCATCCATCCATCCATCCATCCATCCATCCATCCATCCATCCATCCATCCATCCATCCATCCATCCATCCATCCATCCATCCATCCATCCATCCATCCATCCATCCATCCATCCATCCATCCATCCATCCATCCATCCATCCATCCATCCATCCATCCATCCATCCATCCATCCATCCATCCATCCATCCATCCATCCATCCATCCATCCATCCATCCATCCATCCATCCATCCATCCATCCATCCATCCATCCATCCATCCATCCATCCATCCATCCATCCATCCATCCATCCATCCATCCATCCATCCATCCATCCATCCATCCATCCATCCATCCATCCATCCATCCATCCATCCATCCATCCATCCATCCATCCATCCATCCATCCATCCATCCATCCATCCATCCATCCATCCATCCATCCATCCATCCATCCATCCATCCATCCATCCATCCATCCATCCATCCATCCATCCATCCATCCATCCATCCATCCATCCATCCATCCATCCATCCATCCATCCATCCATCCATCCATCCATCCATCCATCCATCCATCCATCCATCCATCCATCCATCCATCCATCCATCCATCCATCCATCCATCCATCCATCCATCCATCCATCCATCCAATCCATCCATCCATCCATCCATCCATCCATCCATCCATCCATCCATCCATCCATCCATCCATCCATCCATCCGAAGAACTTAGATTTTCACAGAAATAAATCGGAGCTAGAAAGAAAAGCACTGTGTCAAACGACACTTCTCAATTTGAAGACAAAGATTATGAAACGTCCATCAGAAGCTGCCCCAGTCCGCACATTGAGAAAAAAATGTAAGGCGAAAAAAACTGGTAGCAAACCACTGACTAATGCATTTTCGGAAGATTGAATCCTTGCTTAGGGCATATATAAAGTGACAAAGCACTTGAGAATCCGGCGTGAGTTCTGGCTCCTTGAATATATACTCCACAAACTGAAGAAACAGACCAGAAACCATGGCTTCTAAAACAAAGTACAGGAAATAGAAACGCTTGTTTTCTTTAATATTCCCTCTTCCCTGAACAATGTGCCCAACCATACGCATTTTGCCAGATGTGAATTGGCACAAAATTGCATTTGAAGACGTGCAGGGCGTCGGCAAGGCATAGAGTTGGGCGCCACAGCCACTCAGAACAACAACAACAACAACAACAACATGGCATGGCTCATATAAATCCTGCGTCCTCAGTCTTCACTTCTTTCTCAGCGCTGGCTCGTGACCCCTAGAGGCAATATTCCTCCAACAAAAGAAAACCATCTTCTCGACGCTTAAAACTAGAAGGCACAAAAGAAGACGACACTTCGCACACAGGAAACGACGGGCAATATTGAGCAAAGTGAAACTGGAGAAGTTGCGTGAGGTCGGGATTGCGCCGCGTTAACAAGCGAATTGCGGCTTGAGGCGGTACTACGTGGATTTTACCTGAGTGGTGCTGTCGACGCCGAGGCGACGTGGCACCGTCCCGAATAACCTCGTATAGTCCATTAGTGCAAAAACTTAGAGCGCTATAAGCACACGGGACGTAGAAAAAGGAACACACACACCACACGTGCTTTAAGTTTTTTTTTTTTCCCGGATAATGCGTTACCACCTAGCCCGCCGATCCATCCTCTCGTAGTTCACTTTACTAACGTGGCGTAGCACTTTGTAAGGTCCAAAGCATCGACCAAGCAGCTTTCCGTACACCCTCTGGCGACGGATCGGAGTCCACACCTAGACTCGGTGACCTGACTGGCATTCGACTCTACGATGCCGAAGGTTGTAGCACTGTGCGTCTGTATGCTGCCACTTCGTGATGTGTATGCGGGCGAGTTTGTTTATTTTTTATCAAGAGATTTACAATACCCTGAAGGGCCATTGTGCATTATGGAGGGGATGGGTAGAATGTACGTAAAGGAAAACATCAGTAACAACAGAGCATTAACACGAAAAAAAGAAATTCCCCAAAAAAGGTTACAGACTTAGTGCGCAACAGGTACACTCAAATAAAGCGAATGAAAAACAACAAACACCGAGCAAGGCATTAGTGAAGATATTGTTACTCAACTAGTGTGAAGTATGTAGTCACTAATCATTGTGTCTTCTATGCAGGTGACTGAGGAGGGAAGGTGGTTCCCACTCGGTACTTGTCTTGGACAAAAAAAAAAAAATAAAGAAGGCTTAAACAAGAGAGAGAGAGAGAAATTTATTAACAGAAAGGCAGAGAGGTCGGCCTGAGCTATAACTTGCTCTGGCCTGCTACTCTACTCTGGGGAAAAGGGACGGGGAGGGAAAGGGCTGATGAATGATGATGGTATAAGGAAGAGATGCGTATATACAAATTCACAGAGTTGTGGTATCTCTAAAGGCGTGCGTCCAGCCCAGTGGCTTGGAGAAAAGCTACAGCGGCTCTTGTGACCAGGGCTGCGCTGGTTGCATTAGGCCAAGGACCTAAAAGAAACTCGTCCGATAGCGGTCTCTCATGAATGTTTGCTATGGAAGAGACAAGTTGCTGTCGTTCTTGCGCGTACGCGGGACACACGCAAAATATATGTTCAAGTGTTTCTGGCACCTCACAGCATTCACAGTTTGGGCTAGTATCACTGGCACCTATCATATTTCTATAACGGTTGGTGAATGCGACACCAAGGCGAATCCGGTGCACCATGCTCGTGTGGTTTCTATTGAACTTTTGAGGCATACGAAATCGCATTTCTTGGTCCCATTTGTGTAATCGCTTGTGTCGTCGATCTGGTTGGGCCCAGTGTTCCAACGTAGAGTTGTGGTTTACACGACGAAGTAGGGCGTTTGTGTCTGTTCGTGAGAACGGAATGCGTACTTCACAAGCATTATCTAAAACAGTTTTTGCTTCAGCGTCTGCCTGTTCGTTCCCTATCACGCCACAGTGTGACGGTATCCACTGAAAGGTGACATTGTGGCCATTTCTAGTTGCGTGGTCGAGGTACTCTGTAATTTCTATAGCCATAGAATAATACGGGCCCCGTCTGAGGACACAGTCAATCGTTTGTAGAGCTGGCTTGCAATCGCAGAATATCGTCCACGCGTGAGGACGCTCCTCGGAGAGAAATCGAAGTGCTTCCCGGATAGCAACAAGTTCTGCGGCAGTTGATGTTGAGCTATGGTCTAGTTTAAACAGGCGAGCGATGATCATATGTGGAATGACGAAGGCTGCAGTGGAGGCATATGGTGTGACAGAGCCATCGGTATACAGGCTTAAACAATGCATTCGTTGGACTAAAGGGAACGGATACTTTTTGCGGGTGATAAATTCTGGAAGACGCGCAAGCTTGTTCTTTTAAAAGTTCTTCCTTTAACAGTTTGTTCTGAAAGAAAATTTGGTGGAATAAACACAGGTGAAATATATTTCGTCTAACTTATTAATTTTCAAGGCCTAGGTTTTACTTCATTAAAGAAACACAGTCGAATCTAGATAATTCGAACTTAAAGAGGCCCGAAAATTTGTTCGAATTAGAAGGAGTTCGAATTAAACGAAATAACTGAATGGAGGACTTACCTGCCGTGGCGCATGTGTACTGAGCTAACACGTGAGTGGGAAGTTCCACAAGACTTATTCACACTTATTTACAAATTACTGTCAGTTATTAGGCGTGTCAGTGCTGGTAGGAAACATGCCCCGTGACAATTGCCCCTTCGAACTTTTGGTATGCTTTACCGCCTGACACTTCTCTATTGGGGCGAAGTTGACTTTCGGGAACCGGTATTATGCAACGCGCCGTGCTTTCCGCGCTCCGAAGGCATTGGCGACGATTACAAAGGCGGAGTCGGCGCCAATGCTAACAGCGGCGAAATGTCCCAATGAACAACACGGCACCGAACAGCAAGAAGCTTGGTTGCGAACGTCGAAGTAGCTAGGCCAAGCGTTGCCGTGGTGTGGCTACGGCTGCCAGCGGATCTGCGTGCGAGAGCGCCGGCTCGAGACGGCGAGATAATCAAAATGGTGGGGGTGATAGCTTCGATTAATGCCGTTTCGGACCTGCGGTCATGGCAAAATACCCGGAAAATACCCGGCAAATACCCGGACTGCGAAGGTTTTCTTGCCTGCGAAATTTCAGACTTTCTGGAGGAACGTCTGAAATACATTGACTGTATGGGGTGCATCGCGGTGCCGCGACACTAACAGACGTCACTAACCCCTCACGAGCAGAAGTAATTGGTGATGCGCGCCTGCACACACCTGCACATGCCTGCGCACAAATTTCCACCACAGGTTTTCTTTCTTCGCGGGATGTGTTGAGAAGTCTCTCCTAAGCTTTTCTTCTATGGTGGGGTCAGATGAATGCTAGTCCACTGTCGGAGCACAATATGTTCGAATTAACCGTCGCAAAAGCTTGCGCGTCCGAATTACCGGGCGTTTTCGCCCATTGGAATACACATGGCTTTGACGGAACGACAGCGTCAGTTCGAATAAACCGAGAGTTTGAATTAAGCGTGTGCAATTAACGAGATTCGGCTGTACTAGCTGCGCGTAATTAGAAACAATGAAACGAGCTGGTCGGTTTTGTACTGATTCGATGCTGTCTATTAGTGTGTGTCGTCCGGGATACCATACAGATGAGGCATACTCTAGCTTCGGTCGGGTGAATGTTTTGTACAGAAGCAGTTATAGGTGTTGTGGGCCTGTGAAATATTCCTGCGTATGTAGCCTAACATTTTATTCACGTTACTGATGATTTTGGAGATATGTGCATGCCAGGAGAGGTTATTAGTCACATGGACACCGATATGCTTATACGAGGGAACTTGACGAGCTTCCTCAACGTATTAAGTAGCTCGGCGTCGGAAGCAAGTGAAGCGTCCGTGTTGGAAGCATGGCGTCTAGCGTGGTCTGGACTCCACGCTTTTGGACAAGATGGGAAAGCATTAATTGTGGGATTTCTCTAATGGTGCTGTTGTACGCGAATGTAACGCACGTCAGGACCTGATTCAAAGTTTTATGCTGAACGTCTACGCACATCGACTGCATGTCAGCGATGGCTTTATTTAACCATTCCGCAAGTGCATTGATCTTCGGATGAGAGGCAGTCGCCTTGCGATCCTGAGTGCAGCGCAGATTGAAGACTTACACTATCAGTTTGGCTGCTAAGGTAAATCCTGTTTCGGTGATGACGTATAATGGGGCACTATGTTTGAGGACTATTTCATCTACCTAAATTGTGGGGGATTCCAGCGTTTGGAACCTCATGCAGGCAGTTAAAGTGGCGGGTAAGGAGGTACCAATAGTCGAGCAAATTAGAATCTTGGACCTGATTCTCCAGTCACACGGCCACAATGGCGAGACCGTCAAGAGGCTGCAGAATCACGCAATACAGACCCTGAGCCTTAATTAGGCAGGTGGCGAGCAAAGGCCGAGGGTTAAAGGAGAAAATTTTCAATAAACTAATACAGGCGTACATATTCAGCCGGGTGAGCTGCGCAACGCCATATCTCGATCTGAAAGAGGTGGAAAGAGAAAAGATTGATTCTCTAATGAGAAAATGCGTAAAACGAGCGCTGGGACTGCCCATGTGCACATCCACAGAGAGACTGATGGCTCTATAGGAGTGCACAACACATGGGCAGAACTGGCGGAAGCGGTGCGAACGTCTCAAATTGAGAGACTTAGCACCACGAGGACAGGAAGAGCCATATTGGCCAAAGTTGGAATAAATCCGGGCAGAGGCCCCACCCAAAAGGTGGAAGTAGATAGGGAAGTGAGAAAAAATCTGATTATCCCCCCCCCCCCCTGCCAAAAAACATGCACCCGGAACATAGCAAAGATAGGAGGCACAAACGAGCCGAAGCATTAAAAATTAGATTCGGTAAAATTTCGGAACATGAGGTGGCCTATGTAGACGCGGCGGGAGGTAGCGGCAGTTTTACGGTGGCAACGGCCGTCAGCGGCTAGGGTATTCCCGTGAACGCTGTCACGCTGCGCGGGCGCAACATAGAAGTTGCCGAGGAAATTGCGATCGCATTAGCTTGTGCTGGAACGGACGCGAAATTTGTGATCAGTGACAGCAAAACTGCCACACAAAATTTTAGCAAGGGAAGGATCTCGCCCTTAGCGGCCAGAATCTTAGGCCAGAGAAAGTTAGATAGGAAAATTCAAATAAATTAAACTCCGGCGCACGAAGCCGTCCCCGGCAACGAGGCGGCCCACGAGCTGGCTCGATATCTCTACCGCCGAGCCGCTACGGGGCCCCTCGATGACCGAGGGAGCGGAGAGCGCATGCTAAAATATGGGGAGATCACGCAGCGTTATAGATTGGCTCGTAGACTGGTATCCCAGCCAGACCCAAAATGAAACAACAGACAAGCAGTTGCGTGGAGACGACTACAAACTTATACGTATCCGCACCCGGTTATGGCGAACCACATGCTCCACGAGGCCAGGAGCGATAGGTGTAATATCTTTGGGGGAGAGAGGGAGCCTCGACCACATAATATGGGAAAGTCCGTGCTCTCCCGGAGGAACGCACAAAATAAGTAGTAGAGACGCCTGGGAGACCCTGCTGTGCAGCTCGGACTCTGAGGTGCAGCTCCGGCTCGTCCAACTGGCTGAAGAGGCTGCTGGGACCCAAGACCTCCCAGCCTGCATCTGAGGCGGCGGCACTCGCCCCCTGACCTGCGTGTCGGGGGGTGGGTAGATCACCTTATCCGTTGGACAATAAAGTTTATTCTATCTATCTATCTATCTATCTATCTATCTATCTATCTATCTATCTATCTATCTATCTATCTATCTATCTATCTATCTATCTATCTATCTATCTATCTATCTATCTATCTATCTATCTATCTATCTATCTATCTATCTATCTATCTATCTATCTATCTATCTATCTATCTATCTATCTATCTATCTATCTATCTATCTATCTATCTATCTATCTATCTATCTATCTATCTATCTATCTATCTATCTATCTAAACGCCAACCTATCATTGTCACTATAAATCATATGAGCAACTTCGTAAGCTGTGCCATGATGTACAGCTTTCATATCGGCGTAGGGTGTTAGGTAGTCTGTGTCGACTCTAGTTAACTTGTTTCCGCTGGCTGACAAGAGAAAGGGTCCCAGCAAATCAATGCCGATTCGATCAAACATCGCACTGGGTGATAAAATGGGTTTGTTTAACCCTCCGGGCTTCACAGACGGCGATTTTCTACGTTGAGCCTCACGGCAGCTGCGCATGTAACGCTTGACAGTGGTAGGAAGTCTCGGGCAGTAGTGCACCTGGTGTACTCGGGAAATAGCATGCGAAAAGCCAGAGTGTCCAGATGTGGGCTCAGCAGGGCAGGAAAGGAGAAAGTCATCACGGAGGAAGGCAGGTACAAGCATTAGATAGGCTTTGTCACTGGCACCCGAGATTTTCTTGTACAGGACACCATTTCGAAGGCAGATGTTTGACACACTGCAAGGGAGGTCTCGAGGTATGGTAACAACCTTGCCTTCTACGGAATAGACGAGATCGAGGGCTTAATTCGGTGTCCTCCGGCTGCCGTGAGATCAGGTCAAATGCGTTGAGGGCGCCAAAGAATCCACCGTCTGCGTGCATGCCATTATTGCAAGGTTCGACGGGAGAGCACGCCACCGTGCCCGCACCTTCGTGTTTGTGGCCCGATTTGCAGATGATGGTGATGTCGAACTCCTGCAGGCGGAGACTACAGCGTGCCTGTTGTCCGGACGGGCTTCGTAAATTTGCCAACGTACAGAAGGAACGGTGGTCTGTCACCACCTCTGAAGGGTGACCGTAGAGGTAAAGCCGCAATTTCATGATGGACAACACAGATGAGAGGATGTTATAACGGCTTCTCATTTACAAAAAGCTTTGCTCATGCAACACTGGAAATACTGTTATAAGACAGCCGCGAACTGCGTGTTCCGCAGTTCTCATTAAACGAAGCGCAATCAATAGGAAATTGTCGCGGCCGAATCCCACTAGCGGGAATTGGCAAACAAAAGAAAGCTTCCCGCAAGTTAATGCAGTTTCGAATAATACGCCGTATCGCGAACACTTTTATCCAGGAGCCCATCATGCTTGCACAAACCCGACGCGTTTTATCATAAAGACGATTCAAGATAATGGGCTCCGAGACAAAAAAACAAAAACAAAACAAGAAAACAAACAAACAAAGATGCTGCTTCGCTCATATTTTAGTCCTGTTGTTGTGTCGGCGATCACAAAGCTCTTAGCAGCGCTCGGTCTTGAAGGTAAACAAAGCGGCACATGGGCTGTGTCTGACGTGTCGTTCGAAACCAATCGGACGGTTCATTACTCACCATTACGAAAGCGCGGTCACAGTATACGCGCGGACGCCATCAAACTCACGAACCACAATTGACAACCGCAACGTGAGTCACCAATTCAGCACACGGAAACAAGCAGCTGACGCAGAAAGCGGCCGCAGCGCTCTTTTCTTCTTCTCACTTCTGCTCCGCGATCTCACCTGTCGAAGCGCGATTCTTGCTGGGACCTCAAAGACAGCTTCCTCTTGTTCTACATCGGTAGGAAGCTGACGCCGGCGGCGTACGTCGTAGAGCTAAAGCCGTGTATTTGACAATGTTGTCGTTTGATGAGGAAGACAACCTGACGAAAAGGCACGTATGTTTTATGGAATATGTCATTTGTTGATATATTTTAGTGTAGTCTCGACGTCAGAAGCTTTCATCGGTCGCTGTGCTACTCTCGAGCCGAGGGCGCATTCTCACGGCGTTCCGCAGTGGAGTAAATGTAGTGTTGATGAAACGGTGTGTTGAAGAATTATACGGAAGTTGGTGGTGGCCACTTGCATTGTTGACGGTGTTCTTTGAAGGAACGGACGAAAGTGAATCGAAGTTTGCAGGCGTTGTATTGATGAGATATCTTTGAAAGCCTCCTCATTTGTTCTGGCTATGACGTTCGTTCTTCTTTTAACATCTATGCACCGTCATGCGCATTCACAATGTTCAAATGAAAGCGTAAGATCTTTTCTAAAATTAAAATAATCGTTTAGTCTAACATGACGAAATGAAAGGCTTGTTATATGCTTGTTGCCACACGGTTGAAATGTTTGGTCTCGATTGGCAGCGAAAGAACATTGTGCATTATCGCGAACGGACTGTAATGGTATACAAAAAAAAAAAGATGTTACAGTGACGTTTCTTTTCGTGAATGCGGGTTCCGCGCAAGCATATGGACGCCGCAAAGACACAAAGCGAGGAAGGAGGTTTAAAAAAATAATTCTGGAGTGGAGATGGTGCCCTGAAGTTGAAGCCGGCCGTCGCCATCTTACTCAGGAAATCGATTAACGTTACGATGTGGCGGAGTAGAGGAAGCGTTTTCTTTTCGCTTTCAGCGGCTTTGAAACGGCCAATTTTGCCATGCAGATGATTCTTGATGTGTCTGTCTGTGTCACTCGTTTTAGGATCAAAATTGAACGTCTTCACAAATTGTTACGGGAGATCGCGATATGACGACTAAGCCAATGGCGATATTCTAGCCCGAAACAACGAGCTTTTATTTTTCAATCACTCCCGAATTTATAATCACAGAGCAACAGCAGTTGCAATGCCACTACTATCCGGCTAGTTCAGCACGCTTTTAACGATGAAGTAGGGGGGGGGGGGGGGAAGCGCTGGCTTCACCTCTGCTGGTAAGGACCTGCGGGAGTTGCCACTCCAGAATTTTTCGTAAAACCTCCTTGACAGCGAGCACCGGGCTGTCGAGGTGTGTTGAATCAGTAGAACACGACGTGCTCCACCTTGCAGAAACGCGCCAATAGTTGAAACACGCGCAGCTAATTTCGGCGACGAACGCGTTGCCCAAACTTGTACATTTATCGTGAGCTGGAAAATGCGCGCGCTCACTTTTATTACAACTGTTGTGTCCCAAAGCGCTCGCTATTGCGCGAGGCGAATTATCACGCGTTTTATTCCGCCTGTCCAGGCTTACGTCCATGGCCTAATGGTTACAGGTGTCGGACTTCCAGGTTCTTCCGCCTCACAGCTATATATATATATATATATATATATATATATATATATATATATAGTAAGCAAGAAGAAAGGAAACCGAGGGGCCCAATATTTATTAGTCGGAACATAAGCCAACAGACAATGACACGAAGGACATCACAGCGGAAATGACTGGTAATTCCTAATTATTCGTTATTAGTTTAGCCGTAAGTTAGGTTTGCTTAGTTAGTTCAATTCCGTATTAGTGAGTTTAGTTAATTAACTAGCTAGTTTCGTTAGCTTAGTTCGTTATAACAAAACGTCTAGTTAATTAGTAAGCATACAACGTTTTAATACGTACAATTAGTAAGGTTAATTAGATACCCTTGTAACTTGGCCACACAAGGAATGTCGAGGCATTGTCGCGATCAGGAAACATGCTGTCACCGCATGGACATAGATGTACCGTGCAAAAAAAAAAAAAAAAAAAACTGGAGCACGAGTGGCTAATAGCAGCGACGCAGGACTGTTGCGCGTAATTACATAAAAGCGCCATGTCAAATTGCTCTATAGCAGGCTTCTAACGATGTAGTAGTCCCAAGTATAGCTTTTAAATTACGAATTAGGCCGCTGTTACAAATGCAGGCAAACATGGAAATAACACAAGGCGTTGTACTTGTTTCTAAATTGTTCGCGTCTAACTTTTTGAACACTGCGCAGAAACAGAGCGGTGATTTGCGCGTCGCGCCGACGATATTCACACGCCGATAATGACAGTTGACTTTTGCCCAGAAACGCGCGTATGCGAAGGTTGTAGGATCGTTCCCCACCTGCGGCAAGTTGTTCTTTCATCCACTTTCATTTCCATTAATTTATCGTTTCTTTATTTTCATTTATTAAGCACGAGTAATTCCCCCTATGTTGTCCATGGTGTCAGTGTTTGTTGGCTTCATATGATATGACTAATAAAAATCGGGCTCTCCGGGTAATACCCTTTCTTCTCGTTTATTTCATAACGAGGGTCTAGAATCCGGCAACATTGATGCCTTCAGGTAGCATGTGTGGGTTTATTGACCGGTTGCCTTCCCCCAAAAAGATCACGTTCTCGTGACGCCTGCGGCAGAGAGGATGTTCCACATCCGCCACCAAAGATTGTGAGTAGTGGCGCTGGCTAACACTCCCAGGGTACTAGGAAGCATAAATGCCCAAGAAAGTAGATGGGGAAAAGGCGCCGCTGTAGCTCAATTAGCAGAGCACCGCAAACGCCATGCGGTCATTCTGGATTACATGGACGGTAAATTGCTTTTTAAAGTGAAAGCTTTACTGGCCGCGAACTTGCGATTTCGCCGTGACGGTGCTCCAAGTTCACGTCACAATGCGCACCTCGCCGCATATATTTCTCTCTCTCTCGCTCCCTAGTCGCTACTGTGCATGCGCCACTAGTAGCACCGAGCCACAGGTGTTCCGCCGCTGCGCAGCGCTGCGCAGCGCTGCGCCTTTCCGCCGACGTCACACCGCGTCACACCGCGTTCCTCGTCGTTGCGCTCGCCTCCGCTCGCTTCGCCAGCTGCGTCGCATGTTTGATAACATGTCTCGGGGGATTGAAAAGGAGAGCTCGCGTGCGCCGCAACCACAGTTGAGGCGGCAGTATGGACGGCGACAATTCTGATAAGCAGGAGGAGGCCTGGAATCGACATCGGAACGAGATGAAGAGGAAACGAATCGCCCAGGAAACAGACGAACAGCGCGCCGAACCAATGGCTAAACGCCGCAACATAGCTAGACAACCAGACTAACCTAGACTTGCAATCAAGATTAACCAAGGCTAACCTTGCTATGCCTTAGCTTTCGCTACGCATATCCTGGCACAGCCGAGCTAAGCCACTGCCAATTTTTTCCCTCCACTTTCATTTCCATTTTTTATCGTTTCTTTATTTCATTTATTAAACACAAGTAATTTACCCTATGTTGTACTTGGTGTCATACGTGATATACGTGTTTGTTGGCTTCTTATGATATAAATACATACGAGAATTTTAGCTCACGGGGACGCCCCGGTGTCAGACCCCGACACCGGATTTTCTGCAACATGGGGCTTTTAACGCTATCTCGTTAAAGAAACAACGCGATACATCGGTAAGCTGCTACATTTTAACACTATCACGTTAAAATCGCGTTATCGCGTTAAAATCACGGCAACTGCTACATTTCAACGTGATACAGCGTTAAAGTGTGCCAGCGGCCGTGGTTAAAAAATTGAATTATGGGGTTTTACGTGCCAAAACCACTTTCTGATTATTTATTTATTTACTTTCAGGGCCCGGAGGCACTACAGAAAGGAGTGGGGTAAACATAACAAACAATTTGTGCAAAGAACATTCGATTTAAACAAAGGCATGTTGAATGGCGTTCTCGAAGTTAGTTGTGCCTGTGATGGCGGCGATGGCAGTGGGAAGATGGTTCCATTCCGTGCTTGTTCGAGGAATGAAAGCATCACTGTGAAGATTAGTCTTACATGACGGCACACCTACTTTAAAGCAGCGGTCTGATCGAGATGAAACATAAAACGGCACGCCGTAGTGGAGGACTCCGGAAATTTTGACCACCTGGGGTTCTTTAACGTGCACCTAAATCTAAATACACGGGTGTTTTCGCCCCCATCTAAATGCGGCCACCGTGGCCGGGATTCGATCCCGCGACCTCGTGCTCAGCAGCCCAACACCATAGCCACTGAGCAACCACGGCGGGTGCGGCTGTGGTTCAGTGCATGATAATCTGAGTGGTGCGAACCATTGCTCAGCTACAACTGCGGAAATATGTCTCAGCGCTAGAGGGGCATTCCTATTTTTGAATATAAATCTTACAAATACCCAATTTTTCTTTAAATATATGCATTCTTGTTTTAAAGACACGCGCTCCATGCGAAACAGGGATAGTGCAGTTGTTTTTCACTGCGGTTTTACAACCTGCAATTGAGTATTTTTGTTTTGAATTTTAAAGAGTGGCATAGCAAAACTGGAAGTTTTGGTTCATCACGTATGGCCAGAATTCCGCTGATGCGTCCGATTTTAATGGCGTTAGTGATGGTTGAAATATATTGCAGATCAGGGTGTGCTCCAAAACTTCCCTGAGGTGGTTAAATACGCAGTTATACTGTCAAGTGGCCAATTTAGCACTCTTAAGAGGAAGTCTTAGCTAGGACTCTTTATCGCCACCACCTATCTAAATACATGGAAACGCAGAAAAGATTTTCCGCGACAATCGCTGCACCGATATTATTCCTATTCCTTCCTATTTCCTATACTTCCTATTGAAAACCCCGGTATTCCCCATAACTCCTATATCCAACAACATGATATCACCTATAGAAAAAACGGGTTTTGTATGTGGTCCCATATGTTTCATATCGGCTTATTGGATATGGGAGTTATGGGGCATGTGGATTTTTCAGTACGGAATTTAGAGGTGACGTTAAAATATACGAAATGCAGCAAAGAAATGTTTCGTTCACACTACCAATTCTTTAAAAAAATTCAGAAATTTCATTTCTTTGGTACAATGCTGCGAACAATAGTTCAACCAGGAGGGGCTGCAAAAATAAAAGAGAAGAAAACGTGCATGTTAACAAATTACAAAGTATTACGTAGCAAGGGTGAAGTTGGAAATGAATTCCACTCTGTAAGTACACGGAAAGAATGTTATATAAGTCAGTTCTTGCTCGATATGATGACTGCGTTTGTGACCTGAGGCTCGACCAGTGTGTTTCTCCAAGTAGGCGTGTAAGATTTTGTTCCCAGTTTACCGAGAAATAAAGAGAAGCTAAGTAATTCAAACGTGCTGTTTTCTTCCTTTGAGTGCTTTAAACATCGTCGAAGGCCAGTCAAGACGTTTGAAACGTTGGTGAAAGTAGTGGACGGCTAATCTTTGAATTTTTTTCAAGTTTTTCTGCGTTTGCTTGACTAAAAGGGTCCCAAGCTGCACAGCCGCATTCCAAAGAGGGTTTTA
The DNA here is from genome assembly GCF_050947875.1 of Dermacentor variabilis. Lineage (NCBI taxonomy): Eukaryota > Metazoa > Arthropoda > Arachnida > Ixodida > Ixodidae > Dermacentor > Dermacentor variabilis. The sequence goes on from NC_134575.1 coordinate 59,124,900, forward strand.
TAATAGCTTTGCATGTCATCAATCTTACAGAGGGCGAAAATTCGCCCAAGTTATGTTTCAAAAGGCTTAATATTTTTTTCGGGCTGTGGAGCATATGTTATTTATATGGGTCGAGCAGTTAGGACTGGAAGTTAATGTCAGGCCCAAATATTTGCATTCCTGAACCTCTTCAAGCAGGTTGTTTCTAATTTGTAGGCAAAGGGAAGTTTGTTGCGTTTATTAGGGATGCACGGTGGGGCACAGTTTTCTGAAGGTTGATGACCATTTCCGATTTAGCACACCATTCTGCATATTTATTGTAAAGTGTTATTGTAAAGTGTTCAAGGTGATCTTCTCAGAGACAGAATTGACAGGGGTAAATAGGATGCAGTCATCTGCGAATAACTTCAATAATACGCACCAGTCCGCCACGTCCACAATGTCATTAATATAACTATTAAACAGGTGTAGTCCGAAACAGACCCCTGTGGAACGCCTGAGTATACATCTAAAAGCCACGAACATGATCCGTGAACGCTAAAGTGCTGATTACGGTTGGATAGATATGCTTTAACCAAGTTAATAATATGCGATGGGCGAACCAATTTCGTTCATTTTTAATATTAGCTTTGAATTCACAACCCTATCAAATGTCTTCGAGAATTCTAGTAGCGTTATATCAACCTGGCCGACTTGGTCAAGAACCTTGGAAATGTCTTGAACTGTTGTGATTAGTTGAGTTACTGAGGAGTATCAATGTCGGAAACCGTGTTGTGGATCGGTTATTATGATGTTTTTTTGCCATTGTTAATGGCACAGCATGCGTCAGCCCCCCTACAATTCAGTTAACCGACCCCAAGGATGTCGCTAACGCTTTCACTAACCATTTTGGTGCCGTAGTTGATCTACAGCAGGAACCACCCTTACCTAGTTTACCACGCAGCCACTATTTATTTTACTTATACCCTGAAACTTCACAAGAAGTTCGTAGTATCATAATATCACTTGTAGTATCATAACATCAACTGGGCCTGGCCTTGATCTCATCCGACCGTCCAACATTAAGCTTATGCATAAAGAAATTTCACCGGTACTTGCCAACGTAATAAATAAATAAATAATTTAAAGATGGTGTCTTTCCCAAAAGCCTCAAAATGGGTAAGGTAATCCCAATTAAAAAAAGAAGGTAATCGTGAGTGTTTGAATAATTATCGTCCTATTTACATTTTGTTTTTCTTTAGCAAGGTGATTGAAAAACTTATTGACAAGCGTTTAACTAATTACTTATCCAAATTTAAGCTATTATTTCCGTATCAATTTGGTTTTAGAAAGCATTTGTCAACTGAACTTGCACTTACTACTTTTACTGAGTTAATTAGCTATAGACGAAGGCCTATTAGTCGGTGCTCTCTTTATTGATTTCACTAAAGCGTTCGATAAAATTAATCACCTCATCCTCCTACACAAACTAGAATCTTACGGCATTTCTGGCACGCCTCAATTCGTGACTACCTAACAGACCGACCACAAATAGTCCAAGTGAATAGTTCCTTCTCTTCAACTAAAATTATTAATAGAGGCGTCCCTTAGGGATCAATACTTGGGCTGTTATTATTTTTATTGTTCTTTAATGATTTGCCACAAATATTAACGCATGCCCACTGCCTTCTCTATGCTGGTGACACAACCAACAAAAATTCCCTCGCACTACTAAAGAAATTAAACAATGAGCTCGCTAATGTTCATCCATGGTGCCTGAAAAACACGTTATATATCAATCCATCGAAGACAACATTTATGGTATTTCATTCCCCTCAAACATTATTCATAGATTCTTTAGTTGTGTCATTTAACAATCACATAATTACAAGATCTGGGTCAACCAAATTTCTAGGCATTATCTCAGATGAGCACTTAAAATTCAACCGCCATGCCCAATCTCTTCAAAAAATTTCTTTTGGCATTCACGTCATTATCAAATGACTCTCCTTTCTTGAGCCAAGCATTCTCTTGTCTTTGTATTACGCGTATATTCACAGTCATCTTTTATATTGCCTCTCGTCATGGGTAATACATACTTGACTCATCTCCACCAAATAGAAGCTTTACAAAAGCAACCGGTACGATTGATGACATTTCAACCTTTTACGTCTCACTCTGCTCCTATTTTTCGTTCCCTAAACCTTCTCCCCTTGCGCATGTTATTCAGTCATAAGCTTTTGCTAATAATGTTCCCCCTCATAAATACGGAGCTAGGTATTGAAAGTTTGACCCGTACTGACCTCACTAATGACAATAACACAAACTTTTCCGCACGTCACAATTTGCTCCTTCCTAAAATTCGAACTAACGATGGGAAATTTACTGTCAGGTTTTCAGGCATATCACTGTGGAATTCGATTCCGTCGGATATCAAATCATGTGCATTTGAAGCCTTCAAGCGCTAAGCTAAGGCGTATATTAAGTCTTTACCGAACTCCTAGCACTTTTATTGTGCGATGTGAACATTATAAATATATTTGTAGTGCACGGTTCCTAATTTTATTTTTATATATTTTTTATCTTTTTTCTATACCTGTCAATACTTTATACAGCATTGCTTCTTCCCCATGTTACCACCACCGAGTTTCGCATTAAAACGCTTTTTTTTTTCTTCCCGATGAAGACTTTTGCGCGTTGCATGTTCCACACACTACAGTCACACTTTTGTATTCAAAGCTCTGTTTTTTCTTTTCTTCTTTTTATCCAGTTTTTTTTTTCGGACAAACACAACCTTTGTATGATGTAGCCTGCTACTGTTGTCCCAATTGTACTAACTCTCATTTGTTTCCTGTTTAGGAGGTCCCCCTGATCGTTTTTACTTCGGGAGCTCCAATTGTGCAATTATACTTCACCTGTTTGTACTACTGTTTGTGCTACTGATGAAAATAAATCCAACTTCAACTTAAAAAAAAAAAGGATCCCCCCCCCCCCCCCCCGTGCCACATCTCCTTGTATGTAAGCGCGTTCTTTAACAGTATTAAAATGTTGGTAGTTTGCCCTACGTACGTCCGCGTCTTGTCCCTTACGTTCGTCTGTGTAGCACTAAGCTCAATATAACCATGAACGTCCACCAACTAGCCCTGTTCATTGCTGTACTATATATGCGCGATTTTCTAAGCTCTCCCACTCCCTCACTACCTCTACCGCGTGTCCGGCTTCCCACACTTCACGCACATAGCTTTTTCACGTTGAAACTGCTAAGAGATTGATAAAGATCCAACGCAGATGTTGGAACCTGTGTGAACCGAAGTGGCAGCGTTGTTGTTGTCAGGAAAGTTGGGCAGGAAATTGTCTGCACGGTGCAATCGGTTACACGAAACAAAAAAGCCGTCATCGCGGCGTTTGTATGTTTTGCCGCCTAATAGTAATGTACAGAAGCAAAGCTGACTTTAAAAGGCCGTGCGGCGAAGCTAACTTAAAATAACTGGTCACCACTGTGCTACACATATTCGACCCTTGCCCAATTTGCTTCCCCTACAGAATTATGGCGCCCTTTAGATTTATACTGCGTTTAGGAGATCTATTGCCATTTCCTCGCGCAAAGGCTGCCAAGTGAATCAGCGGTGTGTGTGTGTGTGTGTGTGTCTGTGTTTTTCGTTTCTCTGCATCCTGTTTACTCGAACCAGCCGGATAATTTTCGTCGCTCCCGTCAGAGTCAAATTACCGGAAGCTGACTTATCAAGGAAATGGCCGCAGCGTTGTAGGTCACGGGTGTACCCAGTGTTTCAATTGTGTAGTTTTATTAGGAGCTTCGGAAATGAGTGCTAGGTGAACCTTTGTTCCTGTATCAATTTCCAATTTAAGCTTAGTCAGATACGTTTACCACATGCCCGCGACACGTGACAAATGGAGGCGAATACGGCGCGTGTCTTTGGCCAAAGGTTGACATCCCGGGCAATGCATTGGCCAGTCAACCGTAGTTCATCAACCACGGAGGAAGTTGGTCTAACGTCCTGAAAAAGCTCCACTTTTCAAATCAAATCTCAAAAAGAAAGGAAAAGAAAGCTGAAAAAAGCCCCAAGCGTAGCTTTGAAAATGATTACTATATACTCACGTTGTCCGTGTTTGCAGACGTTACATAATGCTTATAGAGGGTTTGCCCGCTGTCTTCATAGAGCTGAGAGTGGCATCGGTTAATATGCAGTGAAAATTTGGGCCCCCTTATGTCTGATGTGCGCGCGAATTTAACATGCGCATAGCAGTTAATCATGCCGGCGCCACGAGAGTTTTGCCGGCGCCACGAGAGAACGAAATGAGAGCCACCAAATTTAAATTTTGCCCTGTGATGTCATGCATAATATCATGTGATGAGTGACACGTGGGTAAAGTTCTAAAATGTGTGGTTTAATTACAGACAGTTTGTATTATTAACGCCACTTTGCCGAAGAGAGAGTTTCGCTGGAAATTGGATTGTGATTCTGCTAGTTTGCCCAGGTCTGATGTTCTTTTCCGGCCTTTCCTTTCACTAAATCGTGCCAGCGGCCAAACACTTGGCCAACCTACTCGCTGAATAACAGGCGCAGAATGTCGGAAAGACAGGCGAGCTTTGGTTAGATTAGGTTAAATTTTTCTCGTTAATGTTCCTTCACTTTAGCCGTGCGCGTGTCAAGTTGAGTTGTAAACTTGCTGCGTCCGCGGTAGGCTGTCTCAAACATTTACTTCTACTCGAGGTGCCGCGGGCACACATGCAAGAATAGTCAAAAAGCCACAAGTCGTCTCGATGAAAGAAGTGCTACGAAGCATACGATACAGATGAAAAGGAGAAAGGAAGAATCGTTTATGAATCCACAAAGTGGAGGGAGATTTCGGGATCGAAAAGCTGTGGGTTAGGTTAGGCTGGGTTAGCGACTGTCTCGCGGTGTTATGACGGGAAGGGAGGGGAGATTTAGTCGCAGGACTTTCTTCTCGCCGTAATCAGCAGTACGTGCGTGATGCGTCTCGTGTCTGGACGGCGGCAGCCTCCGCGATGTGAGATCGCGCCCCGGCTCACAGCGCACGCGAGGAGAGAGAGGCGGCCTTCTAATCGGACCCCCGGAGCTGGTTGTTTACGGCGCGGGACACCCGAAATCGCGGGGAGTTGGCAAGCTCCGAGCTGTTTGTGAGGCGCCGCTGACTCGAAGTTTGGAGGGGGGGGGGGCGTCCGCGTCTCCAGCTCCCCCCCCCTACCCACCCACCCCTCCCTTCAGCGAAGGACGGGATTAAAGCGCACCCACCGCGAGGACAATCGAGACTGGCGTCCTTAAGACTGGAGCGTGCGCTCGACTCGTGGGGGCTTAATGCCGTTTCACGCGGAATTAGGCCTCCTTCGTTTTCTTTTTGTTTGCGTTCCCTTCTGTTTATGGTTTTCACTTTTTCTTCATCCATCTCGCGCTCCCTTCCTTTCTTGTGCGATAAGCGAGGGCGGGCGCGTCTGGCCACCAACTCGAATTTTTTTCGCACTCTTCTACAACCATGCCGAACACATACAGCAAGCAGTGTTCCACGATTGCACGCCACCGTTCTGGATTCTTTGTGATAATAATGATAATGATATATTAATCAGGTTAGCAATAATAATAATAATAATAATAATAATAATAATAATAATAATAATAATAATAATAATAATAATAATAATAATAATAATAATAATAATAATAGTAATAGTAATAATAATAATAATAATAATTTATTACTCTTCAAAGACATATGCAGTCACTGTCACACCTAAGACCGTACGGTTTGTGTGTGGGCAGGCAGATCCGACGAAGCCGACCGAGCATCACTAAATGAATATTGATAATAAAATACGAAAATAGTAATAATAGGAGGAAAACAAAGAGAGAGGAAAATTATTTCCACGCATTTGAAACGTTACATATTACCACGTCTTCTTTGGCATCACTAAGAGAAAGCAGATAACGCACATTATTTTCATATTGGACACCCACGTATATTGCAAGAAAAAAAAAAGCGTTCTACAGCAACAGTGTCGGTTTCGCATTAAAGGGGCCCTGGAATGCTTTTGAAGCTAATCACAGAATGGTATCACAACTAAAGCTATGCTGCTGCTGCTGATGATGATGATGGGGTTTATTGGCCTCCCCTTCGAAACAGGGCATGTGCAAATTGGTCCCCAGCCTGCTTGATATAATCAGGCTAGGGGAACTACATCAATCGCTCTCTCTAGCTTTTTTGCCTGGGTGATCTGAATCTTAACTTCCGTATTTAAGACCTATGTCACTATACCGCACCATTACTCGTACTCGCAATGACCCCCGATATCAATCTCTTTCTCATAACTGCCGTGGTCGCTTAGTGGCTATGGTGTTCAAATGCTAAGCACGAGGGCGGGATCGATTCCCGGCCACGGCGGCCGCATTTCGATGGGGCGAAATGCGAAAACACCTGCGCACTTAGATTTAGGTGCACGTTAAAGAACCCCCGGTGGTCCTGATTTCCGGAGTCCCCTACTACGGTGTGTCTCATAACCAGATCGTGGTTTGGGCGCGTAAAACCCTACAATTAATCATTAATATATTTCTGCTTTACTTCCAGCAATGCCATCACAGTCTCTCATTTATCTCGACGGGTGGCCAATTAATGCTTCCCTCTTCTTTGAAACTCAACGCTTCTGGAAGGCGTCCACTCCTCACGGGTCCCGTTGGGTGAAATCTTCGCATTCCATTACGATGGGGTGCTGAGTCGTCGCTGGTCTCTTCTTGCAGAGCACGCATGCCTCATCATGTTGGCGCATGCTTGCTGCGGTACGTTTTTGTTCTCAAGCAGCCAGTTCGGTCCCCAAACAGCAAGGCGTGCACTCCGGTATGCGTTATCATAGAGATTTTCCCTCGTGTTCTTTTTCTTGCCGTTTTTGTAAACCTAGACAGTCTGTTTTTGCTTCCACCCATCCCATCCAATTTGCCGTCTCTGTTTTCCTCTCACTCTTTTTTTTTTTACGACTCCTGATTTTATATGCATACTTTCAGTTACCCTGTGCTTGGTCGGCAGCTTTCTTGGCCCTCTTCTCCATTCCGTAAGGCCACACTTTTGAGGTACAGATATTTGTGGCCCCCCTTTTTTTCGGTCATTTCTTTTTCATCCATATTCCTTAGTCCTCCTTCGGAACTGGTCTTGCTCTCCACTTGACTGGCTTCAAAAGAAGCCCAACCCGTGTCACCTTGCACTGCCCGGTCGGAACGCCACCCTCTGGTTAATCTTCACTTCCGACAAGATTTCCGATTTATAGCACACAATTGCATTTTGCGCTGGTACAATTACACTTTTTCCAAATTCCTCGCACCACTTTGTAATTATTGTTGCCCAAAAGTGGTCTATGTATAGTCATCGTTGCATTCCGCTTCCTTTTAATTCTTAGATTATTTCGGTGGGTGGTCGGAGTATGCCTTTCCTTCGTCTAAGTATACACCCATGTATTTACGTAGCTTGACAATGGGTATTGCTCCCTGTTCAATTAATGTAACGCCATTACTTGTCTCTTCATAAAATATCATAATTCCCAATATCTGAGTGCTAAACTTAACGCCTAGATTCATCGCTGCATTTGCACTTACATTCGCAAGTCTCTGTAAAACCACCGCATTTCCGCTAGTGTCGTCTGCACACATCAGCTGAGGCACTTCATGTTGCACCATTTGCCCAGATTGATGCCAGTTTGGAGATATGCTCCAGCAAGCTTGCCGTAAAAATTCACAGTTGTTCCACTCACTTTTTTTTAAACAAAACGCTCTTTGCATTGCAGCACAAAAAATAACTGGAACGCCTGTGTATTTCGTCCCACCCACCTTGGGAAATAACATCTCGAAACTGCTGTTGCCCTGGAGATTCGTTTCAAGTGGATACGTCTTGCTATCTCCCCGGCTACATTTCGTAAATGGTAATATGTGCCGTAAGTAATTAATTAAGAATGTAATTAGTGGACTTTCTTAGTTATTGGAATATGTGTTTCGATATCTCGTGCAGGTAATGTCCGGCTCTTCGATTAATCCAGTTCAAGGACCAGAATTATGTTACCTACAACAGGCCATTTCTAAGAATACCGGAACACTTAAAAATGATGGCCCTTTTATATCACTGACGTCGCTGTAACTGGCCTGTACGAGCTCGTCTTATCCTTAGCCCCTTGCCCTTATAGATAAGGCAATAAGGTTCATTTTTCTTTTGCACTACCCAAACGGAGTTTGCTTCGTTTTAATCACTTGCTTTATGGGATTAGTCAGCAGTGTCTTGCTCGTTGGACCCAGGCGTTTGATTAGCTGTGTTGGAATTTCATCGGGTCCTACGGCCGTCTTACTAGGGGTATTTTCCTCAGCCTTTTTTCCCCAGTAAAAAGCTTTCTACGCTAAATCTTGGTCTGTCAGACTTTTGTGTTGCATCATCTGCTTGAGTCTGCAGTATGCTCTCTAGTTATCCCTAATAACATCCGTGATATGCCGCCGCGCATCGTCCCCTTCGGAGATGTTCCCTTAAAATCGTTCGGGAATTTTTAGATGGAGCTCCGAGTGCTCTTACATGGTTCAAGAATATTTCTCGTGCGCTTATATATATTTTTTGCGAATGTCATTTGCATCCAACTTTCACTCGTACGTAATTACTTTTTTTTTTTTTAGTGCGAGTGCCACCCTTTTCCTTTCCCGGTACTTCTTCTATCTAAGCAGCAACCTATGCTTCACGTAATCCCAACTTTATGGCTTTATGATGACCCCTATAGGCGCCTGCTTACGCTATTATAGAGCTTGCTTTATTTCCTTGTTCCACCACTTGCGCGGATTTCTCCTTCCACTCCTACAACGTTTAGCCGTGCTTGTGTTATATTTCGCTTCGTAACATCTACAGTAAGAGTTCCTTGTAATTCAAGACTGCCGTAGGAATGGCCTCGATTTTCTTCGCAACGCTTTTTACTATTTATGATACTTGCTTTTCATTTAATTTTTATTACTCTGCTGGTGTTGCTTCCTGTCTTTCGTCGGTTTCTCTTCCAAAAGTAATAGTTATACGCTTATGATCGCTGCCCCTACAGGCTCGTGTTCGCGTTTATCGTCATTTGGCTTAGTCATTCGTAAACCGGTTCCGAGACAAAGACGTAGTCGATACATGATTACGTATTTCCGCAGTGCCACATTACATGCGCGTGATATTTACCTTCCCTATTAACTACTACAAGGTTCTGTTACTGGTTGAGATCTAGCACTAAAGAATCATTGTAATCAGTACAATTGTCTAGACATTCCACGTGCGCATTCAGATCGCGTACTCATATAATCGGGCCCGAATTTCTTGACCCGATAATATCGCTTCCCATTCAGTCAACCAATTATCTATGTTGATCTCTATCACTGACTGTCCATATTAGCTACGGATGCAGTTTACAGAACAGCGATATCTTTTTTTTTGTGAATAGTTGCAGATTTGTAAACTTCGTGCGTCAATTTTTTTAATGTTACCAATATCTGGTAAACGAAAGCGTCAAGTCTACAACTATGTTGTTCAGCAAATAAAAACGATATCACAATATTGAAAAACTGTATTTAATATATTTAAAGCGGACAACGTTATTATAATAAACTTCTCTGTGAAATATATCGCGAAGTTGTGAATATGACTTTTACAAGACTCTTGAAAGCTTATAAAGAAAACGAGTAAAATGCAGAAATACTTTTATGAGACAAGCCTTGGACCAATTCGAATAAAATTTGTTGCATTTGAGAAAGTTAAACCGCAGTGAATATTGGAAACAGAATTTTGATACACGGCCTGAAACTATTCACAGAAAGTGCCGAAAATTGTTAAAATTGAAAAGAAAGTATCAAAGCCTGACGTCTAAAAATATGTAAGTCTGGAGCAATATATATATATATATATATATATATATATATATATATATATATATATATATATACACATGGTGTATCCGCTTTAGATGTATTATGAGCTGTAGTTTACTGAATCAAAATATCACTTCGCATTGAGTAGTGACATAGTTGCCAACTTGAAGGTGTCGTCTTTATAAAAATTCTGCAATATTCACCAACACTTACTTCAAAGATTCATTGCCTCAACGAAGAAAGGCGCGTTCTACGGTCGCTAGATTTTTTTGCTTTCTTTTAACTGCAACAAACCTCGTCGAATTTGGTGTAGTGGTTGCTGAGAAATGCGACTTCTCTGTTCCCCACGGATAAGGATAGGAGCCCCCGAGCTAAAGCTTCCTGTTATGTACGTCATCTGTCGGGAAAGCAGACAGGAAATAGTGTTATGATAAAACTACTAATCACGTAAAGGAACACGAATAAACGGGTAACTAAGAGAAAGCACGAATAATAGGAAAAGGAAGTTCGAAAAACGAGAAAATACGAACAAATACGAATAAGCAACAAATCGCATGCAAATTTAACACAAAGACGACTCTTTGTTTTATTGGCAGTCGATTGCTTTATTAGCTTGATGCAGGAAATTCGCACCAGCTTATTAACGCTTTTTAATATTTCTAATGCCCCCTGTATTGAGTACTAAAATGGAGTTAAATACGTTCGACACATAATGCTGGAGCGTTCTCTTAGCGTAGTTTGTGTACATCTGGGTATAAAACATCGTTGCCTTTATAAGACTGTTGTAAATTTCATAGCTTTCCTTTTTTTTTTTGTAATCCGCTTCGTAATACGTTCTGGGGCAAATTGCAGTATAACAGTTTTAATTGTACACTGAGCATTCGAAGTTGATTCGTCATCGTTCTAGATTCTAAAGCAGCGACCATATGCACGCGATATTCAAGTGACAGTGACAATCGACAACGACAGGCAGACCCTGTCACATGGTCCCGCCGCTACGTGGGATACGACCGTGTATGATCGCTGAATCGAGGAAATACGTAGTGCCAGACTTACATTGTTGTCCGAATCAATACAATCGCGCACCCACAAAGAAATTGCGAACCTGCTACGAGGCCGATGTTTTAATCGCGGGGTGTATCAGGTGTAGTTTTAATACGCTGTCACCGCGAGTGAAAATCCGTTCCATGCCACTAGCGTGAAATGCCATGGCACCACCTGGTGACCGGAACTCAAAGCCCTTTCGCGGTTCTCCGTGTCGTCTCAAGCCTAACAGCGTCGAAAGAAGCAACTGATCTCTGTAGTACCGACAAAACAACGTCGATACTTAGACCGCAACTTGAGATGAGACGAGGCGATGGCATGTTCATCTATATATATATATATATATATATATATATATATATATATATATATATATATATATATATATATATATATATATATATATATATATATATATATATATATATATATATATATATATATATTACTGTCACGGAAGAGAGCAAGTTGAAAGAACGAATTAAGATTGAAGTGGGTGGACTGGTTGCTGCCACGTTGTTAATCGCGAACCAAAATTTATGTTCTTTTTTTGGCGATTCTTCGAAGGAGCTTTTGAATCTTGTCTGGTGCACTTAGGGAGCAATCAAAGTAGATGGTGAAACCGTATATCTTGAAACGCACTGGTGAAACAACCAGAAAAACGCAGAAAAATAGAGGGCGAGGACAAATGGGGGCTGAAGTGCGAGTATAAGTTATTTACTTATCTGCTCTTATTATTTGCATTATATAAAAGGAGCACTCGGCGCCTTAAATGAAGGAATTGCTTGAATTACTTACACTTTGTCCAACGCCAGAAATGAAGTGAACCTAAAATTATTCCACGGCATCCTGGACTATAGAGACGCCGCCCACCTCGGAAGATTTCACAGCCAGCTCATTTAAATAAATATAGATTATTCTTCCTCCTTTCTGCCAGGAGGCTACCTAAAGTTAAAGTCACCCCCTACATTCTTTTCCCGAAATCTTGAAATATAAGATGTTAGAAATCAAATGTAAAATTATGGGGTATTATGTGCCAGAACCACAACCCGATTATGGGGCACGCCGCGGTGGAGGTCTCCAGAATAATTTGGACCACTTGAGGTTCTTTAACGTGCACCTAAATCTAAGCACACGGGTGTTTTCGCAATTTGCCCCTATCGAAATGCGGCCGCCGTTGCCGGGATTCGATCCCGGGAACTGGTGCTCAGCAGCCCAACACCATAGCCACTAAGCAAGCACGGCGGGTAGGAAGAAATCAATAAACGTTCGCAATTTCACGCGCATTTATTTATGTGCACGTGTATTAATTTTTTTTCCGCGAAAGATACAAAGAAAAATGAAACTGTTTACCACCAGTGGCCGTTTTAGATTCCAGTAGAATGGAAATGTTCGAACAAACTGTTAAAGGCTTTTCTAGAATTATTTGTCTTCTGAACACCATGCATCAAATCTCAAAATGTTCTAGAATGCATCCTGTGGTGTTCCTGAGTAATGTCCGACGATACGTAAAGCGCATTATCATTGTTACGATGTGAACCTGCACGTTGTCCTAGATATTGTCGTCTATTTGTTATATTTCTTTTCTAGACGTCCTGCTCACTTTTATTTTTCAACGTAATGTGGTGATTTGATGTGTCCACCCCCTCACTACCCAGACGGCCAGCAGAATCCGGAAATAAAATAAAAGAACGGGGGTGAGTAGTGACACTCTTCGTTGGAGAGCAGACAAAAAAATGAAAGCACAAAAAGAAACAACGACAACAACAAGACCGAGTGCATTGTAAGGCAAGAACACGCGTAAATACTGCGAACGAATGCAACACAAGAACACACACAGACCTTCGCGGTTTTGTCGACCAGTACAAGACAGCAAATACAGCGAATCAACTAAAGAAAACTAGCGTGAAAAAACAAGAGCAAACAACCGTGATCGCATTTCACGCATCTACCAACTCACGTCACAGCCTTCAGGACAGGTGCGCGTGTAGATAGCCATGTATTTTTTTTTTTTCGCTGTTTGGGTTTCGTTTCAAACTAGTGTCACGCGTCGCCTATGGTTTCTCCTTATACGTGATTGAATTGCTTCAGTAAAATGTTTCAGTTGCAAGCCAGCGCCATGCCCGTATTTTGCCCCATTTTCTGGTAGCCCCCTCCGTTAGCGCTGCCTTTTGAAGACGGTCAATGAACAACTCACTCGAATAATAACCTCGTCAAAACCTATACCAAGCTGCTTTCTTTCGTTTACTGTAACGCGTGTAAGTTCCCCCAAGCCTAGGAATGTGCCGTTACGTCTTCATTTCAAGTTACTCAAAAATTCAGATAAAACTCTCGGCGGCATACTTCAATAAAATCGCCACTAACGGCCTTCTTCTCTTTCCATAAGCTGCGATCGTCCGTGCTCAGTACCAAATAACCCTCTTTCTCACGCACCGTCTACGCGCCTTCAGATGACGACGTTCATTTTTCCCGCGCCAATGGCGCAATCGGCTTCCGTCCACTTGGCTTGATCCACACTTTTCCTTCCCACCTCGACGCGTTCTGCAGCGGCCGCGCACGCATCTATGACGTATTCGTATTGCGGGCGACGGCCGCGCCGCGCTCCGTCCGCTCGGCCAACGAACCGCCACTGCCGCTGTTCGGTCGGCGCTAAGTCAGCGGGCGCTCAAACGGGGCGTGGGGAAAGGCCGAAAGCGGTGCTCGGAGTCCTTTAATCATGCAGGATAAAAAAAGTCCCTAGACCCCGCACTACAAATACAACAAACTTTAGGGGTCAAAATTTTACATTCACAGATTATTGCGCCATCTAGTAGTAAAAAATATAATCAAAATTATTGTTAGATTTATTACCTACATAGTTTAAAACGTTTTACTTTTTGTACCCAGACGGGGCGAATGCTAGTTTTTAAATATGGTGCTGTGTTCGAGTAGGAGCAGAGCACCGTGACTGATGACGCTTGAGGATACCGAGTGATGCTGTGACGGAGGAGCGGAGCAACGGCGAAAACAAAAGGGGGCGGCCGGCGAAAGAGGCTGATCCTCCTCCGCTCTCGCCCGCCATCCTCTTGGCGCAGCCGGCGTCGGTGGGGGAAAAAAAATTCGTCAAATTGCGGCAGAGTTGGATCGCGGACGCCGCTGGCGTCGCACGCCCACGAGCACGCGTTGCGCCGTGCTTTGCCGACTCCGCTCGCCAGGGCTGGATGCTGCCGCCGCTCGCAGCGCCGTGGGCCTCGCGTTCTTCGTCTGCTAGCGGGTGTGCTGCCCAAGTCGTCGTTGGTCGTCGTCTGCTGCTCCCGCTTTCTGCAGTGGTGTGCCGGGGCAGTTGCGGCGTCTGCTTCTGGCGAACGGCCTTCCCTACGATCGATCGTGCCTCCCCCGCAAGTCCCCGCAAGTCGTGCCGATGATCCCTCGACGTGATATGTCGCTCTGTTTTCTTGATCCACCTCCGCGCTGCCGCTAATCCCTGCCCGTCGCGACGCCTCTCTGCTGCTGCACCGAGTTGATCCGTCGAGCGAGTGCTTACCAGAGTGGGTGTGTGGGTTTGTGCTCCTACCGCCCGCGTGCGTGCGCGTGTGAGTGAATGTGTGCAGTGGTGTGAAAGTTCCGACGGAATTCGCCTCGAAGAACCCGCGTTTAGCCGGAGGTGCGGTGTCCGACTTCGTGCGTTGGGTTATAAACGTTCTCCCTCGCCGGAACCATGTGCATCGCAGTGTCTGTTGGATGAATGCGGCTAGCCGGAGCTGCGACGTTTGTGGAGTCGACTGTGTGAAAAAAAGAAAAGGGGGTGCGTCACCTATTTCTTCGGTGCTGTGGAGAAGCCAGAGTTGCAGGAGGTGAGTGCAATATTATCTCGCTCTTACGGCGCGCGAAGCAAACGCGTTAGGAAGCAAACTTTTTTTTTTTTTTGAGCGTGCTTTTATGGGGGACAGGTTGCTCATTTGCGTTTTCGAGTGTGATAGTTTTCCGAGTGCGTTGATTTCATTGGGTCTCTATCACTTGGACAGCGTTTGAAAGAGGTGTGTTGCGCTAACTTGAGCTTTCGGTGAACTATGCGTTAGCACGTTCCGATATTTATTTACATTTTATGGTAATATTCCGCCTTGTTTCTAGTTTTTTTATAGCATATGCTTGCTATATTCTGTTTGCCGGACTGAATAGGTGTAGACGGCATCACCCGTCATGCCTAAAATCCTACGCACGCAAATTTATACTAAAAGTTCTTTCGCAATGCCGAAACTATCGGCTGCTTTTGATATAGCAGCAAAGGTGGTGGCGCGAAAGATAGTCGCATTTTCTCTGTTTCGGAATTTCGAGAAAGCGATATTGCATATCGCGAGGTATTGCGTTGGTATCGCGTAGTGTTGCCTCAAAGGCTCGTCGGATGCCGTGTTCGCTTTTTACAGCGAAGCTGTATATGGCTAACCGATTCGTCCGTCCGTCCGTCCCTCTGTCGGTCGCCTCTACGTCGAAAGTTCCTCCGGCGCATCCCCATGCGCGTGCGCGAAAAAAAAAAAAGAAAGACTCACGATTAGCCAACACTACCTGGATAGCACAAGGCCTGTTTACTCCCATCCACGACGTCACGCTACCTGGCTCGAAATTTCCATTGGCAAGGCCTGCGTGATGAAAGCGGTGACGTCAAAATCACTGTTGCCTACGCGAGAGCATCCCCATTAGTTTCCATGGCAGTCGGACCAAGTAAGATGACGTCGTGGATGGGAATGAAAAGGCCTTGTTCTATCTAGGTGTGTTGGATTAGCTGCGCCGGTATTGGGACGTCGTTGCTCTCCGTCGCAGCCGATCGCGCGCGCAGCGGTGTCTCTCCGGCTCCGGAATGGGTAGGCCACGCGTCATACGTACTCCTGAGGAGCAGGCAGCCTTCTATCAGCAACGTCGCGAGCAGAACCGGGAACGAGCTCGTCTACGCCGTGCCGATGCTGCAGCGTGGGCACAAAAACAGGCTCGTGCAGCGGAGCACAATCAGCAACTGCGTACCGAGGACCCGGCAGCCTACCAAGCCGTCGTTTAATCAACCGACAAGATTAACCCAATGATAAACACCGGGGCGGCAAGTTTCACCTTCGGCGGTAATTTTTTTTTCACCAGGACGTCGTTTCGTAAGAAAAAGGAAGACAATGAGCGGCTAAATACTCTCGGGCGAAAGTCGCCCTTGCCTTGCAGGTACTCTGCAAGGCTTCTGAACTCCGCATCCGCTCGCTGCTACTCGGCAAAGTCGCACTTTTTGTTTATTTTCTTGTGTGTGACACGACGCTTATCAGCGAGGAACATACGCCTTGGAAGAACTTTTTAGAGCGCAGCTCTTTGGCGTCCGTTCCTGGGTTTCGCGTCGTCGTCGGCGTTGTCGTCGGCCTCGTAACCAGCTCCGCCCTCCTTTCATCCCCCCAGCGCTAGCAGCGACCGACTGATACCGCTGGATGCCGCTGTCGCCGCTAGAGAGTCAAGATAACGTGACTGCATAGAACACCGTCGCCGCCATGCAGAAAGAGGAGGAAAGGGTCCCCCCCCCCCCCTGTTCTTGTGTGGCGGATAGGGTGCTCTTCAATTGCATCAGTCAGTCGCTGCTATCTCTTCCCTCCTCCCTTTATCGTGTTGTCCGCTTGCTGCGCGCGCTTCTGCCCCCATCGTTTGCCGCTGGGTGTACACGCCGCCCCCCTCCCCCCTCTTCCTGCGAGTCTCCGGTTGTCAAAGCGCCGGCTCGAACTTAATTCCTTTCTTCGCTCCTCCTCCAATGCAACCCCTGTGCGGTGGCAATCAGAGAGCCAGATCGGTGGCGGCGGATCTGTATATGTGCACCGCCCGAGCCGAAATCGCCGCTGCCGTTCGCCCTGTGCGGTGGCAATCAGAGAGCCAGATCGGTGGCGGCTTGACATAAAGACAAACAGCAATTTCCTAACACTTATGCGGGAGAACATCCCGTTCCTCTCGCTCGTAACGCGTCCCACGGCTGTGACAACCTCGCGAGGCCCTTGTATACATCTCGTCTTTGAGAATCAAGCATTGGTGTACCAAGTCGAACATATATCAGTCTATTTCTCCGACCACAAAGCTTCCTTCATGACTGTCGAGAACTGTTAGTGGAGTCTTTGTTAAAGGAGTACGTGTGAAAAAAAAAAAAATTCTGTGATAGCGCATACATGTGTTGCTCGATTTCTTTGCCTCAATCTGTCGAAAAGGTGAAACAGCTTATTTGCTGCGCTCAAATTTCGCATTAGGAAGTAACGTAATCGTCGGTAATTTTTTTTTTTACGATTAGCATTCTTTGGGAACGTAATGGGCTTCCAGGGGACCGACCCTGTCGGGTTGGGTCCCTAGCCGTTTTCCCCCGCTAACTTGGGTCACGGGGCAGTCCATGGTCCGCGGTATCGGGCTGCTGCGCTGAGGAGCAAAGTTAGACGCTAACCAATTGGTCGGACCAGCTTAGCAGTCACTGTGCGCGTTCCGCTCTTCTCTCTCTCTCTCTCAAGACAACTTGAGTTACTGGCTATAGTGCCGCTCTTCAGCGATGATTCACTGCCTGCGCCGGACAGCGCGGCGTGTTCGGCGGGAAGTGGGTGAGAGAGGAACCCGACTGCGGCAGGCGCCTCACGCGTGGCAGGTTTGGGTGACGAGGATACGGCATGTCGCCACGTTGCTTCAATCCTAATCGCATTAACGTCAGCATTCATCGCTGGATGGTTCCTACTCGATTTTTTTTTCTTTCAACAGCGACAACAACAACAACAACAGAGGATGTGGCTGAGGTCAGCCGCGTAACTCTTTAGCTTGCAGCAAGAATTGCTGTCACCTTTTGAAGAAAGAAAGAAAGAAGTAAGAAAGAAAGAAAGAAAGAAAGAAAGATAGATAGATAGATAGATAGATAGATAGATAGATAGATAGATAGATAGATAGATAGATAGATAGATGACTAGTACCGGTAGCAGTGCGAAGCAAAACCATGAGCTCGCTTCAGCCCATACTCGTATAGTTCGTACACGTGTCTCGCCATTCCCCAAAACGAAAGAAAGAAATTCAACGGCTTGGCAGAAAATGGCACAGCCTCGGCTTATTTTCTGGTTCCTGCTCTGTTGAACCGCGCTGCCCGCAACGTTTTGCACAAACTTCGCAACTCGGTGCAGAGCACGTGACTGCGATTTTAAGTCCAGGCGAGAACTTGGGGAACACTCGGAAACGGAGCCCCGGCACCTGTACATGAACGGCGGCTGCCCGTATAATGCGATGCGTAGATTATAATCGCCCTTCTTCGGGTCTGCCGCACAAAGGCCAACAGCTGCACCGCAGAGAAGCAGAGCTCACGCGAAAGCGAGACATTTAATTGTGCCCACGGCCCGGAATAAAGATCGTTCTTGTCGTAGGCGTTCTTAGTTTTTCTTTTCCCTCCCCCAACATGTGCTGCGCATCGGCCACGTCTTATTCTGCACCTGTTATCTTGCAATGGTAGCGTAGCACATACAAACGAGCACCAAAGGAAAGCACATTGAGCACTCAGTTTGCGGGTCTTCCATTGTTTATCGTCTGCATCAGCTACACCACGCTCGGGGGAAAAGCCGAAGAAAAAAAGTTTATACTCGCGCTGTCTAACTCGAACACAACCCTGCGTAGATACGCCATCCGTTTGGGTTCGCCTAGTACCCGAATGTCAAGTGGTGTAGCGTGTTTGAAACGAACAAGTTTGAAGGCGAAAGAGTTATGTGCCCCGTTAAGCGAAAGTCGGTCGTGGTCGGCGTGACCGAAAGATGGTACCGGAAATGGCCGATGGCGCAGAGAGCAAAACACGTAAAAAAACAATAAATAATTGAGCAGCCATTCCATGCTGTAAACGTGATTGACCAGCGAAGCTGCTATGGCGTTATAAATTATGTTGGTAGGGGTTTTGTTGGTGCGTAACTATGCATCACTGTTTATACGTTGGCGCGTTTCATACAGTGTGCTTTTTGTACGTGTATCCACATACGTATTCTAATTATTGTATGTCATAATCTTTGAGCGTGCTCTCCCCCCTTACACATTGCCTCTAGCGGCGTGTAAGGTAGCTTTAAATAAATAAGTAAATAAATAAATAAATAAATAAATAAGTGTAATTATGTATATATAGCTTATGCAAAATACAAATAAATATCGGTTGCCCGCTACGTCACGCACTACGTCATACATACACAGAGCTATCACCGAAGGGCTTTTACCACACCGCTCTAAAGACGCAGATGTTGTCGCCGCAGCTGCGACGCAGCGCGGCCTTTAAACCGAGCCTCGACGCGAGCGACGATAGGCGTTGACCGGGACGTCGTCTAAGGGAGGGCACGAAACAAAACACGTTTCTTTGTAGAGTGAGAGAAAGGGAAGGGCGGGGAGGCTAACCATATGGGTAGATCCGGTTTGCTACCCTACGCTGGGGAAGACGGGAGGTGAAGTGATAGCAAAGTAGAGATAAAGAAAGGAGCATAGACGTACAACCACAGTCAAATACTGCCACCGCACACCGTCACCACACAGCGCAG
This sequence comes from Dermacentor variabilis, assembly GCF_050947875.1. NCBI lineage: Eukaryota > Metazoa > Arthropoda > Arachnida > Ixodida > Ixodidae > Dermacentor > Dermacentor variabilis. The sequence goes on from NC_134575.1 coordinate 59,144,305, forward strand.
TATAGCACTTGCATCACTACAAACGTGTGTTCAGGCTACAGCCGCTTGTCCAATTCTGTTCCCCTTAAAAAGTGCAACAGTGCCCTCGTCGCCCTCCGCGGTGATGTAATTTGCGATTGAGCGTAGTTCCTAGTTAATTAGCTTAACGAAAAGTGGGAGGACTACAATTTTCTTCTAGCGGACAAACATGGGGCTGTCCGTTTCCCTCCCATAGAAGCCCATGCATTGACAGCAGACGGGAATTCCACGATATTGACAACTTTACTGTGAACTACGTAAGTATGAAAGGTAGATGAAACTCGGCGTAATATTAGAGTCGTCTTAGCGACTAATTTCAGTATGGTTTTTTTCCCTAGATACCCACATTGCATTGAGAGCTACAGAGCACCCGGGAGAAAGTTGGCTTTGCCGCAAGGCGTTTTCTGTTCGCCGCCACGATTTTTTCGGGAGGGCGGCCATAGACAGCTTTATCGGTAAAGTGCTCGGATTGACGTCAAATTTATCGGGAAGGTTCCCGTAAACAAGGTAAATTAATACCTTTGAAAAGAAGATTTAGTACATTTCGGTCTGGGTGAGAATCGAACACGGGCCACCGGAAACCCAAGACGAGCAGGCCTATTTATATGTGATGTTTTCTGCATACGGTTGATTGCGCGACTCACTGCCACCATGTAACACGGGGGCTAAGGGCACCTCAAGCTGCCTCACTACAGCTTTTATCTTAGCCCACGCCATTGTATTTCTAGCAATGGAAAGAAAGAAAGAAAGAAAGAAAGAAAGAAAGAAACACGTTTGCCCGACACCGCGGAGGCTCTGCGGTTCTGGCTGACTGAAGATGTGCGTGCCTCGTTGCACACGTCACGTAGCAGTCGTCTGGCTGACTAAAGGCGTGGCCTAGTGCGTGTGCCATTGGGCACGTGACGGCGCAGCCAATGGAGAGAGGAGGTGACGCCACGTCACGAGCACGTGAAAATGAGCGCGTTCATGACGTTCCCAGGTCTACAAACGTTGTAATGCTTTCGCGTTTCGTGAGCAGTCTTGATGCCTCTGCCGATTTTATTGTCCTACATTCCTTTGTAGCTGTAGCAACTTTTTTCGTGTGATACGCACAGCCGGCCCTTCGGTGGCCTGTTTCCCAAGATGCCATCACTTAATAAACAAAACCACGGTATGTAGTTATGTGTTCAGTAGTTATCTCTTAGATATATAAATGTTTGTCCACTCGTCTGCGCAACTTCTCAGACTTATTTTCAGTGCCTCTTTACTAAATGTTGCCTGTTTGTGGCCTGTTTGTGCTTGTACGTACTACCCCTTCGTGCGCTCTCCTCTGTGCCTTCCATGACTCTGGTGCCGCACTCATCGTGTGCTCGTGTGCTTGCACTGACGTCGTTGATTCCGCTCTTTTTTCGTGCCTTCAGGTTTTCTTTTTTATGCGAAAACGTATAGGTCGTGCCACCTAAGGGAACCCCCCCCCTCTCCTCTCAGACCTCCCCCTCCCCTTGTTTGTGACAAAACATATTGACGAATATCGGACGCTAGGCGATGACTGCTGACTCAGAAAAAAATTTCCGCCCCCTCGACAATGAGCGACGCATCACGTGAGCGTTCAGCGCTCTGCGCTCCGGCTCCTCATTGTCGTCTGTTCTTCGGCGCCCGGCGCGAAAACAGACGGACGCGAATATCCGCGTCGCCTTTCCCTTTTCACGATGAGTTTGGCTTTTGTCCGTAAGCCGCCGTCGCCTCGTCGCATGTTCTTTCTTTTCGTGGTTGTTGTTTCACATATTTTTCGTTTGTTTCTCGAGTTCTCGGCTCCCTGTCTCCCTTGTTCCGCCTGCCGTTGAAATGTCTGTCGTTAACGCTTCGCGCGAGAGGCAGGCGACGACGAGCGCGCCTGTCAGCTCGGGCGTCTTCTTTCTTTGGCTCGTCGCAGCAGTCGCGCACTTTTGTAGCGTGCCACAAAGCGAAGGCTCTAGTATAACGCACCGAAAAAAAAAAACTGCGGACTTCAGCGATCCGACCGGCTGTAAACTCGTTTACTGCAACAGTATAGGCAGGACAGGGCGATCTCACGTCGGACCTCGCTATTGTCTCAAGGGTACTATGTCATTTACTATGTACTCGTTTTTGGCGGTGCACGAAGACGACGTCGCTGTCCGCCGCAGTATACTGCTATAGCTCTGGCCCACGAAATTCGCGCACAGGCGCCAGCACTCTCTCGAGTCTGCGAGGCGCCAGCGAAACCCCGCAGAAATTGTCCAGGGCGTACCTTGGCCTGTTCGGAGTTATCGCGTGCTCAGGCTTTGCAGGCCCACCTTATCGTCCATTATTGATCAGCGGTGGAAACAGCAAGTCACAGTAAGGAACGAGCAACTTCAAGCACGGCACGATTCCGCAGATGTCTGTCTCTCGACGGTAGCCATTGGAAAAGAAAATACGGATACAACTCAGATGCTGGGATCCATGTGAATGGAAGCTTTGGCTAAAGGATAACTAATTGTTTTACGACTAAATGCGGCGCGTAAATTGGGTTTAATTTCATCCTATAGGCAACGTATGTGATCTCGTGCAATGTACATGCGCATTGCAACCACACAGGTCGGCAACAGTAATAACGTGCAACCAGTCTGCTGTGCAGGAATGCAATCACCAAATAAGACGGCTGCACCGTGGGAAACGGCCGACGCAGCGATGCGACCAAGACGAAAGCGATGTGCGATGCTTGTCTCCCGTGTGTAGGGTAGCAAACCGGTTAAGCTAAACTGGTTAACCTCCCTGCCTTTCCTTGTCCACTTTTTTCTTCCTTCCTTCCTTGTCGAGGGAAGAATGGTGATGACATGGGCATGCGCAGAGGACAACGAGACACATCTACAGCTACATTTGAGGCTTCTGTACCTCTTGTGCCATAGTGGTACAAGAGGTACGCAATGGTGCTTGCCCATTCTGGAGGATTTGCAATAATGGAAGCATAACCAGTGTCGTCGGCATGCATGCATGTTAATGACTGCGCAAAAAGCGATGGATAGAAAAATGACGGGCGTAACGTTAAGAGAAAGTAAGGGAGCGGGATGGGGGGACCATAGCGCAAACAGGGATTGCCAGTGTTCTAGTTGATTGTAACTATTCAAAGGCGCAAAATAACATTCGGCGCACGAGAGACGACAACGGGACAGAGCGCTCTGTCCCGCTGTCTTGTCTGGTGTGCCGTGTGTTATTTGGCGCCTTTAAGAGGTCATAATGAATAGATAACAAGTTGCCCAAATGGAAAGTATCTTACTCTAGTTGGCATTAGGAGAGAAAAATGGAGCTTGGCTACCCATTTAATGGGCAGGGCATGTAGCTGGTTTACCATTACAGTTGCATAATTGGTGCCAAGGGAAGGCAAACGCAGCCTAGGACGGCGGAATATTAGGTGGGGTAATCAAACGAGGAAACTAACAAGGTGCAAGTTGGAATCAGCTAGCGCAGGCCAGGGGCAATTGTATCACTGGGAAAGGCGTTCGTACTGCAGTGGACATAAAAATAGGTTGATGATGATGATGCACCAGTGGCTCACATAGCCTGTGAGTCGGGCTGCCAAAAAAAAAAAAAAATGGAGGTTTAATAATATAACAAGAAACCGTCGAATACATTGCGCTATTCCATTAAGATGCGTACTTGCATAGAACTACTTATTTTACTTTCATTTTATTACTCTCAGGACCACTATGTGGCGTTACAGATAGGAGTGGGATGATATAGAGGAAAGTGATACTTATAGTTTACATAATCAGCTGTTCCACGGGATAACCAATTAAAGCGGACTTGAAGGCCGAAGGATTGATGATGAAGTGCATCAACGTTTAAACGGTGGTCCGTACGCGAGGCCACGTGAGTCGTGCCGATCAGCAGGCAGTGTTTTAAACTGGTCTTTGGTGCAATAGCTGCTATGAAAGACGCACAAGCGAGGGACAAGGCGCCGAACTGATAGTATGTCGAATGGTTTCACCGTCGAATGGCAGTGACAAAGCGTCTAATTGTGTGGGTATGTGTACAGCCTTCGCGTTGGGATTTATTGTTTCATTACGGAGAACGATAAACACCAGGAGGGCGTAGACAAAGAAGTCTTCGCTCTAAACGAAGGCTTGAAACCTAGCACGGCTTTTTTTTTTCTTCTTCTTCTGAGCACCCATTGCCTAGTTCGGGGTTCGGCGTCTCAAGTAGACACGGTTGCTGCAACTCGGGCAATAACGGCAGGCCCGCGACGAGAAGCGGTTACACGTCTCGAGTAAACCGTGCCAAAGCGTTCGGGTGCTCCCGTGCAGCTGACTGTGCGTGTGCGTCTGGGAGCCTTCAAAGAACTTGGCGTCGGGCCACTGTCGGGGTGAATGGACACATGGGGAAGCCTTTCTTTTCCTATAGGCACGTCAGCCATCGAAAAAAGGTTTGCGGGTGGTGGGAAGGGGTATGGTACGTGACTGGGGGTGCTATGTACCCTAGCAAGGTCCCTCGACTATTCGGAACCGTTCCCGCCAGCTGAACTGTCGAAGTAATGTAGTTTAAATGTAACGCGGATGCCGAGGAAGAGCATCAACTCTCAACGTAAACTTATTTCTTTTTTTGCTGTACATTGATTGGTTGCTGTAGCTGATTTCTTGTGGCTGTGATAGCCGGACGTTCGATGACCTATTTTCCAGCGGCGCCATCATTTACAAATCAACAACGACACGCTTTAAACGGAAACGTATTCCCAGAATACTCACCGGCGAACCCCAGATGCCAGATGAAATCATTGTCTTGCGCATTTCTCAAGTTCTGTGAGCCAGAATTCTACACGATGGTTAGAGCAGCCACTTTAAATATCACAGGCTTTCGACGATTCTTTGCAGTCCAGAACTCGGTTACAGCAATAGTAGCGGCCGCCTGACGTTTCATGCGATTAGCATTCTAAAGGTACTTCGCGCACTTTCGGCTATCGGTGGATGAAGCCGTGTTCCTTTTATGTCGCCATGTATTAGTGGATACGCGCGAATGGCTCTGTGCCGCTCTGTCGGTGAACCTCTCTGACGCAAGCTTGGATCATTTAGAAATTGGACGCATTTGAGTTCTCGTTGGCCGTGGGCGAAGAGCTCACTTCCTGGCATGCCTCCTAGCAGTGGGCATGTTCCGCTTGGAATGTGCCACTGGGAATGTGTCGCGGTATCTGCCACTCTTCATGATAATCATCGAAACAGATAAAACGCAATGCGAACACTAAATAAAAACCTATTATAAGATGGATATCTGATTGAATTCACGTCGCCAATCATCTGCGAAGGAAGGGTGCGCCATCAAAATTATTTTGGTGACATCGTCGCAACGCTAAAGAAGGGGTCGGCGCCTTTAGCTGGCACCGCCTTCTCATAGTCGAGCAGCAAGCAAAACGAACACGAAATCACGGCACCGAAAAACTCGGCGGCGTCTTAACGACAGAACACCTGCAATGTTCGGCAGATGAGTAGGGACGAGGAGGAGGAGTAGGGAGTGTTCCTGTGGTGGAATCAGATGCATACCACCTAATATGGACATGTACGGGTTTACAATCGGAACGCTCGCGTCTCCTACTGGAAGCCGGCCTCCGCTACAGTGTGACAACCAGCTAGGACCGCTGGATACATGACAACAGATTCCACAAAACAATGCTCCAATTCATACACAACACAGGCCTCACAGCACACATATAATACACATATACAGTCCAAGAATTATGCCTTAAGGGCAAGCCTTATCGCAATAAAAAAAAAAAAGTAGGGAGTAGTGAGGCGTAGAGGATTCTACAAGAAGTACAAGCATATTTAAACGTGCACGTTTCCTCCAAGGAAACTGAAATCACCGAAAAGAGCGTGAGAACATGCTCGGAAGTTTACGGTTTTGCAGGCGCGCAGCAGATATATATATATTTTTACTCAAATAGAGGCCGATAAATACTCCGAGCTAAAAGGAGGAGCGAGTAAAGCCCCTTAAACTTCGTAAGATAGTGCCACGCTTTGAGGAATGCCGCCTCCTCCTCGCGCGCTCTGGCCGAGGCCGCCGCCGCGTCACTATTGGTCTAATAGCATCACGTGGGCCCTCGCGCCTTGCTTCAGCGCCATTTTCGCTCGAGAAGCGTCTACGGAGTGGCGAGGAGCGCATGTTGGCGCCGTTGCTACGCTCGAGCAGTGTAGGCGGCGCCGCGGTCGAGGAAGGAACGTGAAAGAGAGGAGAAACGAGGAGGAGTGAAGGCGGAGGAGGAGAGTGTCGCTACTTTACGAAGTTTAAGGGGTTTTACGAGCGAGCGGTTTCTTTCTCGCCTTTGCTACAATCCCCACGGGCGCTCTCTCCTCCTCCTCACCGAGTAGTTCTCTGGAAGAAACGTAGGGCTCGTGCGCACTACGTCGGTGCGGAACGTCACGTTGGCGCTCTTGTTTAACACGTTCACTGCGGCGTGGGTCAGCGGCAGTCATTCGCACTGTGTGGCCGTGCAGGGGGCTTTCCTGCACTGCGCAAGGTACTTCTTTCCTCAAGATATCAGCGAGAACGAAAAAAACAAAACAAAAAACAATTGTTTCTCGTCGGTCGCGTCGCCGCGTCATCTGTCTGCTCGTGTTGTCCTTTTTATTTTCTTTGGCTACGTATGAGCTGGTTCTGCTCCCCTACTTCACCATGTATCTTTCCGCACCTTGAGGAAGTTTCGAAAGAGCTCAACAGCCTGGTGACTGACAAGTGACCCACCACTGGGTCACGTGGCGCACATGAATCGAGACTTCAAAAAGTGCTGCCGCAGTGAACGTGTTAAAAGAAGAGAAGAAAAAGCGCCATCGACTTCCACCGATCAGGACCACGCCCCTTCGTCGGCTACACGCTGTAGCCGCTGCACGAGCAGGGAAGACAACGTGCTACGCGAGGCGAAATCACGTGACTGTGCGCGGCGGGCAAGCGAGGCTATAGGAAGAAGAGCGGACATTCGACTGCAGGGCAAAAAGCCCTGCTTGCAGGCGTACTGGAACAACTGATGTCCCTCGTATTAGGACCGGGCCAGTCGAGAGCTTTTAATTTCGTGACGTCACCTGCACGACTACGTCACCACGTGTGCAGGAGGGACCAGAAATGTCCGGAGATGAGCACGTTTTTTTTTGTCTTCTTCTAAATTATGAGAGCTGGCTTAAAGGATTGTTAAGGGCCAGGAACTAACTATAAAGCACCCTTATATATTGATGGAAAATGGCTAAAAACGTATGTTAAAGCAGGAAGGCAGTACGCAGTACAGTGCCATTTCTGGGAAGCTAATAACCTCTGTCGACACTCCGATTGAAAGGGGTGACGGACTGTAACTAACGATGTGTGTGCTGTGTTACGTGCTATCTCTCTCTCCTCCCCATCTTCCATCCCCCCATCCCGCTCCCATGTGTAGGGTACCAAACCGGTTAAGCTAAACTGGTTAACCTCCCTGCCTTTCCTTCTCCACTGTTTCCTTCCTTCCTTCCAATTGAAAGGGAAAGCCTCTGAGTGTTTATGTGATTACGAAGAGGAGGCAGAAACAAATCTATATGACGTAACTGAAAGAATTTCGCGGACGTTTATTTAGCCGCCTATGTGGCCTTTGCATAGGAAGAGAGATCGGGGACTGAAAGGCTCTGGGAGAAGTAGGCATGAAAAAGGAGAAAACGAGGCAAGAAAGTATATTACATGGCGTGTACTAGAGATACCAAGGCGATGATGTTGGTGCGTACAGTCTATAGATATTGTCAATTGAGCCAACGCCTTGAAGTTCTGAAGAAGCATGCGACCTAGTGTGGGCTTTCTTGCTTTGGTGGGACCTCTGGTTCTTAAGAACGATGATTCTCGAGAAGCAGAAATCCTACTGCAGTAATCGAGCGTGACCGAACCTTGTCTCTGATATCACCGGATGATATTGAACAATTGCTCCTTGCATCTTAATGTGACCAATGTTGCGGGGAAAAAAGGAAACCTTCGAATTGACAAAAGCCAACTTCTCGAATGCTGTATTATCTGTGCAATTTAGCATGAACTGGCCGAATCTAAGCAACAATGAGATTGGTGCTATAGATCAATCAAAGCATGTAACGCATCTGCTTCGGCAAAAAAAAAAAAATAATAGATATAATTTCACGTCAGTCCTCGATATTTCACCTTAGTGGGAGTCGTATGATTTGTTTTCCGTTTCTTTGTTCTTATGCTGAAAAAAAATGGGAATGTAAGTCACACGGTTGAACGGTGGCTGCATACGTACGACAACAGTGCCGTTGTCAAACTACTGATATGTGTCTGGGCCCCTTTTAGAAAATAGTTGGAGGAGCAGCAATGCCGACTCGTGAAATAGCTGTGAATTGACGTGCAGGTCGATGTTGTTGCTGTCGGCAAGCGAAAATGTCGCACCCGGCATAGAGGACTGGCCAAGGAATGGGTCGCAATTGGCCCCGTACACCACGTCTGTTCCTCGTATATATATATATATATATATATATATATATATATATATATATATATATATATATATATATATATATATATATATATATATATATCACCGTGATGGTATCACCTTCTGCAGGCACTGGACGCTCATTCCCGGGACTGGGTGATTTGGCTCATCACGCTGTCAATAGCCACTTCTGGAATTGTCGCGACTGTATCACCATCATCATCATCGTAATCATCATCCTGATTACGCCCACTGCAGGGCAAATGCCTCTCCCATATTTCTTCAACAACCCCGGTCATGTACTAATTGTGGCCATGTTGTCCCTGCAAACTTCTTAATCTCATCCGCCCACCTAACTTTCTGCCGCCCTCTGCTACGCTTCACTTCCCTTGGAATCCAGTCCGAAACCCTTAATGCCTTAATGAATGCGACTGTATCAAAGCCATTCAACTAAACCGATGCCTGCGTTGTGAGAGCAGCGATTCGTAATGCAAGCATCTCATCTGTAATACCTCGCGAGGCACCGTGGACTGAACGACCGCCGACCATGTTCGTCGCTATCGCAGCGGCTACACGGGTTTTCTTTTTTTTCGATTTGTGCCGCAAGCTAACCCACCGAGCTGCCGAGCGATTGATGGAAGTTTTCCTGTACATTGCGTGCGGTGTAATAACCGAATGTCCCTGTTCATCGAATGGTATTGTATCTGATTTTACGTGGACGTTATCGGCGTGTTCGCGGGAGGTGGAGCATATGTAGGAAAGGTCGCAGCCCCTCTTCTGCGCCTTCGGTGGATGATGCACGAACGGAGTTTCCAAGCAGTCCTGCAGGAGCGCAGTATACTGTTGGATCGATACTGTTGGAGATACTTTTGGAGTATGCGACCCGTACAGTGAGCAACGTGGCAACAAAGAACTTCTAACGCAAAGTGAAAGAGGCTGGGACAATCTCCTGGGTGGCGGCAATAATAATAATAAAAAAACGGCTTTACGTAACTACATAAGAGTTAAAACGAAATGACGAAAAATGCAACTGATGACAACTGAATGCGAAGCATTTTGGTTTTCGAAATGAGAGCAGGATGGCCTTAGAATGCGTATTTATAAAGCGAGGCACACCGAGGAAGAAGAAGCATGTGCTTGCTGCGGTAAAGCTAGGGAAGCCATGGAACATGTTTTATCAGAATGATAGGATGCCTATACTCACGGACAAGTTTTCTCGGCTATGAAGCTAAAGTTGTGGGGGCGGAGCTTCTGCACATGACTGTATTCGTACGCAATGTAGTCCGGGCGCGCTCGGCACCGGTTTCGGTTTCGCCAACCTCGCACAGCCTCTTTCGTCAAGGCAGGTACAATTCACTCGGCGTGAATCAATGTTTATTCGCATACGAAGTTTTGAACAGCGAGCATCCAAGCCTGAGTCGGAGCTCCGAAGCAGCCGTATGGCGTCGATTAGGACTTCGACGTGCAACCGACGCTTGCGTCTGTAGACCCGCGCAGCAGTCAGCTCGCTCACTCGTTTGTGTACATGCCGATGGTTGCGGTTCCCATACGGGTTCGCTTGGTTTCCGCGCAGACGCTGGGCAAACTTATTTTGTGTGCTTCAACAGTCTTTTGTTGCTCAAATTGGCCGCCAGCATCTCAGGGGAGTTGATCACCGGAACAGCAAGCGACGAACACTCACCAGAAGACACGGGCGGCATTTTGCGTTTGATGAATGTGCAAAACGTGCGCAAACTCGAAAGAGCAACCTAGAAATACAATAAAATACCAATAGCTGACTGGTGAATGTAACGTATAATTTCAAATTAGGTGCTCTAAAAACAAAAAAAAGTATTGCTTTCTATTTTCCACGTAAGAAAACGACAGCAACTCGCGCGCCAGCGGATACTTTCTTCTCTTGTCGATAAGACACGTCGCAGACGGATTGATCTCTGACGATTATTCATAGAATGCATGTAGCATTGCGTTGTTGCGTCGCATTATGGTATGATTCGATAGTTTTCATACGTTTATTACAACTATACTAGCGATCTTTGGGCCGAAGGTAACGCTCCGTCGATGATTGACTGTCCATGACAACGATTAAGAAATGGTATTATTGCAGTAGACGATACATATATTTTGAACTTCACATTTTGTACACATTTTGTTAATGCGTGATGAGTTACACCCGCAGTCTTCTCGGCTGGCATCAAGCCCGAGGTTTTGTTTACATGACGTACATCAATTTTCGGCGTTACGTACACCCGTAGCCTAATGTGTTCTGCGGGCTACCTATATATAAACATATTGCCTATTTTTTAAAGATTCCAACAGATTTTTTTTATTGGCTTGTGACAGATAGAGCTTTTCCACTTTTTTCAGTGTACTAGGGTTCAATTTCTCAATTAAAAAATGCGCTTTAGAGTGAGTTATTGTTAAGTTAATTAGCGAATCTTTTTAATCAGTCCCCTAGACATTGCAGTCTCTATAGCAGGGAAGAAGTTTGGGCGCGTTGGTAGTTCAATCGTGAACTGGGATGCATAGCGCAAGAACGACACAAGGACGAAGCAGGAACAGCGCTTGTCCCGTGTTCCTGCTTCGTCCTTGTGTCGTTCTTGAGCTATGCATCCCAGTTTACGGCAGTCTCTATAGCGCTAGCGTAATGCCCGCCTTTTTCGGTAGTCCACTTGAACAAGCCGAATTCCCTTATGCGCTCCGCGCGCGCGCGCGTGTTTGTGTGTTTAAAGTCTGTTCTAACTAAAAACACGCATGTGCTCGCGCTTTAATCATTCTTACCAGCATTTTTTACTGGCATTTCTGGTCATGTCGTACTGATGCGAGGACGATTTGGTACACAGTGACAACGCTGTCTATAATCTCTTACCTCTATCTTGAATGCACGGTGTTTGGGATCCGACCGCTGGTACGATCTGTTGGGAACTCGGCGCTGACGCCCGTGGTTGTACCTGGGTCGCAAGCCCCAAGGGTAGCGTTGGCCTGGCGGCCTGGGGTACAACTGGAAGCATCCGAAGGTCCCGGCAAAGCATGAGTCGACTGGTAACAACGAAACAACTTGTTTATTTTAACATCGCAAAGAGTTGGCGGTCAGGTTTGACCGTAGTAGAGAGACGGGAGAGCACTTCACTCAACAGAAGAAATCGGAGCCCTCCCTTTTGGCGTCCGGGGGCAGCTGTTTTTATACTCTCGCAGTTGAGGGCAAGAAGGAACTCCTCAAAAGACGAGCACGTGAATGTACAATGGGCTAATGGTGACGCACACTGTCGTAGCGATGCCGTAGCACCATGTCGAGCACGATCTCGTAGCACCCTGTCGTGGCGCTGCCGGTCGGACACAATGACTGTAATGAGAGGATGGTCCCTGCTTTGGCATCGCCTGTTTCGGGCACAATGACTGGAACGAGATCCCTGCTTTGGCATCGCCTGTTTCGGGCCCAATAACTGGAATGAGATCCCTGCTTTGGCATCGCCTGTTTCGGGCACAATGACTGGAATGCGAGGATGATCCCTAGGCGGTCGCATCGCCGCAGTCGCGCCTGGAAACACCTGGCGATGAGTGTTGCGGCGACGACGATCGGGCCAAAATGTCTGCCGCCCCGCCGCAGTCGCGCCGGCAAAACCACGTGTCGCAGGCGAATCGCAACAACGGAAGGCATATTCACCGTACTGTGCACACTGTGGATAAAGAAGGGAAAGAATTATTGGAAAAAGAAAGTCAGTGTCAAGAAAGCGCCGTTTGATGAACGCCTGCGTTGAGAGGTAAATACTCTGCCGCATCAGTTAATCTTCAAATCTAGCATCAGTTAATCACTAAGCAAAAGACGTTTAGAACAAGCCTTTGTAATTATTATATGCGCGTCGAGCTACAGGAGACCGCTTCAGATAAGAAAAAGAAGAAAATAAACAAAATTGGAAGGCGATTCAATCTCCAGTTGGAATATATCAGAGAAGATGTCTTCGGGAGCGAGTTGGGGAGTGAGAATGGGGTTGAATCGCGGCGCTCTCGCCCTCGCCTGAAGATAAGACGGGGAGAGTCGGACTGATGATTTTTTTTTTGTTACGGCACTCTCTTTGGGATCGGTTCACATTTTTAGACTGCGCGTATCTATTGGAGCGACCGACATTTTTTTTTTTTTAGACTTGCGCTGCCTTCGGGATTGGCCAACGAAAAAGGCTAGGAACCCAGACGTCCGATACGGAGAAAAAGTTGCGGTAACTTCGCTGAGAAAGGCGGTATATTTAAGAAATAGGATAAAAAAAAATCAAACAACAACCGCGTCTTTGCGTGTATAGCTGCAAATGACGTCTTTGCTAAGCACGTAAGCGGGGTGGTGCTGCATAGACTTCAATGACGGAGCAACAGCAACGTCATTCATTTGCGAGTGAAACAGACGCGCGACCTTCTCCACGGAAAAAAACACGGGGAAGGCGGGGGATGGAAATTCACGACGACGAGCAAAACTAGAAGCAGGTAAAAGCAGGAGCTTTCTCAGTCACACAGTGGCATTGCGTGGCGAACCTAGCCGTCAGAAAAGGGTAAGCAAGCGCTCAAAGTGGCGGAAAAACGGTCTGAGGTTCACGCTTGTTGCGGTATGAGTAGGGAGTGTGTACTACGTTCTTGCTAGTTTCCTTACGTAACCTTTAAGGAACGTTGTTACCACGACAGGTCCAGGACCACTACGTTTTCCCCGAGGGCCCCTTCACCTCCCCCCCCCCTGTTTGGAATCGGACTGCTGGTACGATCTGTTGGGAACTCGGCGCTGACGCCCGTGGTTGTACCTGGGTCGCAAGCCCCAAGGGTAGCGTTGGCCTGGCGGCCTGGGGTACAACTCGAAGCATCCGAAGGTCCCGGCAAAGCATGAGTCGACTGGTAACAACGAAACAACTTGTTTATTTTAACATCGCAAAGAGTTGGCGGTCAGGTTTGACCGAAGTAGAGAGACGGGAGAGCACTTCACTCAACAGAAGAAATCGGAGCCCTCTTTTTGGCGTCCGGGGGCAGCTGTTTTTATACTCTCGCAGTTGAGGGCAAGAAGGAACCCCTCAAAAGACGAGCACGTGAATGTACAATGGGCTAATGGTGACGCACACTGTCGTGGCGCTGCGCACGATCTCGTAGCACCCTGTCGTGGCGCTGCGCACGATCTCGTAGCACCCTGTCGTGGCGCTGCCGGTCGGACACAATGACTGGAACGAGATCCCTGCTTTGGCATCGCCTGTTTCGGGCCCAATAACTGGAATGAGATCCCTGCTTTGGCATCGCCTGTTTCGGGCACAATGACTGGAACGAGATCCCTGCTTTGGCATCGCCTGTTTCGGGCCCAATAACTGGAATGAGATCCCTGCTTTGGCATCGCCTGTTTCGGGCACAATGACTGGAATGCGAGGAGGATCCCTAGGCGGTCGCATCGCCGCAGACGCGCCTGGAAACACCTGGCGATGAGTGTTGCGGCGACGACGATCGGGCCAAAATGTCTGCCGCCCCGCCGCAGTCGCGCCGGCAAAACCACGTGTCGCAGGCGAAACGCAACAGACCGCCCCGCCGGGGGAAGGAGATCCCGATGGACAGGGGACTGCATCCGCTGTCCGGAGGGATGTCGCTCGATGATGCTCATAACCGAAGACGGGCGTCCCTTGACGTTTCTTGAGCGCAGCGCACAGAGAAGGCCTCGTTCTCTCGTTCAGGTTCGCACGGGACACTGCAAAGTGACTTCGGGAGAGTTCACATTTTTGTTCTCGTTCCCGGCAAGCGTTAGAACTACGCTGAAAACTCAACCGCTCAGTCAGCAAGCTCGGCACAACCCTCACTAAGCCCTGCCAGGCTCTTTCCCCTTTTTATACCACTGCCTAGTTCCTTACAGTAGTCTAGCATCACTCAGAACGCGTCCACAAATTGAAAAATTGCACTAGAAAGCATATCATCACTTTGAAACACTAAACAAAAGCAATATGTTAAAAAAAATCCTGCCTCAGGAAGAAAAACATCAGTAACAAACAATTTTGAGGCTGATTCCTACGTTAGGGGCTTCGACTTAAGCCATCGGCGTTACCGTTGAGACTCCCCTTTTTGTAACGCACCTCAAAGGAATATTGTTGTAAAGCGAGGCTCCAGCGCAGGAGGCGGCCATTTTTGGGAGAGATGGTCTGCAGCCATTGGAGAGGGCAGTGATCCGTCTCAATGATAAACCTCGAGCCGGCTAGATAGCATGACAATTTCTGAACGGCCCACACGAGACATGCACACTCTTTCTCGGTGGCGCTATATGCCTGCTCACGACTGGTCAGCTTACGACTAGCATACAGGACGGGGTGTTCTACTTCTCCATTTTCCCGTTGGCACAGTACAACGCCCATGCCTCGCTCACTAGCATCGCACTGAACAATGAACCCTTTTGTATAGTCTGGCGATCGTAGCACAGGCTGGCTTGTTAGGGCACTCTTTAGGGCGCTAAAAGCTCTTTCCTTTGTCTCGTCCCAGACGACTGTTTGAGGCTCTGTTTTTCTTAGAGCATCCGTCAGGGGAGCCGCGATATCAGAGTACCTAGGGATGTACCTCTGATAGTAGCCGGCGACACCCAAGAACGACCGAATATCGGTCTTGGTGCGCGGTGGCGGAAAGTCTCGCACAGCGGCCACTTTTATTTCAGAGGGGCGGCGACGACCCTGACCAATCATGTGACCGAGGTAGACAACCTCGGCCTGTGCTAACTGGCACTTAGGAGCCTTGACTGTCAAGCCCGCTTCGCGCAGGCGGGTTAGCACTGCCCGCAAGTGTGTCATATGCTCAGACCAGGATGCGGAGAATATCGCTACGTCGTCTAGATACGGTAAAGCGAATTCCTGCTGTCCCCGCAACACTTTATCCATGAGGCTTGAAAAACAGTATGGCGCGTTCTTCAAACCAAAACTCAACACTTTAGGACGGAATGTTCCCATTGGTGAAATGAACGCCGCATACCTACTAGCCTCTTCTGTAAGTGGAACCTGCCAATAACCCCTGACAAGATCTAGGGTGGAAATAAACTGAGCGCTACTAACTTTCTCAAGGCGCTCCTCGATGTTAGGGATCGGATAAATTTGATCCTTAGTGATGGAATTAAGCCTGCGGTAGTCGACGCAAGGACGAGGTTCCTTGCCCGGTACCTCAACTAAAATCAAAGGGGAGGTATAATCACTCTCACCTGCCTCAATAACACCGAGCTGTAGCATTTTCTTTACCTCAGCCTCCATAATATCGCTCTGGCGGGGTGACACCCGATACGCCTTGGATCGTACTGGCTCTGGGGAGGTAAGTTCTATATCATGAGTAAGTACAGAAGTCCTACCAGGCCTCTCAGAGAACAGACCTTGAAACTCTTGTAATAGCTGGTGTAGTTCGGTTTTCTGCTCGGGCGACAGCGGTGCTTTACTGATAAGGTCACTAATGACTTGACCGGTGTCTTCCCTGTTCGTCACTGAGCCTAGTCCCGGAAGCTCGACCGGAAGCTCTTCAGGAACGTTTACCATCATGCACACCACTGCTTCCCTTTGTCTATAAGGTTTGAGCAGATTACAGTGGTAAACTTGCTGTGCTTTCCGCTTTCCTGGCAGACTTACCACGTAGTTAACGTCCGACAGTTTCTGAACAATTCGTGCTGGGCCCTCCCACTGCACGTCTAGTTTGTTGTTTAGCGATGTGCGCAATATCATGACCTCATCGCCAACCTCAAAACGACGGGCCCTGGCTGTCCGATCATAATAAACCTTGGCCCTCTGCTGGGCCTTTGCCATTGCTTCACCTGACAACTCCTGTGCCCTTCTTAAGCGTTCGAGGAGCTTAAGTACGTACTCCACCACGACTGGGTCGTCGCCCCTACCTTCCCACGATTCTCGAAGCATGCGAAGCGGAGATCGAAGCGAGCGACCGTACACCAGTTCAGCTGGCGAAAACCCCGTAGCCGCATGCGGCGCGGTCCTTAAAGCAAACATCACCCCAGGCAGACACAGCTCCCAGTCAGTTCGATGTTCAAAACACAACGCTCTCAACACGCGCTTCATGACGGAGTGGAGCTTCTCAACGGAATTCGACTGTGGGTGGTACACTGAGCTGTGTAACAGCTTTACCCCACACCTTTCGAGAAAAGTTGTCGTCAAAGCGCTAGTAAACACTGTGCCCTGATCTGATTGGATTTCCGCAGGAAAACCAACTCGCGCAAATATGGACAGTAGTGCATTAACTATCTCAACTGAGCTGAGTTCTTTAAGCGGCACTGCTTCAGGGAACTTTGTCGCTGGGCAGATCACAGTCAAAATGTGTCTGTACCCCGTGGCTGTTACCGGCAGAGGTCCCACAGTATCAATAACGAGCCGTCTAAAAGGCTCCGTAATGATAGGTACCAATTTCAACGGCGCCCTCGATTTGTCCCCTGGTTTGCCCACCCGCTGACAAGTGTCACATGTCCTCACGAAATGGTCTGCGTCCCGAAAACACCCTGGCCAATAGTACTCTTGCAAGAGACGGTCCTTAGTTTTCTTAACTCCTAGGTGTCCGGACCACGAACCCCCGTGTGACAAGCGCAACAGATCCTGACGATAGCATTGAGGCACGACCAGCTGATCGAACTCCACTCCTCTGCGGTCTAGATACTTCCGGTACAGGACTCCCCCTCTTTCCACAAAACGCGCAGTTTTCCTGGCGATACCTTCTTTGACATTGCAGCGCACGTTTTCCAGGCTGCCATCCTTTTTTTGCTCGGCTATCAAAGCCGACCGGCTGACTTTTAGCAACCTATCAAGTCCGTCTGACGTAGGCGCGATGAGCAAATCAGTAGATAGCTCTTCTAACTTTCCCGCGTCGGGCGTTTCCTCTCCAGTATCTGGCGCCTTTAACGTTACAGACTCAAGTCTATTCAGTTCGGGCGTGCTCTGAATATCAGCTTGCTGCGCCTCTGACCCTTTTTCGTTGTTTGATAACGTCGGCCCCGCAACTACCGCCTTTGCAGCGAGCTCCCGAACCTTCGATCTGGTTAAGGCCTGAACACTAGCTTCACCAAACAAAAGCCCCTTCTCGCGCAGGAGGTGATCGGACCTGTTTGAAAATAGGTACGGGTACTGGGGTGGCAGCATAGATGACACTGCGGCCTCCGTCTCAAGCGCTCCGAAAGGTCCTTCAATAAGCACTTTTGCTACCGGCAGACACACGCTATGAGCTTCCACGGCTTGCTTGATCCATGCGCACTCGCCCGTGAACATATGGGGTTCTACGTAAGATGGGTGAACTACATCCATCGTAGCTGCGGAATCGCGAAGCACTCGGCACTCTTTCCCGTTCACGAGGAGGTCTCGCATGTAAGGCTCGAGAAGCTTCATGTTCTCGTCCGTGCTGCCTATTGAAAAAAACACAACTTTTGGTGTTGTTTCCGGACACTGCGCCGAAAAGTGACCCGGCTTCTGGCACGTATAACAAACGCCCGCTCGCCTCATCTCGAACCGCTTTCTGCGTTCGGCTTCGGCTGCCGTCTCTTTACGTTTGGTCGGATTGCTTTCACTCGCATCCTCACTACGCGTGTCCCCCTTTGCTCTCATGGGTGTGAACTTCGGCCTCTCAAACTTCGAGCCAAATTCACCCTTTTGACCGTCCTTAGCTCCGCGAGCTCGACGCGTCACAAACTCCTCGGCTAGCTCAGCGGCTTTAGCCACCGTACAAACGTCTGGCCTATCCAAGACCCAGTATCGCACGTTCTCCGGTAACCGACTATAAAACTGTTCTAGCCCGAAGCACTGCAGAACTTTATCGTGGTCACCAAACGCTTTCTCTTCTTTGAGCCACTCCTGCATGTTCGACATAAGCCTATACGCAAACTCTGTATATGACTCACTTCTGCCTTTCTCATTTTCCCGAAACTTCCGACGGAACGCCTCCGCAGACAGCCGGTACTTTTTTAGCAGACTTGATTTTACTTTGTCGAAATCCTCTGCTTCCTCTCTATCCAAGCGAGCGACTACGTCGGCCGCCTCGCCGGGTAACAAAGTGAGCAAGCGCTGTGGCCACGTTTCCCGAGAGAACCCCTGCTTCTCGCACGTTCGCTCAAAGTTAACCAGGAACAAACCAATGTCCTCTCCAAGCTTAAACGGCCGCATCAGGTCAGTCATTTTGAACAATACTCGTTCTCCTGCACCGTGTGCCTGACTTCCATTACGAGCGCGTTCCATCTCTATCTCGAGACGCTTCATTTCCAAAGCGTGTTGACGGTCACGCTCTTCTTTTTTCTCTTGTTGCTCTCGCTCTTTCTGTTCTTTACGTTCGCGCTCTTCTTTTTCTTTTTGCTCTTTAAGTTCGCGCTCCTGTCTTTTTGCAGTCTCTCTCTCTTCAATGGTCTCAAGGCATTCCGACAGCTCGTCATCCTCAGCCTCTAACTCAAGAATAGCCTTTATCAGTTCTGGTTTTCTTAGTTTGTCTGAGACATCCAGACCCAACTCTCTTGCAAGCTCCAACAATTTCGGTTTGCGCAACGACTTCAAATCCATGGCTGCTCTGAATGCTGCTTTCTCTACTGCTTACTATTGTCTTGCCGCAAACTAACCCGGCAGCAACGACAACCACAATTACCAGCTCTGTTTCTGACACTAACAAAAAGCCTGGCAAAGCTCAGAAGAAGAAAGTCCCGCACTCACCAAACCTCGCAGGCAGGAATTCCGCGCAGTCGTTCCGCTGCAGGCAACCAGTCGTCACACAGGGCTCGTTGCACTGCTCCCGGATCGTCGTTGAGCTGCTCAGCATACTGTCAACTGCATCTCTTTGCTGCTGGCCTCCGTTGTCGCGATCTCGCCGCTGGCAGACAGTTGTTTGAAGTCGTAGGCGATCTCACCGCTGCCAACCAGATGTTTGGAATCGGACTGCTGGTACGATCTGTTGGGAACTCGGCGCTGACGCCCGTGGTTGTACCTGGGTCGCAAGCCCCAAGGGTAGCGTTGGCCTGGCGGCCTGGGGTACAACTCGAAGCATCCGAAGGTCCCGGCAAAGCATGAGTCGACTGGTAACAACGAAACAACTTGTTTATTTTAACATCGCAAAGAGTTGGCGGTCAGGTTTGACCGAAGTAGAGAGACGGGAGAGCACTTCACTCAACAGAAGAAATCGGAGCCCTCTTTTTGGCGTCCGGGGGCAGCTGTTTTTATACTCTCGCAGTTGAGGGCAAGAAGGAACCCCTCAAAAGACGAGCACGTGAATGTACAATGGGCTAATGGTGACGCACACTGTCGTGGCGCTGCGCACGATCTCGTAGCACCCTGTCGTGGCGCTGCGCACGATCTCGTAGCACCCTGTCGTGGCGCTGCCGGTCGGACACAATGACTGGAACGAGATCCCTGCTTTGGCATCGCCTGTTTCGGGCCCAATAACTGGAATGAGATCCCTGCTTTGGCATCGCCTGTTTCGGGCACAATGACTGGAACGAGATCCCTGCTTTGGCATCGCCTGTTTCGGGCCCAATAACTGGAATGAGATCCCTGCTTTGGCATCGCCTGTTTCGGGCACAATGACTGGAATGCGAGGAGGATCCCTAGGCGGTCGCATCGCCGCAGACGCGCCTGGAAACACCTGGCGATGAGTGTTGCGGCGACGACGATCGGGCCAAAATGTCTGCCGCCCCGCCGCAGTCGCGCCGGCAAAACCACGTGTCGCAGGCGAAACGCAACACCCCCCTCCTCCTGTACGCAAATGACAGGGTGCGTCATTGTTCCCGTGTCGTTACGAATAAATAAACACGGTCTTACGCCACCGCTGTGAGGGCGCCATCTGCCAAAAAAAGAAAAGACTGCAATTAAGCTGCCCTGTAACATGAATAAGTTAAGAGGGGTTGCATCACTTTAGACTGAAGGAATAATGTTATGGAGGCGTATGTGCAACTTTCGCGAAAACTAAAAAAATAGAAAGCGGATTGGTAGGGGAGAAAACCGCAGGTAAAACATCTCTTGATTTTGAAACATCTTTCGTTTCTTCATTCATATTCAGCCATTGCACCATTGCTTGCATACGGAGTAAGAACGAGCCATTCATCATGATGATATTTCTTGCTTCACTGAACTTGACGCCTCTTTTTTTTTTTTTTTCGTATATGAGCGATAGCAACGAGCCACTTAAGGCTGTCGCCTTTAAAGAACGAATCAAGCACGAAGTTTAGTAACGTAGCGTTTTGGGCGCGTTGGTATGACATGAGGAGTCTTATAGCGTACGAAAAGACGAGGACACATAAAGACGTGGTACACACAGGCGCTGACTCACAACAGTGTTTATTTCGAGTCAAAGACCAACGTTGTCGGAAGACAATGTGGTTCAGGCAAAGAACACGTGTTGGTAGAAAGTGGAAGGTGCCTCAATGAGCGTTTAAAGGAACGCCGCTATGACGTAAAGGAACAGCGCCGAGGGTTCCTCGATGCGCAGTGCAGACACTGTAGGAATTCCGTTGTCAGTGCAAGCGATGATCAACTTACCACGTGCGTTCCAGTTTATCAAGACTGCTCCGTTGTTGGCAGCAGCAGGGGTCAGTTAACTCTCGAAAATGATCGAAGCCGAAATGATTGATAGGTTACGGGGATAACTGCATTTCAAAACCACCAATAACCCACTCGTCTTAAGAGTTATCCTATCTGCGTAAAGATATAGGTGAGCCTTGTAAACTGCGCACTTGTGACGATTCCCGATGTTTCCTATATATTTGGTTGCCTTGCTCGAAATAAACACTGTTGTTAGTCAACGCCTGTGTGTACCACGCCTTTATGTGTCCTCGTATTTTCGTGCGCTATGAGCCTCGTCCATGTCCAGAACGCTACGTTACTAAACTTTGTGCTGGATCTTTTAAAAGTCGGAAGCCTTAAATGGCTCGTTGCTATGGTTCATATCAGAAAAAAAGAAAGGGCATCAAGTCCAGCGAAGCAAGAAACACTATCATCAGGAATGGCTCATACCCCCGTAAGCAAACAAAGGTGAATGTGAATATGAATGAAGAGACGAAATATAGAAAAAAACGAACAAAAAAAGACTAAGAAATAAATATCAACCAAAAAAGCTCGAACGAAAGAAAGGCGGAAGAAAGAGGGAACGAAATAACCTTGGAGGCAGTGCCTTAGGTGCTCACAGATGTCGTTGAGGAGGTCGACCTACACGCCATACTTCACACTTGCTTCACACTGCGACTCCTTATGTCTTGCTATACAAGACTGACCCCCCCAGTCGTATAAGCTAATGCATTACCACGTGTGCAGCAGGCTTTCGCCTTCACGTGTTACAGGAGTGTAAGATGCTACCAAACTTCATTTCTGTTTTTCGTTTCCGTAAGGTTTCAAGTTACGAGCAATATCTGTAAAAAAAAAGGGTGCGAAGCCATAAACGAAAAATGTGTTTCCTATAGTGTCACTATAGTGTAAATTTCTCGCTTGCCACGAGCATCATTCAAATCGGTCCAACGATTGTCTCACAAAAGCACTTCTGCGTTTTGCATATATCTTGAGTAGGTAAACCGGAGTATAGGCCTCGCGCTAATGGTGTCCTCTTAACGGCCCCTTTTCGGGTATTTCGTCTGCCCGTGGGCAAGACGCGTTCCCGAAATTCGCGTAATATCGATTCACCGCTTACCTTCGAGGGTGGCGTAATTCTTTTATATATGGCGAGCAGCAATTCACCAACACCGTGCGCGCGATGACGAAATATGCGCAAGTCGTGGGGACTTCAGGGCGCGCGCTGGGAATTTCATGGGGGCATCACGATGGAGCCTTTCGTTCCTGCACGCGTCCTTTATTTTATCTTGTTTGTTTACATTTACTTAATTTTGTCTCTTGGTACGTTCTGTGCACACGGAAAGTTTCGTATTCAAAAACTGCCGGATACCGATATAAGCTTATTTATTCATTGTTCTTTAGTGTTCCTTCCCTTACGGACTCGTTATACATTTTCTCCGTCGCATTTACTGATTTTTATTTTTCTGTGAGACTTCGTCTTCTTTTATTACAGAGAGAGAAAGAAAAGAAGCTTATTTTCAGTGTTATGCTAAGGCAGGACGATTGCTCGTGGAACCTTGAAAGCTTAAGCTGAATTCATTCACCTTTAGTTGCCGGCCAGCCGCGGCTCTGCAAAATAATTTTCACCCTTAAAATGAAGAACGGTGTAAGTCTTTCTATAACGGATATAAATGTTCCCAAAAAGAGTGCCACAGTTTGAGTTTTATACCGGTTTACACCCTTCTTCCACCTTTAGCAGCGTAAGCTATTTTACAGTGTATACACTGCTGAAAATTCGTTTAAAGTTTGCAGCCGTCGCCACCACTGAGCAGGGTTTCCTCTGTCTCTGTCCGCCCGTTCCATTACGTTACATGCTGGGTTGTGCTCAGTTTGCCCTGTGTTCAACGCCCCGGTTTAATCACACCTCGTTTCACGCATAGCAGGCAGGGATACGAAAACCCAGAGTGACGTACCACTCTCGCTGCCCACGTTCGCGACACCAGAAAAAAAAAAAAAAACATATTGTGCTTCGCGTATTACAAAAGGAAAAAAAAAAAGGCACGCGTCACGTAATTCCACGATACACACTGCGTCTTGTAGCAAGGTTGACATCTGGCGAGTTGGAATACGCGTTCCACGATAAAGCGTCCATTATACTTCTCTGTCCTGGTTATATCGCCGCATATACCTTCACTTTATTATGTCTCTGGTTCTCTCGCTCTACGTTTTTTTTTGCCGCGAAGTATTAGGCACGTATTACGGGGCATATCTGGACGAATTTAGCACCGAGCGACGCGGATCGAGAGGTTTGTGCGACCTGCGTTCACAGCGCACCGCCTCCTCCCAAAGCACACATACTGGCAGCACGCAGTTACGGGCGTAATACGTCGTTCGACGCACGCTTCCGTCTGCAATGTGCACTTGGAATGTGCATAACGTAGTCGTTACATACAAGTACATGACCGTTGAGGAAAAAAAAAAAGTTCGCTGCGGAACGGAGTTCGGTTGCCACACAACTTGCATAGCTTTCGCATGCAGTGTCGCCTCTGATCTTTTCAACGGAGTATAGGATATTTGTGGCAGTGCGCAAGGTTTTACTGCGATGCGTCTTTTTTTCTGACAGCGTGACGACACTCGGGCGGCAACGACAAACACTGACTGGACGGTGGTGTCAGCGTATAGATGTGAAAGCGGCGCAGGAATATCTGGCTCGGCAGAGATGCGACATGTATAGAAATCGCCGGATTAAGCTTCACCATTACGGTTTCTTTAACGCAGACCTATTTTTTTTTTGTACACGACTCTTCCTGTACTTTTGGGTACCCACAGGAGTGCTGCTGGTCCGACTGGGATCCGAACCCGCCACATAGTGTTGGCCAGCAGAGAGTCACACTCGCTGGAATACTCTGTTGGATAGCGAGCAGTTAGCCCTGTAATGCCCAATGTATCATTTACGATACGCTCTGTTTGATGCCTCAAACTTCTGCTTTAAGCACGGGAAACTCACCGCAGAGCCTCTAGTAGCGTTTTTAAAGAAAGTTACACAGTACAGAACGAGTTCGTGCTTGCTTATAGCGCAGGAAGGCAATTACTAAACGATTAGCGTACTAATTAGGTTATTACTGAAACAACATGTTATCGCTTTTTATTGTACAACTGTACTCTCCATGGTCAGAAATAAAGGTGAACAAGTTCTAATACCCCTTCATGTAGAACTGTATTTGGTAAGAAAAGTGTTTGATGCTAAGCGACGTTTACGGCAGTGTTATTATACTAAGTGCAGCATATAAGTTCTACCTAAATCGACAAGGGGGACGAAGTTTTGCGAAAGGAAAAAAAAATCGTCATCCACTCCAGGTTTAATAGCACGAAGGTGCGCAGAAAAATCTCATTACGGCTTTCTTTCCTCAGAGCCAAAGTCTCGCGGTTGAAGAAATATTATTCCCGGACCGCGAAAATCCTACCCGGGACCAAGGCCTTTCCGAGGCCTTCGATCTGCCTAGTCTGTGCTAACCAGGATGCTGAGAGATGGTAACACGATACGGGAGGGGGGGGGGGGGCGGAGGTTGATCGACAACTCGATGTAAATGCACTTGTTGCGGGTAGCCTAGCAGTCACAGCGTTAGCTTAAGTCCTTGAACTGTTTGCGTGAACGCTCACTGGGCCTTCCGTGCGAACAGTATACGCTCCTGACCCGGGTCGCTTGCCGCCGGCGCGAGATGACGTCGTAGATATCAACGCCGGCGCGACCGGAAGCCGACTCTATCTCGCCCTCCATCTCGCTTTGAGCTCCGTCGCCCACCGGGCTGAGCGTGGAAATTTACGCGCGCTATTAACGTTAACACAACGCCGAGTGTGTGGTTGCTCAAGAAATCCTGCCTCGTTGATTTACTTTCTCTTTATTAACGTGATAAAAAGGATATGTTGGCGTATACGAATGGCGGCGCTGGGTACGTTTGTCTCAGTGTGACTGTGCATGTGCTGTTTATGTGTTTGTCACTGCGTGTAT
Organism: Dermacentor variabilis; assembly: GCF_050947875.1. Lineage (NCBI taxonomy): Eukaryota > Metazoa > Arthropoda > Arachnida > Ixodida > Ixodidae > Dermacentor > Dermacentor variabilis. Next base: position 59,169,224 of record NC_134575.1, read on the forward strand.
GTCATAGTCGTCACGTGATAACCTGGAAGTAGCATGTATGGCGATCAGGCAGGCTAACGCCTCCAGCATATCATTTAAGCTTGTGTTTCTCCATCAGAAAAATTCAGTGTTCTTAACATACGCTTCTATAATTGATTCAATCGTATAACACCTCCATTTTTGAAGGATAATGCGATGATTATTATGGCCCACCACGCAACGACCGATGTAACAAAACAGGAGGGGCGGGAAGTTAACTAGCAGAAATACAGCGGTGTGGATTCTCTTAGAAAGAGCAAACACGGGTAGCCGATATTTTAGTCGAGATTACGAATGAGAATTGGGATTGGGGCCGTTAGCGCATTGAGGTACAGGGGAAGATAACCGGTGGTCTATTAGTCCAGCACGAGTGTGTCGAGCGCAATTAGCGCAGTCGAGGTCAAGTGAGAATTCAATTAGGCGGTGTGATGAAATTGGGAAATTTGCAGGCGTAGGGTGGTGACCTCTTCTGACGTCACAGGCATAAGGTGGTGGGTGTCCTTATGGACCTATTTGCACGTTGGCGTTTCGGTAGTTGGCCCTCCAATGTGGCCGGGCGTCATTTCAGCGCCTAATTTCGGTTCGTGGTGACTCTTAAGAGACGCTTTTCTCGGGATCGGCCCTCGCCCTCCGCCCTCTCCGCCGTCTCGGCGGCTAATAGTTGCCGCTTGCCAGACACGAGAATGGAGCTTATTTCACGCTTGCCTTTCCTTTATATCGTTTATGGCCAGAATTCAAGATAGTCAGCCTGATATAATCAGCCTCTAATTTAGAAAATTTCCGGATTCGGCAAGGTTGTTTAACATTCACTAAAAAAATGTGCCCAATGAATCGAGACAGGTTTCTTACCCCCGACTTGTCAGATGAAAAAGTTTTCTCATGTGATACTGCGATTCCAGATTTATTATTGAAATGCATACATAGCATAATATATGCGAAGGAAGAAGCAGGTCGCAAGGTCTGGAGACTGAGAACAAGACATCCGGTTAGCCCGCGCAACGAAGAATTACATTGGGACGAACAGTGGTGGGCGCAGGAAAGTAAATTGTACAAACTATTGACATGAGCTGCAAATACTCTAATATGCCTCGCAAATATGAATCGTGGAACAGCGGTTAACCTAAAGAGTATGAGACAGTCACGAGTCTGACAAATATAAAGGCAAACCTTTCTTTTTTTTTTCCTTTTTTCGTGAATTTGAACGGGGCAATCGTAGTCGGCCTCGAGCTGACGCTTCACCTTGGCGCGTTGTGACGTGAATTCCTCACCCTTCAATCATTTTGTTTCTTTTTCCCCCTACAGTCGTGCGTCAGATGTCAATGTGACGGAGTGCGGAGCTGCTGAAAAAAAAATAAAGAACTATAGCATAGAGTAGAAAATAAGCGGTGTCGAGTATTAGCGGTACGGTAGTGACGTTCACCGAGGTATGTGCCATTCGGTTTGTTTGTTATTTCTCGCATTTTTTTTTCTTCGCCAGCGGTAATGGTTAGCTCCTGCTTTCAGCTTGCACATGCGTCGTTGACGAGCTGGCGTCAGTCACTAACGTATAAGCGTGACCATAATCTGTGTGCCTCTTGAGGCACGTTGCCAGGTGGTCGTTTCCGCGTGTACAAATGCACGAGCTCTCCGTCGCTACGTTTTGTAAACATGCCTCTCGGCTATGTTGTCGCGGTTAAAAAAAAAAGAATATGTATTGTTGGTATTATACGCAACCTTCATTGCGCAAAAAAATACAGTTGCAGCCACTGAGCGTTCGTTTTCTTTTTCCGCAACCTCCCTCTTAATGTGTCCAGTATATACTTTCCTCTCGGGAACGCGATGTGCGAGACTGAGGCACGCATGCCGTTCCCGACTCGAAAGTTTTGGGCGATCAGCGTTAGCGGGACACTAAAGAGAGAAATTACACTACCAATATTATCATATTACGCTTCTACCGTACCAAAAAAGCAAACAAAAGATAACTTTTGCTGTGACGGCAAGCATGGTATGAAACGATGCAAAAACGAAATACGAAGCTGGCGACGCCGCCTAGAAAAGTTCCCAGACCCACTCAGAGGGACGTAACGAATTTTGCCGGATGTATATTCGGGCCTAGTTCATAGTTGATCGACACAGACGCGTGTCACTGTGTTCTAAAGGAGCAAAATTCCGAACTTGTGGCAAGTCACGATGCGCCAAACACGAAAAAGAAAGAAGAAAGATTCGAAATCCGCGACGTCTAACACACACACGGACTCCAATCCAACTCCACGCTCCCCTTCTTCGTAGTTTGGCTCTGGAGGAAGTCATTTTCCGGAGACTTCGGGCTGGGGCGCGGCCTTTACCCCTCCCGTATAACCTGGCCCCTGGGGCACAGCACCTAGAGACCCCGTGAAGTTCCCAAAGTGCTTGGTTTATCGCGTCTGCAGCGAATGTTCACCATAGGCTGTGCCAACGGATAAAGGCCTCGCTATAAAAAAAAAAAAAGTGCTTGGATGTGCCGGGATCCGGGCACACCAGCCTGCCCCCCCCCCCTCCCTCCGGCCTGCGTGCGGTTATTATGGATGATAAGCTCTCGAAAAACAACGTATGCAGTTTTTTCACGAAGGAAGACAGTAATAAGTAACAGTAATACGGCTTAGGGGGAACCACGCGATTGAAAAAAAATTCGTAAGGCCAGCTTGCCCTACCGGTGCTGAGATTTCTGCTCGAAATTCGAGAAATAGAACATTGACACCTTCATTTTATTGTCTGAATGTGAACGTATTACCGTTGGGAACAAGGAGAAGGGGATTTCAGGAGTCCGATGTTTGTTATTGTCATGTCTGCAAGCAACCAGACAATGAAACTAAAGAAAGCATAGGGTAAATTGTCTTCTTTAATTTAAATGTAGAAATTGTAAAGAGAAATTAACTTTTCATTTCACTTTACTAGCAAAACCATGGGGCCCCTCTGTTAGCCCTAGTTCTCATTTATAACGTAACGAGAGTCTCAAATCCGGCAGCTTTGATGCCTTCAGGTATAACACACGAGGGTTTATTGGACGGTTACCCTGTCCCAAGTTCGCGTACTACGTGATACTTGCTCTAGAAAGGATGTTCTACATCTGCCGCCATGGCCGTGGGTTGCGTCACTGGCTGAAATTCTCGTGGCTAAACGTGGAGATCTCGGAGGCCACATTCACGGATGTGCGTCAGATCGGTTAACTGTACCAGTTGACCGCGTGTTCTGCTTAAGGCGCTATTTAAACGCGGCTAAAAAGGAATCGCGGTTCCTTCAACTTTTCCAAGATTGTTCCGATAGCATGTGGTACTGATTTGAAACCCGTTTACCAAAACCTAAAATTCGTCGCAGTTCTCCTCTAAAGGGAGGCAAAACGTTTCCACATTTGACGACGTTAATTGTGCTGGAGCAAATTTACTCCCCAGTAGGGACTGTACGGTCTTGAATCGTGTTACCAGAAGACCTCAACTGCGACGTCTCCCACAGCCTCCCGGTCACCTTATTACGCTAGACCAAATCAACGAAATTTATACTCGAGAGTCAGAGTCCGTTAGTTCTCTAAAATAATTGAATCAATTAGTACAGGTTCCAGTCTCCCTTCATAATGAGCGTCCGTCCTCCGGTGCACTACACGCATTTAGCATCCGCGCCCAGGTGCGCGTGCTTGATAATCGGTAATCGAGTGTTGTATTCAGCGTGATTTACACGACAGGACAGATGTCTCGAATCGCGCCCCACTCTAGGAACCCCGCCGACGAACTGATTGCGACGCGGCTAGCTACAGTTCAGCCCCCATCACGCTCGTCTGCGGACTGGTTAAGCGATCCTTTCCATCGAGAGAATACGGAGCCGGGATTCCGCAGCGATGCCTTTTCTGATGTCGTTCCTTTCCGCGCCTTTCGTGTTTCGTCAGTGGCGAGAGCAACGTTCCCCTATCAACGGCACCGACTGGCTGTGAACGGTGGATGATAAGACATGCATAAAACTTAGCGGAAGGAATCGCTGCATTAAACTGGCCCAACTTCACGCGTACGCATCTTGCGCAAGCGGCCGGCGCATGCGCAAGAGTACGTGTGGTCCCGAGAGGAGATAAGCGCCATGCCGGCTTTGACGAGGTGTAGAAATCTGTCCGGATGCCGCTGCGGGAATGCTTGCCATTCTTGAGCACTTTGACGCGTCTGCTGCTTGCGTGGCACGTACAGTCGGACCTTGGGATACAATGTTGCCAGAGCGCATCGCCGGAGCCTGACTTGTGCACTCCTCTTCGGAACAACGGAAACGGTGACACCAAACGTAAGCGTTACCTGCGACCGGTAATTTGTGGATTGCTCGGCCATGGAGTCGTTATCGAGGAGGACGTCTTGCCGTGAAAGTGTCTCGCTGAAGCAGTCTGGCAATTTCAGCTGTCCTGGCTATAGTTTCGGATTCAAGGTAACCCCATTTGCGAAGCAGTTTTTTTACGACGCTGTAACGCTTTTACTTTGCCTCATGCTGTCATAGTTCGCTCGTACAACGGCCCTGGGCGAACCGGGCTCATCGTGGGAATCAATGACCGAAGCTCGCGCAACAGGAGCCGACCAATCTTTTGACAGGCGCGAATATAGGTAGCCGCGCGAAAGCTCGCCGCATGGAACTCGTCAGCGATTGGGATATGGAACCGGAGCTGTGCGACAAAGTACGAAAACTAAAGTTTCGCGTGCACAGGGTGCATAGTGCGTCGACGTAAACTTATCTTGTGGCAACGTCTTCGTGGGCAAAAGCGGGTCGCGGCATGGACCGCTGTCTGATGGAGCGTCAGTCTTTATAAAGGTGGAAACCGCCACCTCAACATTCGTCGCTGTGACTCTTAACTGAGAGCGAGACTGTTAAAATGTTACCAAGTTTCAGCAAAAACCGAAAATCATATGCGAATGGAGGAATAATCGAAACGCGTCAGCGAGTGTCATCTATAAAGAAGACTACGTAAGCGTATTGTCGGTTTCCTTAACCGAAGAAGAAATTACTTCTCTCGAGACACGTGGAACACAGTAGTAATTGTTTTCCCCAATTGGTAACTTTGGGGTGTTCTTTTTTTTTGAGCATTTGATATTGCCGACATGAACCATATTATCCTGGGGCAGAGAGTGCGTGTAATGTCAATTTGTTGCTCGGTTTGGTGTTTTTGCACTATTCGCTTTACAGACTTGTATACAATAAATTTATAATAATAATAATATTTGGGGTTTTACGTGCCAAAACCACTTTCTGATTATGAGGCACGCCGTAGTGGAGGACTCCGGAAATTTTGACCACCTGCGGTTCTTTAACGTGCACCTAAATCTAAGTACACGGGTGTTTTCGCAATTCGCCCCCATCGAAATGCGGCCGCCGTGGCCGGGATTTGATCCCGCGACCTCGTGCTCAGCAGCCCAACACCATAGCCACTGAGCAACCACGGCGGGTAATAAATTTATCAATCAATCAAATTACCCTAAAGGTAATTTATTGGTTGCTTAATGTGTTTTGTGCAAGTGGTCTTTTCCGACTAGAAAGAGGCCAAATCTAATAAAACACTGCTCGGCCTCTCCACTTGAGTTTTCCACACGGAATTCACATAAAATTCACATTCGATCCCCGAGGAATTTATGTAACCCAGGTATCGCACGTCTCGAAAGGTGGAGCAGATGCGATAAAGAACGACAGAGAGAGAGAGAGAGAGAGAGAGAGAGAGAGAGAGAGAGAGAGAGAGAGGACGGTACATTGGAAGTGCAGTTAGATCAACCAGAAAGAGCCAGGTTTGCTAAACGGACGGCAATTGAAGTCTGCGAAGCTGCATTGGCTCGTTTCCGCCTGCTTCCGCAAAGCAGCCAATTGCTATCGAAAGAAAAAAGTTCGATGCCACTGGAGCTCAATCGCGATCGAAAATGACCGTGTGACACTAGTATAACGTAGCGTCCCATTGATTTAGTCACGGTGGGCCCCGGAATAGGGGTGAGGGCAGAAATGTTGCTTCCTCAAGGACTTCATCTGACTGCGCGTGCTCCTAAAATTTTGGACGCCCATTGTATACGCCACCGTTCTTAACAAAACGGTACCGCGCGTATGGTTTAACTGCAAAAGCGTCCTGCACCGCGTTCAATAACACACACACACACACACACACACACACACACACACACACACACACACACACACACACACACACACACACACACACACACACACACACACACACACACACACACACACACACACACACACACACACACACACACACACACACACACACACACACGCCGGTCCGATGCGGACACTTTCGGCGCCTCTCCGTTGGAGGAGCGGGCGTACTACGTTGCCGCTCACGAAATATTCACTAACGCGCCGCGTGACCTACTTGGAACGACGCTTGACCTAACGGGCCGGCAGGCGTGCGACGCGTTTCAGTGGAGGCCGAGCGGCACGTTGGGGCGTCGCGCGGCCCCACCGACCACACCCTTTGGCACACAGAGCGCTCTCTCTCTTTCTCTCTCTCACTCGAAGCAAAACTGCCTGCGGGTCAGTAATCCCGCCAATTAGCGTCGCCGAGTGGCGACTCGCCTTGACTCCTCGTCCTTGTTCTTGAAGCGCGCCGCTGATAGTGCAGCGCCTGTGTCAACGCGAGGGAAGGTCGTTTGTCACCGGCGCCGATTAGAGACCGTGCCTTCTAGTTGCTTTACTTCAGTTTCTTTATTTTATTCATTTGTGTAGAGGAGCCGCCGACTCCGAGTCGTTATATACTGGCTCGCGCTATCTCGGCATTAGGAGCTTACGCAGAATGCCCGGGTCGCTGCTCGTCGCGGACTGAGCGGGCGGTCGTCCAGGGGGAGTCGTAAACCCGGAGGCTCTTGGCAGGCAATGAAATTACTAAGAAAGAAAGAAAGAAAGAAAGAAAGAAAGAAAGGAAGAAAGAAAGAAGGAAAGAAAGAAGGGTGAAGGTTGAGTATCCTTTACGTACTCCTATGTACGTACGTTGGAATGGTGTTAAAAATTGTGCGCAAGGGGAGGGAAGGGTTACGACTGAGGCTCGCACGCGTAGAAAGAGTGCATGATATGTGCGGAATGCACGTGCCGGCAGATCGAGCAGCGTTGCAGTTCTTTTTTTTTTCTGCTTTTTTTTTTCACCCAGCATCCGAAGCGGTGAAGTGATAGCGGACGCAATATTACGCGTGATAAATCTCGCGAGTGCTTTCTTGCGGTGAATATTGGAACGAGTATGCCTGCGTCGCGTAGCGGCTTCTTCAGTCACAGTGTATAGATTAACGTGCCGAAATACTTTCTTCTTGCCGTTCTGGTCCAGTGGACGCAAGGAGAGAATTACGGACATTAGGCTTCAAGTATGTCGAGCCCCCTCATTGGGTACTCTATGCGGCTCCATGTCGCATCAACACATGTACAGTCAACCACAAGATCTTACGGAACACGAGATCTGAGAAAGCAAGATGAATATCTGCGCACCCTAATGATAGTATTCGCATTTACAGCCTCTACCAGTATATGCGAACGACGTTGTGATGCTCGGTTTTACTGACCACTATTACAGGCTGCTCGGCAATCTAACGTTTCCTGAGATCCCGTGGTCCGTAAACTTTCGTGGTTGACTGTACCACACGTTTCCAATTTTTTTTCTGAAGGCACTACACAGTATTCTACGGCATGTTCCATGTGCTGCGTCTCGTCAGCGATGACGAAAAAAGAAAAGAAAAGAAAAAAAGTTTCTGCCTTCTCGTAAGACATGCAGCCCCGCAACAAATACATTGTACATTCGACTTGATACGATGATTCCATTCTGTTTATGCAAAAAAAGAAGGCGATATCATTAATTGTACAGTACATCTATAGGTTCGATTACTTTGCAGTAACGTGAGCTCATCAAGAAAACGCACAAAGCTTCGTTCATCCTATTGCCTGGAATTTTCGTTAATGTAAACAGCAGAGCCTAAGTTATTCTCATTCCGCCATAATTTCCACTGAGTAAGTGAAACATAAGTTAAAAAGAAGAATCTTGTCTGAAAAGGACCCGTCTGAGGGTTGGCTCTTGGGTGCAGCCTCTTGCAAATGCTGCTAAGAATACGTTTAGTTTCGTTGCATTATGTGGACCGCCTTAATGTCATAATTAAAGCTGTCGCCCAAAGCTGCGAAGGGATGGGGATTAAGCGCGAAAACAAAACTCGACACCCGAGCGCAATAAATAACCACGTAGCCCACTGCCGAATTAAGCTTAATCTCGTTCCAAAGAGGCTTGAAAACGTTCAACGTAGTGACACCTATGTGCACGAGTATTAAGAATGGAGGGATAAATTTGAGCAGCTTTGACACAATTATCCGCAGCGCAATATGATTCGCGTGTGAAAATAAGAAGGGCGCGTGGCAGTAACGTGGAAATAATTAAAAGCGGGGCGCTCGCTTGGCATAGCTCGCCCACTTTCACGCCTTTTTCCATACCGCAATGAAATGACGCAAGAGATTGCGCCAAGTTTCTCAGAAATGTGGCGTGCAGGCATTGAAGGAGACGAATATGCGGAGAAAGACTACAGACAAGCTATCTAATAGTGCAAAAAAAAAGTGCAACTAGAAGCCTATTTGATAGATGCGCTTATCATCTGTTCACACTGCAGGGTACTTATGTTCGTGACGACTATGTTCGTCAGGGCGGCACACATATATCGTCATACGTGCATATATATATATATATATATATATATATATATATATATATATATATATATATATATATATATATATATATATATATATAACGTATTCCGACCGTCGCGTATGGTGCCATTGCACGGAGGATTGCCCGTCGCGAGCTGTGTGCTGTATGGCAGTGAACGTACGACGTTTGATAAGGGTTGTACACACTGGCACAAGGGCGCGGCACATACTTGCAAAGCGTCCGCGGACTTGCAGAGACAGAGAAGCGAAGCCGAATGAGCGTGTTCTCCCACTCTTTTGTCGCAAGTATACCTGGGGTGGATCTGTTTGCTGGCTGGCCTTAGTGGTGATGCGTCATCAACGCCCTGGTCGTACGGCTGTTACGAGGCTCCCACGTTGGCTGTCGTTGGTGCAGACCAGGCCACCAGCTTTCGCCGCCGCAGGCGTGAAAACTTCCGGCTGATTTCCAACGCGAAGCTAGTAAAACGAGAAACTGGAAGCGCGGATTACTGGCTAAAAAATATAAAAGAGTATTGTCGCGGTATCAAGTTTGCGTCCATAGGAGTGAGATACGTGCAAGGTAACTTTTAGGTTTACATTTATTGATAACTAATTGCGTTTCGTCGCGAAAATGGGGAACACCTGCTCAAGGTACGTTCCATAGGCTGTTCTGTGACCGACGTTTCATATCGTGCACGCCACCGCACTTCCTCGCGTCACACACACACACACAAAAAGAAAAGAAACCGTTGAATCCCTCCTCACGTTCGTATTACACTAGTGCCTTAGCCAACTGATCGTCCGTGCACAGGCGCTTGTTATAACTGTCCGATTGGCCTGTCTGGCAGCTCTTAGCACATCGCCTCTCTCGACTATAGCCCTCTTTCTTGGCGACATCCACAACGGGCGGTGAACGTCGGCTGCAGATGGTGGACAGTTCACGGGGTCTTCAAGTGTGGGATACCAAGTCATGATTCACTTCTCGTGGTCAGTCGAACGCGGCCGCTGAATCCGCGTATACGCACGCCATGCCGCGCTGAGCAGCAGGCTGAGTCACTGCTGCTAGAGAGAAAATAAAATAAAATAAAGACAGATATATCAACGCAAAACTGAGGTTGACCGGCGAAGAAAGCACAAGGGGCAGCATCTGCGATATCGTTCGGCCGTGATTGATTCGGAACATGCGACCGCGGCCTCGTACAGTGGTGCAGCGTACGTTGCCGCGCGCTCCGGCCTCGAGGCGTTTTGTCGTCTCTGCTTGTGCCTCTATGTATTTGTTCAATTCTCTCGGCCCTCCATGTTCCCCGGCTCGCGTTCGTTGCGGTCGAGCCGCCGTTCAATGGGGCGTTGCGAGTTGAACGGCTGTGCGTCCTTGCACTGCGCCATCGAAGATCATAAATAAGTCCGACACCCGGAGTACGTCGTTTATTTCCCCCCCCTCCTTTTTTTTATTTCTTGGAATGGGGTTGCGGGGGCCGCTGCTATCGTATAACTTATGTTTTCTGAATTATGGAAACTGTTATCTTCGTCGTCCTCATTCCGTGGCCAAGTCGCATGTGTGCTTCACGAAATCAACGGCACAAAATAGAGGCGGGCAAAGAACTCGCAGGACCTGGCGGTCGCCATCTGTCCGTTACGTATGCTGGCTGTTTTGCGGTGTTGGTTACCTGATGTATGACTTGATAACTGGCTGAAACCAAGGTTCCGCTTGAACCTGTGGGCCCACGGGAGCCCAACATACGCAGCCATTCACGTAGCCAAATAACAGTCGCGCACATACATACATACATACATACATACATACATACATACATACATACATACATACATACATACATACATACATACATACATACATACATACATACACACACACATACGTACATACATACATACATACATACATACATACATACACACACACATACGTACATACGTACATACATACATACATACATACATACGTACGTACGTACATACGTACGTACGTACATACGTACATACATACATACATACATACATACATACATACATACATACATACATACATACATGCATACATACATGCACACATACATACATACATACATACATACATACATACATACATACATACATACATACATACATACATACATACATACATACATACATACATACATACATACATACATGCCAAGAAACGAAACATACAGGTCCTCCAGAAAGCCTTAATATCCTACGCGCATAGAGCGGTAAGCATTCTTACTGAGTAAGATCAACAAGGCAAACCTTAACTGTGAGGCTCACACTGTGTTATTGTTGACCCGTTGACCAGCGAGCGAAGGTCTGGCACCTGGCAAACTCGGGAGGGGTAATTTGCGCAGGGCGGCATTTCACGAAGCCTTCGACTTGGACAGCGTTCAAGGTGACGAACGCTGCCTGCCGGCGATTTTCCACGCGCTGGACCGGCGTCTAGAGTGGAGTTACGTGATTAACGGTGTCGCGCCTGCGTGAGGCCGTTTATAGTGTATAAACGAACAACAATATAATTGGGAAGACGCAAGGCCGTGATACCATATATCGGTTCCCTTCTTGTGAGACTGCAACGAAGAAAAATAATAAGAAGAAAGAAAACGCGACGTTCCTTTTGCGTTTCCTTTGTCTACACTTTCATCTAGTTTTCTCTGTCTGTGGTTCCATCACAGAAGCGACGAACAACGTATCCGCAGATATTATTGATTCCTTCCGCTCTTAAACCATATACCGTGACGGTAGGTACCAACTCTCCCAAACCTCCAGAATTTGATTGAACATTCCCGCTACAGTCCTGCACACGCGTCTGCAACTGTATGCAGCGATGATGGCTACGGAACGATGGCGGTGATGACGACGACCGCAACGATGTGGATTGTAGCGCAGATGGCGGACACGTGACTGTCACCGCTGGTTGACGGACGGCCGATGCAACAGATACAGCTTTTTTGACTGACATCCGGCTTGCTGAATAACCTTTAGAGTAATACAGCTTCTACTAATGATTTTTCTAACACTTTGTGACTGGCACAGCGTAACCTAAATGGCCTTTGTGTCATTAAACCCGATTTAACTTACTGACAATCGATACAGGGAAGACACATCTTCGCGTGGCGAACGCTGAGAACGACCGCTGCATCTCGCACCGCCTGTCCCATCCGAGCGCCTTTTCTTTCCTTTTTTTTTTTTTAACGAAGCCCAATCCAAGCCGTGGCCGAGCCTAAAGTGTTATGGATTGTCACAGCGGACGCCGCATCATCCGGTCATGCCCGAGTTCGGTCAATACGAATATGCAGAGGAAGGCCCCATTCCCTGCGATGTACAGTCGCGCTCAGTTTAGCTGCTACATTGTGCCCGTGGTCGAAAAGGGCACAGGGCGGCGTCGACATGCGAAAAAAAATTTCGCACGCTCAACTGTAGTCGTGATGCGAACCATTCGTGGTTTGTGCGGAACGGTTGTATGAATAATGTTAACTCTTACGTAGCGAACGGTTATGTTGAGTTTATAAGTTGTAATCTTCATATTTATAATAAGTAGGACAGAATCCTTGTAAAATCAAGATATATGAATGAAAGCAAACTAAAACGCCCGGTACATACTTCGTGGGTCCAGTGGAACATACCCAGTTGGCTCGGTGGCACATAGTTTTACGCTGCACTATCGCTAGCTTAGTCACTAGGGAAATGAACAGCTTTAAGAGCTTGCATTGCCGTGAGGTGTGCTGACGTGCGCTGGCGTGCCCTGGCGTGCCCTCCCAGAAAGAGTTAGCCTCCTCTGACCTGTAGCCCGCGCTACGAGAACGATGTACTGCGCTCCGTGCTCCCACCAGTATGAGTGTGCCAGAGAGTGGCCCCCGGTCGACGCCATACTCCGAGGGCACGACTCCCTAAATCCTACGCCGCAACTTCTTAGCAGCATAGGTCAACGCAGAGTTTGAACCTTCTTCACCTCTGAAATAGAGCACTGTCGGCTGAAGTCCGCTCACAGAATAAGCGCTTTTGCTATCTTAGGGCAAATGCTAGGCTAGTTACAAAATAAAAACTGGTTGCTCACGACGAAAAGAATCACCTTCGGCTGAGTATTGATGGCCTTACCTACAATAAAGTTCGCCAAGGCGTTCAGGCTTCATTCTCAACCCAGTAACACAAAAGTGTTACTGGTGGTGTCAAAATTTGCCCTGTTAAAACCCGACTGGAGTGTGAGGAGGAATCTCCCTTTTCTTCACGATAAGTTGTTGCATGGTCGTGCCCCTCCTAAAATGGCAGGGGTGCGGCTTCACATTCGGGACTTCATTTCCAATCCAGGATAACGTTTTTTAAAACCAAGTTGATGCAAGCAAGAAAGAGAAATAGATAGAGAAGGGAAATTGATTTCAGAAATAGTACGGAAGTCACCTTCAGATTGACTCCTTCAGCCTACTCAGAAAATGAGCTGCTTCGAAACTAAAGTTCTCTCTCTCTCTCTCTCTCTATTTCTCTCTGCACTGCTACTTTGCGCCCGTATAAAGGGAACAGAAGAGAACGAGGTTCTCGAGTCATCGCGATGAGGACACAAGACGTGAATAAACTTGTTTCTGAGATAGCCCTCTCACAGCAGTGAGTCACACTTCGTGCTGTGCAGGAATGCTTGCAAGGGAAACTCAGCTGAACTCGCCGTCGATCTGGGCCCCGTCGAGCTCGACATAACCTAGAAGCAGGCTATCGTTAGCAATTAAATTTGTGTGAACTGGCTGTGCTACGACTTCCCCATGCTTCCTTCCTTCGGCTCTCCCTACGCCAGGTACATGCGCCTCGTTTAGCAGGCCGTGTGAGCACTATATAAAGTTATGGAAACAGGGGAGTTGCACGGAAAAGGAAGGCCTTGCGTTAGTGTCGTTTCCTACTCCAGCGTCGCAACGCTCAACAGCAGAAAGCAACGCGTTTAGTTGGCAATAATGTCACGCAGTAACGTTCAAAGTCAACACGCAATTGACTGTCCAGCAAGTGCATGCTATTTGAAAAGAACGTCTCGGAGAGACCCCCTCATCCGATAACGTCGCGCGAAGCGCCCGCTCTCGTCAATCGAAGTTGCCCCGAGGGCATGTTTATATGGAGTGCCCTCTGGAGATGAACCGCCCATCGTTCTTCGTTCACTTAATGCATTGCGCTGTTGCGATCGTGCTTTTCTTTTTTGCTTCAGGTGTTGTCGTTTAACAGCCTTGTTATTGTGACTTGTGCCTTTTTCACCGATCGAATGAACGAAGAACGAAATAGAGAACGGGGAAAAAATGTTTTCGTACATTTTCGGAGACGGGTTGGCGGACGACGTGGACAAATGCGGGTCGGATCCCCCATTCTGAAGTGGGACGTTGAGTTGGGGAGGGGGAAGATGAATCGCTGCGTCGTGCTTAGAACGCCCACTTCGTCGGAGGGCCGAGTGATGAGAAACGACGTCCTTCGAAAAGAAGGAGCAACGTTCCCTCTCTGCTCAACGCGATGTGTCCGAGACGACGTTGACACGAGACGCTGCTCCTAACGAGGTCTGAATTAATATCGGGTTCGGAGACTGTCGGGGTGATGTTCGTAGTGGAAAGTGTCGAACCTCGATTTAATTTAATTGTGGCGTTTAACGCCCTGAATGTGGCACATCTTGAAGGGGCAGCGCAAGAAGACGATGACAGAAGGCAGGAACACACAGGACAGCGCTGTCCTGTGTGTTCCTGCCTTCTGTCATCGTCTTCTTGCGCTGCCCCTTCAAGATGTTCAACCAGTACCAACTCGCCCAAATGTCGATCCTTCTACTGAATGTGGCACAGCGAGTCGTAGGGAACGTCATGTAGATGAGTTTCGGAATTTCGACCCACGTGGTGTTCTTTCTGCAAAGCTTTTCATCGAGGTGGTTGGCCAGACGTGCTGGCGGAAGTATTGCGGCGTGAAAAGAAAAAAACAAAGAACGAGGGCGAAGGAGCACGCATCGACAGGATGAGGGTCATCTGCCAACTGGTCTTACTTCTGAAAGGAGACAGCGGTGTGGCCGGCAGGTCTGCCCCAACTGACAGCGTCCATTCAAGAAGATGCATATAAAAAAAACCTTACGCAGACTTAATACAGATGCCTCTGTTCCCCAAGGCAGCACAACTGCTGCTGTTTATTGCACAGAACCAACAGAACAGCGTTCTATTCGAATATATTACACGGGGTCTTCAACGTGGGCTGAAATAAGAAGTTATGTGGCTCTGCAATACACTGTAAAATAATTTACACCCTTAAAAGTGGAAAAGGGTGTAAATGTGTCTATAACTAACACCTTTAGGGTGTCACTTATATAAATCACCCTAAGGGTGTGAGTTATAGACACATTTACACTTCTTTTTCACTTTTAAGGTTGTACATTATTTTATAGTGTACGCGTATAGTATCCATGAACAAAAATTATCAAAAGGCTCTTATGTTAAATGACTCCCGCGGAGCTCTCAGCCGGCTGTCCAGCGGCAACGCTGATTAACCTCTACTACGCGAATTATTCAAGCAGGTCCATGAAATCACAACCGAGCGAATAACAGCGACGTCTCAGTGGATGAGATCACACATTGGTGTGTCTCGTTACATGTCGCCCGTTTTGAACTCACTGGCCCAGAGTATAATACGCTTGGGTCAAGTGCACGAGAATTTGCGCGTTGGCGTGCCTAACAATCATATCGGGTTTTTGGCACAGGAAAACCCTGAGCCAAGAAAAATAAAAATAACAGCACAACGAATATATATGGTCCGAACATATACGTCTCCCTCTGTCAGTCTCCTCAGAGGTCGCAGCTCGGAATTCAAGAAAGCCGGATTTGGCTTTCATTTTAAAAAAAAAGTAATAATCAGCCTTTTCACGCGGAATGAGTGAACATAGAGTTTTGAAGCCATACGGAACCTAGTTAACTTGTTTATGTCTGCTCTGAAATTTCTCCCTAGCTTTCTTTTGCACTATACACACCGAGAACAATTTGCACCTTCTGTGGGCTATGCGTTGTTCTCCTGCGATAATACTCACCTTTCTTGTGTCCACTTTCCCGGTACTTTCACTTCGTGAACGGCATGCGCGTGTAAGCGCGATATGGCATTTGTGAGAAAGAAAAAAACTCAGGGGGCAAGCAGCGTCAGAGAAAACAAGTTCAAGCCAGGTACAGGGTGATTATTCTTTCGGGAGAAGATAAGCCCCGAAAGAGTAAAATTTATTTCGAATGGGTGTCTTTTGAATATTAAAGCACGAATAAACTTCGTATCTTCGATAATATAAAATGAAGGTAAACGTGGAATAAAAGCACAACTTTCATTTTATAAATTAAGGTAATTAGGTTTATCTCACCTATAACCCTCATGCGCGAGTAATCTTACTGTCCACAAAAAATAAAGACGGCTGATTTTCCCTATCCTTTCACTTTATGGCTTGGCTTGGCCATGCTTGACATGACTTGGCTTTCCTCGTCCTGACTTCGCTTTCTGTTGCCATCGCGTGATGCCGTGAGGATGTCATTGGGCCGCCTTTAGCGGTGCGGATTGATGTTTACCGGCACATCCTATAATGGTAGCTGCGGTGGCGCTATGGGCGTTCGCTCGTCCGAATGATCCGGAAAGACATTGGCCGCTCGATAACGGCCGGTGACTGGGAAGATGGAGAAGAGGACGGCTCAGGCTGGGACGCTGCGGGACTCGTCCTACATTGTGTACGCTAGTCGATACATCCGATGGCGTGGAACGCCCGACGGAGGAGACGCCACAGGGAGTTCCACAACTTTTCTTCGCCGTGCTGGGGGGGCGGGGGAGGTAGTGTGTCCGTCCCACTGTCGCCTTCTTCGGCATCCAAGATTGCCAGGAATACAGCGCATTTTGTCTTGTTGACGGTTGTAGGCGCTTGTCGTTGCTGTATTCAAGCGAAGGTAACACTGAACATACGTTACGAGGCTCTGTGAGCGTGCTTTCGAAAAGCGCACGTTTTTAAATCTGAACCATGTGATGCTGGGGATCTACCGCCATCTTCACGAGTGGCGCTAGTTAACGGTCTCGTGGGCACTTCCTGTACGCATGCACTTATGCCCAAGAATGTGGACGCGGGAACAGCTCTCGGCGTAGTTCGCTCGACAGACCATCGTATACGCGTAATGCGGAGGTTGTGGGTTGGGTTGCCACCGGTGGTAGGTTGTTCTCTCGTCGACTTTCACTTCCCTCCTTTATTTGAAATTTCTCACTTTCAAACAAAACGGGAAATTGTTTCCCCTGTGCTTTCGTCAGCTTCATTATCTGTTCGTATGACAATAGGGACCGACGCAGCTATGCATGCGCACTTAACGTTTAGCAGTACAGCATGGTTATTGACCGAGTCCACCGCTATGCGTCAGCGCACTCGCTGCGTATGAAACCGTGAATTATTTTGCCGCTTCCCCGTGTTCTAATACGTACGAGCAGTTTTATTTTTCTGCCTCTGGCTGGCATTTACAAATGCTCACCGATTTCTCACTGTAATGGGTGACCCGGGTCGGTGTGAGTCTTGCGAAAAGGCGGACGCTATCGAATACCGTTTGCGCCTGCGTTGCCCGGTGCGCGTATACGGCGAGCGTGGACTGCTCCGCGGGCAGCGTTAAATTGGGCGAACTCGAGGCCGTGATCTTTCGGTGATCGTACTTGTACCGCGGGCCTGCGCGATGCGGGCGCAGTAAGCAACCAGAGCATTACTACGCCGCCTTGAGTCGACATGTCTGTGTTCTTAGACTCGCTGTGCATCTTCGCGTGCGCTCGCAGCTGACGCTCTGTTACTTCCCGTTCTTTGTATGTTTTCGTTTTTCTTTCTTTATCAAACGCGAAAAAAAAATGGAGAACGAGAGAGAGAGCGAGAGAGAGCAAATTATAAATGAAAGGTAGGGAGGTTAACCAGGACTGAGCCCGGTTGGCTATACCCTACACTGGGGAAAGGGAAAAAGGGACGGAAAGATTAAACGAAGAAGAGAAAGTCCACTGGGGATATCGTTCAGTCACTCAGTCCGGATCACAGACGCTGACTCAATCCTGTAGCTTTCAAATGTCGCACCAGCGCTTTTGTGGCCTTTTGTAGCTGCGATGTGCGAGGCAACGGTCCCAAAATCTTGTTCAAGGTGAACGGTTTTCTATCTAACTGGTTGAGAGCTGTGCGGAGATCTTGCCTTTCATTTTCAAAAGATGGGCAGTAGCACAGTAGCTGTTCTATAGTTTCCTTGACACCGCAGACATTGCACTCGGCGCTGTCAGCCATTCCAATCAAAAACGTTTATGCATTGGTGAATGCGATGCCCAAGCGTAAGCAAGTTTGGCCTCAAGTGTAGGAGCTGCTGTCGTAGACTCACAGGTATGAACAACAACAACAACAGCAGGAGCAACAACAACAACAACAACAACAACAACGACAACGACGACGACGACGACATTATAATACAACGTACTGTCCGCCAAAAGTCTACCACGAAATGGCAAAGCACTAACAGATGACGAGGGGGAAAATTAAAGAAAAAAAGAAGAATGGTTATTAGACTACAAGAATAATTCAAGCATTCACAGGTAACGGAAACATTAAGAAAAACAAACTCACAATTACTACCGCGTTCGCAGGCGAATTTATCAACTCCGCTTTTACGAGAAAAATCTCGTACAGCTTTGAGATCCAATCACTGTTGGGGCTCGACCAGCGCCCAAGCAATTTCTGCACTGAGAAGGGGGCGCCAATCCGAAATGTTCGTACGGCTGCGAAATATCTCTCGCTGCTTCTCATGTTGCGGACCTGTCTCTCTTATTTTAGTCCGTGTGCCCCCTTTCTCCAGTGCAGGGCAGTAAACTGAACGTGCGTCTGGCTAACCTCCCTGCCTTTCCTCTCCGCTCTCTCACTCTCTCGATAGATTGCGGCAGCTCAGTTACCGCAGTCGTAGCGCACTCTCGCGTTACCTTTTGTAGTTACCGGCCGTGTGATGAACTTCTTTCGACCGTCGACTGCGGGCGAAAAAAAAAAAAAGCGAGAGCCGCCTTTCCTCCGCGTCCGAGAGCGCACGTAACGGGGACTCGTGAATGATAGATCAGACGAGAGGAAGACGAGCGGCCAGTTCCTAGCAGAGCTAGACGAATAGCAGTGCCGCATTCCACGCTCGCTCTAAAGGACCGGTGGATGTCGTTTCGCGAGTTACGTTGAATGCCGTGAACACGAAAAGAGAAAAATGCAGCACACGTGCGGCCGCGTTGTTGAACACTCGCTACCTGACTAAGATGAAGCGCAACATGTCTACTCTTCGTGATGTGTATATACCGTCTCTTCCGTGGTGCAAGGTGCGTTGCGCTTACTGAAGCGGTCGCTGCTATAGGCCTGCAGCTCTCCATTGACTCTTTCGACATGGGTGGGGATGCAAACGTGAATTTGGGTTCTCCGGTTTTGTCCGTTAGCCGTCGGTGCGCAGCAAACGAAATAAATCGGCAGCGCAGACAAAAGAGAACCAAAATCACAGAGTGTGTGTGTGCGTGTGCCTGCCTTTCTCGTGTAAGATGCAGGCCCGCGAAATTTAAAGTAAATCATGGGCGGCACAAGTTGGCGCCGCAGCGCAGCCAACTTGGCATAAAAAAGAAAAAGCCGTCGATCATGTCGCTCTTCATTCATTGCTTGAATTATCAATCGATAGATTTTTTTCAGGAAACGAAAATAAAGGAAACGAAATAAAGGTCTTCGGTTTCCCCGTAAAGTGCGAGCTGTCGAAAAGTCCAGCGACGATAACGTGAACTGAAATAAGGTCGCTGCGGCATAGAATAATCTTCGGTACTATGCATGCCCCTCCGATAACTTACGAGGAAAAGTGCGTATGGTAAAAAAAAGAAAGCCACACTTTAGCCCGAAAGGCGAGGCATCGATTGCGATAGGGAATTAGTAGACAGCTATGCGAAGTAAGAATAGTAGATTTATCGACCGTATAAACTTGTAAACATTCGCTTATTAACTAAATTAACAAGCATGGTGTCACGTGCGCACAGGCGAACACGAACACATCCCACTCAATGACCGCCGAAACTCGCTGTCAAAATGCTGGAGTGAGGAAGCGAGGCAGTAGCAGCGAGCTAATTGACCTTCGTGCTGCCTCTCGTTTCAGCGCGAACTGAGCAGTGAAAACACAGCGCGCACGAAGCTATCAGCACTCGGCGCACTCTGTCCCTATCACAGATCGCTTTCAAGAGCCGCGCAAGGCCACGTCATACGGAGCAGCCGCCGTGTTGGACACCTCCTCTCTCCCCTTCCCTCCCCCAGCCGCTATGCGTGTGACAGAAGACGTCGCGCTTCCTCTCCACTTTCTTTCCTTGCGCGCGTTAAAGCCCCTTAAGCTACGAAGCTTAAGGGGCTTTAACGCATTCTTCAAAGCGTGGCACTACTTTACGAAAAGTAGTGCCACGCTTTGAAGAATGCCGCCTCCTCCTCGCGTGCTCTGGCCGAGGCCGACGTCGCATCGCTATTGGCCTAATAGCATCACGTGGGTGCTCGCGCCGTGCATCAGCGCCATTTTTGCTCGAGAAGCGTCTACGGAGTGGCGAGGAGCGCATGTTGGCGCCGTTGCTACGCTCGAGCGGTGTAGGCGGCGCCACGGTCGAGGAGGGAGCGTGAAAGAGAGGAGAAACGAGGAGGAGTGAAGGCGAAGGAGGAGAGTGTCACTACTTTACGAAGTTTAAGGGGTTTTAGCGCGCGTGAGATTGAGGCGCCATCGTCGGCTCACCCTCGCAGAGTGTCACGCGCACGTACAGCATACAGTTCATGGCGACAATGTTGTCATCCTTGGACTTTGTGCGGAACATCATGGCGACGATGACAACGACGGCAGAAATGCGGCTGGAGTATCTATATAATTGCAATCGCAATAAAACGAAAGATACAGCGCGCTCGGATTTGACCGCGAAATATCGGAAATGGAAGATTGTTCTTCCAGTTTGTATGTTAGTAATCAGCCTCTCATAGCGAAATTTACGAAAATGGAGTTTCGAAGAAATGTGCTAACAGTCTAAGCTATTCAATGTTCCTTTTTTACTGTCCCTCGAAGAACGTGCGGCTGCGTGTTCAAACGCCCGCGGTCGAAACAGCGTTCCAAGAACGAGGAGCGGGAATAGTCGGGCACTTTATTTATCTAGTCTCTAAATGCAGCACCTCGGCACGCGGGCGACGTGTATTTGCGGAGAGTGCAGCCCACGACGGTCAGCGCCCTATTTTCGTGCCTGCCGGGAATTCATCATGTGCCGAATAAAATACCGAGAAATAAGGCGACTGCTAGAAGAACGCCGAGGCAGACGGTTGCGTCATCGCCTTTTCGCGGTGTCGTGTGCCGTCGCGTGTCGCGTGTCCTGGGTCGAACCAGTGGCTCGTGGCGTGACCGAAGGCCTGCGCCGTACTCGGAGAGGCCGCCTCCCACCCGGGCGCGTAGCACGCGTGCATGGCCGTGTTGTTGCCCCACGCTGCCGAGAGAGGCGTCGTTCGTGACTGTCCGTAGGACGTGCGCGTGGCTTTATTTTTGCGCGTGCGTTCTTTTTTTTTCTTTCTTAGCACCGTCAGCTCTTAAGAACTCTTTTCTTTTTCCAGTCCGGTGGCCGTCATTCGGTTCGCACGGGCGTCTCATCTACATATAACTATGCACTCGAATGACTGAATGGCTGAACTGAACTGAACTGGACTGAGTTGGACTGGGCTGAACTGAACTGGACTGGACAGTACCAACTGGACCGGCTGGTTGACTGGACCGATTGGCTTAATGGTTGACTGACTGAATGGCTGACTGAGTTGGACCGACTGATTGAATGGCTGACTGACCTGGACCAACTGAGCGAATGGCTGGCCAGACCTATAGTGACTCACTGAAATGAATGGCTGAGTGACTGGACCGACCGAATGGTACACTGACTCCACCAACTGACTGAATTTCTGATTAACTGGGCCGACTGGGGCTGATTTAACTGAATGGCTTGCTGACCGGACCGGCTGACTAACTGAAATGACTCACTGAACTGACTGGACTAGCTGACTGGATCTATATACTAGGATGAACGTCCAAAAGCAACAAGGAAATTGAACTTAAGATTAGCAGACAAGGAGTGTACGTTCTTTAAGATGGCAGAGGAGCTTTTACATTTGTCCGGAGAAATATTGGAGGGTTCAAAGTTCAAAGAAGCTCAGTAGATTTGACGGGTACAGCTTAAGGCGGCTGCGAGCGTTCTGAAATGTTTAGCTCTTTTTTGCACAAGCTTCTGCAGACGCGGACGATAGCTGTGAACACGGCATCACCAGCTAATAATTGCGCGCGGAAGTCCTTGTGGGCTTCTGGGCACCGGCTCTCAGCTGAACGACTCGTTGATGTATCTTAGCTAGCAGTATCCACATGTCTGCTTTGTCTGTGTCTTTCCTGTACACTTCAATAAGGAACGAAGGAAATGACATCGTCCTCGTACGATACTTAGGTGAATGCCCGTATCACGCGGGCGCTTTTAAGCTCCACTCAGCTAACGGAACGCGAGACTTCCTAAAGGAATTCTATTTCAAGGCAGTTGGGGTCGTGTCACACGGCCACTATTCAGATAGTTTTCACGTGACGTCGCGGGCCCAGCTTCTCACTCTGCCCGTGCACCAGCATGGCAGCTACGATGACGTCATTATTTTATTTTTTTTTATTTATTGATACTGCAATCCCACTTTGGGGATTTTGGCAGGAGGGTACAAATGTTGAAAAGATCACAAAAAAAAAGGCAACCGACAAATACATAGATACATTACAATCCGTATTTTTTTTTCCTGAAAAGTCGCCAAGGGCACAGGCACCGTTCGATTTACATATGCGCGCAAAATTTTCAGCTCTAATTGCCTTTCAAGCTTTTCTTTCACCTAAGTTGTTTCAATGGAAAACATTAGTCGAAATATTCATGCGGAAAGTTGACTGCTTCTCCAAGAAAGTGAAATTGACTCAGTAAACATAGCGACGCCTAGGTCGACGCTGGCAACCATGTGCTTACCCGTGCTTTATTGAACGGGGTGGCGCGGCTACTGAGTCTCGCCGTTCTTTTTTTTTTTTTTGATGTTATTTGGTGTCGCAGCCGCGATATTTTCGTTCCCAGTCATTCTGAGCACAATTACGAAGCACGATGGACGCGCGCTCAGCGTCCCTCGCAGTGAACAAGAGAAGGAGGGCGTGCGCGTGTACCATCGAAGGGCACGTGATCTGCAAGCGGCGAGCATAAATCTGACAAAGCATTGCTTAAACTATCCTGTCGTGGAACTGATATTGTTATGCTTAGAAGCAAGAGTACATTCAAGACAAACGGTAATTAACATCTTGGTTCCGTTAAGCACTGTGGGAACAAGAATATGCTCCCTCAGTGAAAGGGCGGCGGAGGCGGTGTGGCCACCTAGCGCATATCTTCCTCGAAATAAAGGCGAAGGAGTTGAAAGAAGTTATTAGGGTGACCACGTGACACGGGTGCAAGGCCCATAAGGCCCTTACGCTTTTCTTTTTCTCTGGGGCCCCATTTCGATGCCTGTGGAAACCGAAAAATTTGCAGTTTTTTGAAATTCGTCCTTTTCCACGAATTGCGTCGTTCGTTTCCTGCCCGGCCATGGTTCTTTTGTTCTCTATCTTAATTTTGCAATTGGATCTCTTTGTCGCGTCACGTTAAAATTAACGTTAACGGCAGCTGGGCCATTAAATGACGCAAAAAAAAGAAAAACTTGAACCACGCTTGGCTGCAATGGAAAAACTCCCACTCGTTAGTGTGTTTATCTCGCCACGGCCGACCGACCAAGTCGCGCCCGTACCGCGGACTCCGTCAATTTACAATCTGTTCCAAAAATATGCGAAGGAGTTTCCTTATGCCGCCGAGCAAATAAACAATTGTCGCGCGGTCCACCAGACGCGGGCTTGTGTGTCGAACGTTCTTTTTTCATGTTTTCTTTTTCGTTTGATTTTTTTACCGTGGGTAACCGGAGGTGGAAAGTGCTCTCGTAATCGCGCCGGCCTGTGTATCGACGCGCCGCTGCAGGGTTTTTCTCTCTCTCCGACCAGATCACTTAAAAGGTTTGCTCAAAACCTCGGGGGCGTCATTTCGCGAGAAACTGCGAACGATTACAGCTTCGACGCCTTCTATGCTCCAAAGGGCGCGAACGATCGATTTTTTTTTTTTTTTTGCGACCGGAGTATAAAGCGACGCTGACTAAACCGACAAAGGCCCTCACAACTTTGGGTGGGCTTTTATACTTTTGCTGCCGATCGTCGGGTGTATCGATCCACAGTAATGGAAGGAAGATAAACAAACTACCACCCTTGCAGTGTTCTTTCTTTAAACGTAAATTTATAACCGGCGGCTCCGGCGGCTCATTCACTGTGGTGTGGTGCTGCCGAGTGCGAGATCTAGGGTTCGATTCCTTGTCCGCGCATTCTGACGGTGGTTGAGTGCTAAAACACCCGTCCACCATGCTCTGGGTGCAAGTTAAACGACCACCTGGCGGTCGAACTAATTTATCCGTAGCCGTCTGCAGTGCGGTGCCTCGGATAACCCCACGACGCAATTGGGAGAGGTTACGCGCCTCAGTTTAATATAAAATTAACTCTCTCTAACATTTTTTTTTTAAATGTAGAGCGCGAGCTACGCCCATCATGAGGAGGACTCCGAGGCTCTGCCGTGGCAAGGACAGCGGTTCGATTCCTGTTGCGGCGGCTGCATTGCAATGGTCTTAAATATATAAAATAAAAGAAATGGGAAGAAGGGGGGGGGGGACATCAAAGCATGCATGTGCCAAGGTTCGGGCACACACGAAAGAGGCTAAAGTGTTCGAAATTGATCTGAAGTCCCCTTCACTACGCCTCTGACAGCGTCTGTTTTGCTTTGGGACGAATGCCTAATCGATACACCAATCGATGAGTCAATAAATCAGTTAAACCGGCAGCTCTCAGCGTCTAATATTCTTGCGGGCCTGAAGCTCGATTGACTAAGCATTCATCTCTGTGTTCAGCAATGACTTTTTACCTAAGCGGGAAGGAATAGCGGGCAGGCAGGACCCGTCCGTGATGCGAACCTCTCCCGCACACGTATTTATGCATCGTTCCCAAGTATAATGAGAAGGCATCGTGTGTCGCTGTTGCATAAGAGTTACACAAAGCCACAACTGGGGGCATACCGTACCCCCCCCCCCCCCCTACCTCACCCTTCGTTTATGAAAGAAACGTCAGCGTCAACTTAAAACTCTGATGTCGTTACGATGACAGAAACAATGTACCCGTGATTCGATAACCTCCAAAGGGAGAAGGTACCGCGAAAGAGTATACATACATACAAAACATTGTTTGTGAAGGATTCAGATATATTGAAATGCCTATGCTGAGAAATACAGAAATGAAAGGATATTTGTAAAGGGCAGAATAAAGGGAGCAATAAATAAATGACGATCCGTCTCAGCGTGCTACGGGCTTTTTCTGCGGTCGTCTCTAGAGAGTCTTCCTTTAGGACATATTTTATCCCGATGCCGTATTGGCTAATGAGAAAAATCATTGCACGCTCGTAAGTGGAACCGATTTCCGTTTCTCTAGGTACAGGAAATAAGAGGAAAGACGGGGGGGGGGGTGGGGTAGGGAAATGGAAGGGCAGATTGATTCTTGGCTCAAGATAACTTCTTGATCGGTCAGGCGTACCACAACGACTTCTTCGAACGCTGCTATTTAAGGCTTCGTTGTTGGTTGAGGCCTACTATAGAAACACTGACGAGGCGATGTTCCTTGGACGAGGATTGTATATTATGCCCCGGAAATACTATTGATTAGATGAAAGGGGCCAAAGAGTGATAAAGCCAGCGCTCCTCGTTTGTATGTCGAAAGTGAAGATGGATAACTGGTCGAGTCCTCGATACGCTCGTTAAATCCGCACAGGCACAGAGAGTGCCGAAAAGGAAGGAGTCATTTTGTCTCCGAAGCTTGGAAACTTCTACGGAAGAAAAATGGCGCGAAAGAAAGGTCGGACAGCACTTTAGCGATGATCAATACCCAAGTTGTCGGGTTTTGATGCACGTAGACACGAGGAGAATCAAATGTACTGGCCGATTTGATCAACTCTTAGCGACCGACAACGTGCCGCAAAAGCGGCATTAGACGACGCACTACTGTCACGCGCCGCTGTAAACTGCGGAAAACTTACACGAAACAGGGGCCGCATTCAGAACACTTTTTCTTTCGTAAGTGCTCGTTGCCGTTGGGTCTTCCGCCTTCGCTGATGTTACCTGCTGCATCAGGATTCGCTGGAATTTCCTCTCGCCAGAAATTCTGGCGTAAGAGGTTTTGGGAACGCGCGCGTTGTTCCACACGGTTCGTAGCTGCAGTCGTAGCAAATCCTCATGTCACTTTCATGGCACACTGCGCTGAAGTGATGAGTGCAGTTGGTATGCTGTGTCACGTGTGCGTTGTTCCACACGGTTCGTAGCTGCAATCGTAGCAAATCCTCACGTCACTTTCCGGGCACACTGCGCTGAAGGGATGAGTGCAGTTGGTATGCTGTGCCACGTGAGCGAGCTCGCAGTGTGACGAACGAAACTCGAGCCAACGCTTGTATCGAAATAGCGTAGCGGTGGCGAAGAGGCGAAAGCCCGATCCAAAAAGGGGTGAGTTAGTCATCGAGCTCGTTCATTGGGCGTTGTTGGACCCCAGAAAATCAAAGCAGCACACGGCAAGTGCCAACGACACCGTCGAGCATGGTCGGCAGGGGTCCAATCTAGTACCGTTGCTCGAGTTGTCGGTGTCTGTAAAGCGGTCATCGCACGTACATTTCAGAGCAGCTGACGGTGGACGCGTCGCACAGGTGTTGGCAACGTCCGTATATGGTATGATGATGATGGACCGCCCCCTATTGAAACGTTCCGTACGTAGCGCAGTAGTTGCGGCCGCTTTTCGATGGGGGCGAAATGCGAAAGTATTCGTGTACTTAGATTTCGGTGCACGTTGAAGAACCCCAGGTGGTCTAAATTTCCGGAGTGCCCCACTACGGCGTGCCTCATAATCAGATAGTGGTTTTGGCGCGTAAAGCGCCATAATCTAATTTAATCTAGCCCAAGAAGAAAGGGGGTTAACCGAGGGGCCCGACTTTTATTATTCATATCATGAGAAGCCAACATACAAGGACACCCAGGAAGACATAGGGGAAATTACTTGTACTTGATAAATAAAATAAAGAAATGATGAATTAATGGCAATGAAAGTGGATGAAAAAACAACTTGCCGCAGGTGGGGAACGATCCCACGTCTTCGCATTATGCGTGCGATGCTCTAGGATGGGCGCTATGATGATGGGGCCCATGATTACTTTGATCAGCATCTCACGCGTAACGCGAAGACGTGAGATCGTCCCCCACCTGCGGCAAGTTGTTTCTTCATCCACTTTTATTGCCATTAAATTATCAATATTTAAGTTCGTTTAGTAAGTACAAGTAATTTCCCCCATGTTTTCCTTGGTGTCCTTCTATGTTGGCTAGTCTAGCCCAGTAATTCAATGTTTTCCGCATGATTATTATGGGAAAGACGCAGAATTTATACGAGATTCGTGTGGGTTCCTTAGGAACTACGCGAAAAATTATGCACATATTGGAAAGGTTTACGCAACGTTTCAGTAGGGCCCGTCTCGCCGTCGGAGCGTACCGGCAAATTAACGTTGCCGAAGTTTCCAATGCAGCAGGTGGGCCAGGCTTGAGCCGGGTGATTCGGCGAAAGCAATCAATGCCCAAATGTAAACGAACGCAGTCCAGACAATACGATGTCGCTTTGACTGGAGTTCATTCGTTCATTCGCTCTGGGTAAACGAATGCAGCAATTAATTGATTGTTCGCGATCAAACTGTTTGGCGTGGGAAACACGCCAGACCAGCGGGCCTCGTAACATTTGCACCAGCCATCACTTGTACCTGAAGTATATCTATAGCACGAATAGAAATGTCCAATGCCCGTTGTACTCCGTTCCTTCGCCTGCGGCGGATGCCTGTCATCTGTTTTGGACATGACCTGGAACAAAGACGATCCACGAAATTACATTAGAGCATGTGGAGTTAACTTAGCAACCTGGCAACTATGAGCGATAGCTCATTGACGATATGCGTTTCACTGGTCGTTATAGCACTGACTGCACGAGTCTGGCTTCCATTCCTAAATGCAATGTTCTCCCATCATGCCGCGCGCGGCAATAGAGGCGAAGAAAGGGAAAAACAAGTTCAGGGCCATTCCACTCTGTGAAGACGGATGACCATCGAAGCTGTGTATAGTGATGACTATATTGGTGTAATGTATGGGCATTGTTATGGTGATTACTGTAGTGATACGAAGTAAACGAATTGCAAGAAGTGCAGCGCAAGTAAGAAAGGAAGACCAAAACCTCCGGACTTCAGCAAGAGTGGGATTGCAAGCACCCAGAGCTCAATTTGTACATTTTGTCTGTAAGAGTGACGAAAAAAACAGACAAATGTATAACGTCATAAATACCAACACACGTACATTTACTAAAAAAAAACAGAAGGAAACGTAGTTAGCCTATTAGAATTCTCTCTCTCTCTCTCTCTCTCTCTCTCTCTCTATATATATATATATATATATATATATATATATATATATATATATATATATATATATATATATATATATATATATATATATATATAGGAGCAGAAGACGAGGCAGAATAGAACAGGCAGCACGGCGAATGGGTGTTCTCTGTTCCTCCCGATATAGCATTTTCGAGATAATTTTCAAAGGGTCCGAAGAAATGCATTGGCGTTCGTCACTTTCGTGCTTCAATGCATAACAGCGTTTTCGTAAAACAAAGTGAGATTAACAGCGCATTTTTTAACGCAAGTTTGACGGCGCATATCTCGAAAGCCGTGCCATCCTCAGCATTTGCGTCGAGTCGATATGCCTCGCATACTCACTAGCCACAATCCATGGATTGAAATGTAGGCCGTAGTGTAGCCAGTTAAAAATTTTAATTAGCATAATTGTATTATTTGCTCCGTTGAATATTTCCTTTGCTAGTAGAAGTGCCATCGAGTAGATTAGCTCAAGCGTTAGAATTTTGCTATCTGCTATAGGCAATTTTTAATAACTTTGGACACCAAAAAAAAAAAAAAACTAAGCAAAGGAACCGAAAAAGCCCACAAGATATACACAGCAAGTATACCACGGGCGACGGAGACTTCCGCATGAAGGAAACCCGACGGTAGGATTTTGAGGCGGACGTCGATAAGAAACTGAGCGGCACAAAAGGAAGAGCGCACTTTCGAATGAACGTGCACGTGCGATAAAAAAACGCCACAGACGGGAAACGCTATGGCTACGTGAATAAGAAACGAAGCGAGACGTACGCAGCGTTATAGACGGGAGCAAGCTCCGGGCGCGTCGTCGTCATTTCGTTGGCCTCGTTTCTTTTCGCGCCCTGTAGTCTCGCCGAGCTTATACCGATTCGCCAAAGCTCTTGCTTTCTGGTTGTAGCCATATACGTCCACCTTTTTGCATCGTGTAAGTCGTCTCAGCGGAGGGGCCAGTAACACGCCGGGTAAGACGAAACGAATACGTGTCACTTGATGCTTTTGTGCCTTGTGATGCGCTTTCTTCTTTTAAGCGCCAGTGTATATCCATGTGCTGTCACGTAGAACTTGCGCTTGTGTTTGTGAGTTTGTTCCCCACTTTCGGTTCCGAAGGCGGTTGATATACGTTTGGTCATGCCGCGGGCGACGTCGCGTAATAGTTTATAAAAGCGAGTGGCGGAGCCGATCATGGGAAGCTGTGTTAGATACGTTAGACTGCTCCGCCTTCGGCTTAGGCTAACATTTCCCCAGTCCTTTCCTCTCAACGGATAACACTACGGGATCGCGCACACAACATTGTGCTGCCTTCGGAGGCGAGCTTGCATTCCCCGGTCTCTGTCTTGTGGCAGCTAACGCTACGTAAATGCTGTGCCACATTGCATGCCGCCTCCGGAATGGGCCCGTTTTGTAATGACCTAGGTATACCTGTTCCTCAAAGGAGTAAAAAAAAAAAAAAATCCGTCATAATGCATTGGTAATGCTGCAGATTAGGCTAGCTGGTTCTGCATCACTCAAAATGTAACAGCGGGAGTTACGACGAGTACAAAAAGCGCATCCCTTGTCACTGCGTGCTCTTTGGTTTAAGTTATCGTCCAAAAATCACGCTGTTACGTTTCGACTCACGATACCGTCGCCCCTGCCGTCGTCACCTTGCTGCTGACCTCACACCGCACAGGTTGGCGTCAAACACAGTTACTCGGCTTACACAAACACGTTTGTGCATCAAGTATATAACGCTTTGAAAGCCAAAATATGCTGCCATAGCCATCTGTGTGAAAAAAAGAAAGAAGAAACAACTACTTCGCATATAGCATTGTTTCCCACCGTACGCGGAATCTTCATGATTTTTATCGAACTCATTGTATACCTGTCCGCCTTGGTCGTTTAAGATGTTTGCGCGGCGACTGCTTAAAATGTTTCCACCGACAAGCGACGATCCTACGGCTACAGTGCGGCCGCCTTCAGCGCAAACCTCGCACCTGTGGGGGGCGAGGCCTCGGCGCGTCCTTGTCGAACCTCGTTAGCGTTGTTAGGACGCTTATACGCGTGTGACGCCAGGCGTGACGTTTAAGACGAGTCTTGTCGTCGCTTGACGGACTACCGCTTAGAGCACGGGGCGCCTTGCCTTGCCGCGCCCCCGCCCTAAGCAGGCGACGTGGCGTGAAGTACACCGTGGACAGCTCACGTCCGGCGCCGGACCGTTTTCGCTCGACGAGCTTTTACGCGAGGTGAGAGTGAAAGCGCGGGAAGGATGGCGGAGAGGGGCTTCGGGCGTGCAGTTCCCGACACACAGGCGAGAACCCCACGGCTTTTTCACGGGTCGAGGCGCGCGTCACGAAGCCGGTGACGTCGACGAAAGGCGTCACGGCGAAGCTACCGGGATTCGTGCTGGAGCCTGCCGTTTTTTGCCTCTCTTCCTTTTTTTAGAGCCTGCGTGCCCGCTGTCGACGAGGAGATGCGGTTAACGACGACGAGGTTTTTTGTTTTTGTAGTTTTTTTCTCTTTCTTTTCACTGTCACGTTCTTTCCCAATCCTTTGTTGCGCCTCGGGGACACTGGACGAAGCGGCCGACGTAGAGACGCCGAACAGCGCATAGGAGGCGAAAAAAAAAAAGCAGAAGTTTGCAGTGAGACTAAGACAAGAAGACGAAGAAGAAGGAGAAGTAGAAGAAGTATTAGGAGGAGAAGGTGGATGAGAAGAAGGAGAAAGAAGAAGAATAAGGAGGAGGAGGAGGAGGAGGAGGAGGAGGAGGAGGGAGAGGTCAGTGCGATCGTATAAACAGGCTTGCTGCTGTCTATAGAGCGTATGGCAGTGATGATAGCTGTACATCGTTTTTCTTTTTTTCGAAGGCGGATGACGTGGTTTCGAAACCGCACGTACAACCCCCCCCCCCCCCCCCCCCCCTTTGTCTCGCTCCACACCCGTCGCACACCAAATGGTATCTGCCAGAAGGTGTGGGGTTTTTCGTGAGTAGGCATCGCGCTAACTGCATGTTGGGGAACCCGGGTTCGCGCTTATGCAAAGCGCATCATTAGGTCTAAGTAAGGCGTGTGTTGGTAATTTTTCGTATGAGCGCAGATTTTTTTTTTTTAAGTGTGCGTGCGGACGACGGTTTGTGGAGAACAAATTGATGGCTCCCCTTTGAAATTTTAAAACCCAAAGCATTCCTACGCTCACTGTATATGTTCCCCCTCCTCCCCTTTTTCGACGTATTTTGACCTTCTTTCACAAGCCGAGGAATATGGGAGGCCTGGGAATGCTAGCCCAGCAGAGTTGATGCACTCTCTAATATCCTCACAATGTTGATAGCATGTGAAACTCAGTCGATGCGTATACGCAAAGAAATGAATATACGCATACATGTAGACACTTGTAGCTTCGTGCGGTTAAGGGGGAAAAAAAGGTGACCCTCCCGCAAGTAGTACGAATGCAGAAAAGAAGAACGCACGGGTTATTTTTATTATTTTTACAAAAGAAGCTTCGCAGTTATCGACGGATTCAGCTCAAACCCGGGACGAATGCTTTCCTAGGTGCTCGCTCTAAAGTCTCGTATAACCAGTAAGCTAGGCAGAATCAATCGACAACACGAAGTACAGGGAACACGGCATATCAGTACTGCGTAGTTCGGCAGATAAGAGAAATCTTGGGGGAAAAGGGAAAATTGTCATCCACCCATCAATAGCACGCGGCTATATACAAAACAAACTCGCACGGTTTTCTCAGAAAGAATGGTTCGCATTCGAAGACAAGAATTCGTCCTCATCCGGAGAGGATCGTGAACTCGGATGAATTTTTGTTTGTTTCGAACTATCGAATAGAAGGGTCATCTAAACGCTTGGGCTAAATTCGATTGATCGCGCACAGATGACGGCTTACACGAGAAAGCGAGTTGAACGAATGCACCTTCATTGTAGGACGCAACGAAGTCTGAAGCGATTACTCTGATATTCGATGCCATAGGTCACGCCTTGTAAGCCGACAGTGATTTTAAAATAAAAGGCACGTGTTTTGCATAAATACTTCATTATCTGTCGCGCCAACCATCCCTAGTACAGCTCGTTATGTACTAGTTAGTCTAACCTGGCTTAGTCAACTTGTGCCATTCTGGACGTTGGTTAGGATGACACATGAACGTATGGCGCTACCTACTTCAAGCGACATAGCAGTTGTACTGTTCGCCCATGGTATTGTTTTGCGTGTCACTGTGACCTTGTCGTATGTTAATTGCATAGTTGCTTATGCATTTAAACTTTATCACATCAATTCGAACATTTTTCGTAGACTGTTGAAAGCGTCCAAGAGGTAGCGTGTCGTTGTCTGGGTTTACAAAGTTCGTATCGTCGTTTAATTACAAAAAAATTTAAGCAGCTTCCCGCTGCGCTAGCACGCGGCGTATTTTGACGTTAGTTCTGGCATTATCCTAAAATTCGCAGTCCCCACGAGGAAGCAAACTGTGGCGACGTCCCCGCTTGCGGAAATAAAGAAAAAAAAAAGCAATACTCCAAACACCAATGTCTCAATGGAAAGCGCGGTCACGGCCGCTTCGTCGAAATTACCGGTGGCTGTCGAAACATTTGGACCTTCGCACCGGGCCGGCAATTCTTGGCCCGAAGTTGCTTTTATCTGCGGTTCCACAAGGACCCGACAAATATCCTCTGAAATGTGATAATCTTTGACTGCGTATATCCCTTTCTATTTTTTTTCTCTCTCTCTCTCTCGCTGTAAGCACGACTGTGCACTGGAGCATCTCTCATCGAAATGTATAAATAAGAACATTGAAGTTTTATTGTTGCGCATTATCCGCGCTCCAAAATTTCTGGTTTGAATTGTGACAGTTTACAGATACCCCCGTATTCTCTAACGATCCTCGACTCGAAGCTTTTTCTTTTCTTTCTTCTATTGAAAACAATTTTTTTTTTCGATTTCACTGAGTTGGACACAGCGTCGCCCCTCGGCTTCACAAGATGCTACGCTTCTCAAGAACAGCCGTGGGACGTCAGTGAAGCGCAGTGACCCCTTCTGTCGAGGGATGGCGCTGCCATCCGTTCTTCTAGCACGCGTTCTAGAATGCGGGAGGAGGCTTGCATGTTTAGTTCCAATGTCAGAAGCGTTTCGGTCCGGAATCATTTGGCCAGCGAAAACGTTACCGGCACATGCCGCTTGTAGGCGACTATAAGCGATTACAACACATTTCGGCGCCAGAATTTTGCTTCAATTCGTTTGGGACTTGATATTCGCGAAAGCTCGCCCCGATGGTCGAATCACTGGCATTTTGCTGCATAGCGCGGAGGTCGCGGACTCGACCCCCTGCCGCTGCGGGGGCCGCATTGCGATGGAAGAAGAATGCGGCCCCCGCATTCTTCTTCCGGAGCTTTAGATTGGCTGGAGCAACCAGTTGGCGGTCACAGAAACTAAACAGTCCACGGCGTTTCTTGGAATCCGAGTTGCTTGCGCATTTAAACAAAGAAAAGCGAGAGAGAGAGAAAAGCTCTATTAGGACGGATAGCACTTTTCACAACGGCGTTTCTGGTAGCTCGTGAGCTGACTTGGCATCATCCTAAGCTCCGTTGACTGACATAGTGGAGGCGAGGAAACGACGACGAAGCATGATCGGCTTCCGCACGCGAATGTATTTACGAAGGCCCCAGCAGTGCGAAACGCCACGCTTCAAGGTCTCGCGAATGTCGTCGTCGGGCTTGTCCGCTGACATCGCCGCGTATCGTATTATCTTTTTCGTCCTCTCTCCAGCTGCCATTGTTCGCTACGTACACACCCCACTCGGAGTAACGCGGAGTGGTGAAAAAACTCGCACTTGCGAAGTCATATAGAAAAAAATGCGGTCAACCGTGTAGAGCAGGAAATATCCGCATATGGAACACCTGACACGTACGAAGTCGATAGGATGTAACCGTACGGAAGGGTTCCGGTCGCGTACGATTCAGAGCATGTGCTCGGACGGGCTTTTCCACATTGGTCCAGGCTGGCGGTGAGGCCATTGTACGGGCGAAACTACTGAAATGTAGACCAGGCTATACGGATGCCGTCTTTTGAGATGGCCAGTGGCTTGTGTCGTTGCCCCGTAACCATATGGTCAAA
Organism: Dermacentor variabilis; assembly: GCF_050947875.1. NCBI lineage: Eukaryota > Metazoa > Arthropoda > Arachnida > Ixodida > Ixodidae > Dermacentor > Dermacentor variabilis. Next base: position 59,203,604 of record NC_134575.1, read on the forward strand.
CGCGCACGGGGCCTAGAGCGCGCTTAGCGGCGTGAGGATTTTGTGTCACTGTTTCCGTTCCAGCTGGGACTTATGCCATACGGATGGTGACAACGGAGCGACGCTGACGACCCGGCGAAAGTTTAGGCATAATGGGTCTTTATCGTGGGTCTTTGTGGATGTTCAACGAACACCGATAGGCAGCAGGTGTCGCGTGAATCGTGCAACGCGCACGCGCGCAGAACACGTTGGGGATGGCGATAAGTTTGATACGATAATAACCGGAGCTCCTGGCAAAGGGTGCAGTTGTTGTGAAGGCGATAGAAGGCCCGGAGGGAAAATTTCAGTGATGCACAGGAGAAACGTGCCTCATAGACGGAGCTGGTATACGGACGACGGGGAAGGTTGATGGGTCTGACGGCCGAGGAGGAAATAGGACTCAAGTAATAGTGTGTCCATATCTTTAGAGCGAGGTATAGTTTGAATCTGAGAAGTCGTGTGCGTAGGGCTCGTTCCGAACTTGAGGCGAGACTTAATAAACGCGAGGTGCAGTATTTGAGCACCGGACTCGCGGGCAAATCGTCTTAATGAAAAAAAAAACATACATAAATAAAGAAAGAAGAAAACGCACAGACACAGAAGCAGCTCTACTCGGTTTGACGACGGGCATGTCTACCCCATGGTAGCACAAAACCGCCCTCATCGCGATTTCTTAATTAATCAGCCCTTAGAGACCATCGTGCTGCGCGTATTACGTAAGGGTGGGGTGCCAATGACGTCAGGGACACGCAGTGCTCACCACTACAAAAAGAAACGAATGCGGCGCCAAAGGCAAACTTGTAAAAAAAAAGACGACAGAGTTGAAATTAGTAGACATACATAAATGTCAGCAAATGAAAACAGCATACACAAACTTTAAGTTACACGAGCAGAATAACGCAGCCAGTTGCCTTCACGAAGCACAGTGACAACGCAGCGATGGTGCATTCCGGGTTGAAGGAACGCGAATGCAACTTTGTTTGCAGGGCCAGCAGGGCCCGAGCATTCTACCGTATACAGAGAGGCATATTATACCGAAGACAGCGTCTGCAGCATCCATATTTATGCGCAGTCTTTCGTATCACAATCGTTGTTCTCGGACTTCAAATTCAGTCCTTGCTCTCTCTGTCTCTCCTTCTGCTGCGTGTTCAAGGCTTAAATAATTGTTTGCTCAAACGCCCGCTGCGCTGAAAACTACGCAGAATGATGCGGCTGAATCTTGCAGGGGGTGGGGTCGTGGCAACGTACGCTGTTTCTCTCCGAGCACTTGACTCCTGTCTGCGGAAGCAGCTGTTATCCGAAGGCGCCTGTCGCTTATATACATTAGGCCTCTCATCGGGAGAATTGGAGCGCGACGGAAGGAAGGCGTGTTGGACGATCGCCGCTGCTGGTATCTTAGCCAGGAAGCCATTAAGATAAGACTCTCCGCCTCGTTGACTTCGTATTGAAGTATGCGCGAGAAATGCGCAAGCGGTTTTTCTATGCACCGCCAGATCCATCTGGATGAGATGCATCGCGTCTGACGTAGGAGGCCAATTATTCTAAACGCGGGATGTCCTGTTCTGTTGTAGAGATGTTGCTGTGGAGAAACTGAGGTATCGTGTGTTATACATCATGTTATACACCGTGTTACGCTCCATGTTATACATGTTATATCCGTACTCCATGTTAGACAGCAGAAAATGAAGGAATACATGCTCATGCTGACATAAATAAATGAGTAAGAAAAAATGAAACTAATGAAGATAACGGTATCGTAATGGAGAGTTCACAGACGTCTGTCTACATCGCTACCCGACTAGTGCACGGGGTGATCATTTTTAAGTTTTCCGAAATTTTAGTAAATTGTCTGTGGCAGGTAGCATAGTTATTGTTATTGAGCTGGATTATTCGAAGACGCGGACACTGCTAGCACGATAAATCGAGACACATGCTCAACTACTTAATAAACGTTCGCTAAGTACCTTCCTGATTGATTACTTTACCGTTCATATTGCAGTTTACGAATGGTAGGCGGTGGGCTTGCAAGACGTATCCACTTGAAATGAGTCTCCAGGATGACACCAGATGCGAGGGGTTATTTCTCAAAGTGTGGGACGAAATACATATAGCGTTCCACTTACTTTTGTGCTTCAACGCATATGAGACAATTTTCTCGAAAAGGTAAGTGGAACAACAGTTCACTTATTACGGCGAGTTTGATGCCTCATATATCCATACTGGTGTCGTTCTCGAAATTCATTCCATGTCTATATACGTCTTGCAAACTCAACGGCTACAATTCCTAAATTGCAGTGTTGCCCTAAAGTAAAAAAGAAATGGTAAGTTAATTAGTGAGCTTTCGTAAATTAGTTGAATATGTGCTTCGACTTCTCGGGCAATTAATGCCCACCTCTCTGAGTAATCCAGCTCAAGGACTTGAACTATGTGCTACAGGCGATTTTTGAAGGTACCGGAACACGTTGAGGTGACAACGCCGTATAATCTTTGTACGCCTTATACATTGGTGCAACAGTTCTTCACGCACTAAATGAGTGGTAGGCCCAAACGCGCGCGTACATTCTGGTTACATCCAGAGCACAGAGTATAAGCGCGCCACGTCACATATATGTGATATTCAGTGTCAGCAACAATGTTCTCGTTACTTGCCTACTGGTGTTCTTTCTTGTAGAAACAAGTCACGGAGAGGAACGCTTCAGAAGGATCATTTGAGCAATTACTATTGTCACTCGGCATATTACTGTGCATTTGTGTTAACTGCATTTGTTAGAGTACCACAACTATATATTCTTTAATTTTTTTTTTCTTGAGATACTGGGAATCACTTTATAGACGATGCCGGCTGCTTTGTGAACGAGACCTTTCAGAGACAGAGAGACAGATAAACGGCATGGGAAAGGAGGTTAACCGGACGAGATTCCGGTTTGCTACCCTGCAGAACTTCCGTAAGAAGGTATATTGCGCGCTTATGTGCGTATTCGCGCGTAGCGCAGATTCCTAAACCTCATCTTCTCTCTGTCTATTGCGTGTCATCGTTTTGCATAGAGTTTCAGATTGGTTTGTGTAGCTGTTGTACAGTTTATCGCCCTTGACGGATAGTCGAACTCAGTGTCACGTTGAGCGAGCCCGCTTCCTCGTCAGTGTTCATTCGCAGGCCGTCACGTGGCAAGGTTCGGTAACATTAGAACCGGAAAGAACTTGACTTTGGCCCAGTCGGTGTTCACTACGAGTCATGCTGACCGCTAGCGAAAGACGAAGACAGAGAACGTTGAAGACGGACGTTTTGTGTTTTCTTTTCTTTCTCTGTCTTCGTCCTCTCTTTGTTAGCGGTCAACATGACAGGCAGTTAGAACTGGAAGCCGAGCGAGGTGGGATCGATTCATTGTTGACTGCATGCGCCGATGTTAATTTTGTTAATAATGTAGTTAATATTGAAGGTGTGGCGACACTCGCTGTATAACGCGCTTTGTCTTCGAGCGCGATTGTCGAACTCGCTTCCCTACATCGAAACGCGCGGTCCCGGTGGAAGTGGTTCAAACACAAATAAAACAATACTCAGTGGGCCGCCGGCGCAAGTTATGAAACCAGCTTTCTTGTGATTTGGATAGGTCTCCAGTGCCCTCCCCCTCCCCCTTGCTTTTGAAAACGGCAGCTCTTCCATTTTGCAAAAGATTAGTGTTTCTTTTTAGGCGTCGCATTTCGCCGCTGCCAGAGTTTTAGACGCGCAGCGCGTCGTCGCTTTTGGCTGCAGGATGCAACGTCGTGTCTTCTGCGCTCGCGAAAACTATATATATATATATATATATATATATATAGTGCTGGCTGATTTACCGCTTGATGGTGCCATCAATGCACTCGCTCGAAATATCGCTAAGTTTACCCTCTACTGATTTTTCGGCATGAGACAGTATCGAGCAAACCTTAGCGGCTATATGGTGTTGCGCTGCTAAGCACGAGGTCGCGGGATCGAATCCCTGCCGCGACGGCCGCATTCAGATTGGGGCGCAAATAATTAAAAAAAAAAGAAAAAACAGCCCGTGTCTGGTGCATTCCGAGGTGCGCAACCGGTCTCCTGGGGGTCAAAATCAATCCGAAGTCCCGCATTATGGCGTACCTCATATCAGACCGCGGTTTTGGTACGTCAAACCCCAGAATACAATTCATTCATTAATGTGCATGCTCAGAACGCTGTCGGGTTTCTGCGGCTTAAGTAAGTTATGCGACGACCTGTGTCATATATGGAAGGGTCAACGTTTGTAGCGCGTACGCTAAGAAATAGCGTCGGTAAACATGGCGGAACTATGTTCGTGCTAGATAACATGCAACTGAGATTTTGGTTTCTATAGCGACTGCCTTCTAATTTGCGTCGCGTTCTTAGAGAAGCCGTGCTTCGATGGTGACTTTCGGTGCAACTGTTTCTGCGGAAGAGGCGCCTTTCTGTGTATGCAAGAACCTTTGTTTGTCCATGTTGGCTTGCACGGTGGTGTCTCGTGCAACTATAGCACATGGCCACAGTCTCTGATTGCGTTCTTTGAATGTGTTCCAGTTGTATAGTGTGTCACGTGGTCTCGGTCTTATTGGCGCCGTTAGTTGCGAAGCAAACGGGCCTTGAGAAAATAAAAAAAGACTCTGCGCCACATTTGAAAACATTTTCTTCTACCGCTTGCGGAAGCCTACCTCTGGCTAGCAAAAATATATATCGACAGTCTATAAGCTGTCTACAGGTAACTTACGGGATGTTCCGCCTTCCTAGAGGCTTGTAATTGTGCCTTTAAAAGGGCTATCGGCTATGTTGAACAAAAATATTTGTTAAGTCAATTTCTTTCGTGGCCATTGTAGTCCACAGACATACGGAGCGATTGCTATTCTGTAGAGAACTGTGGACAAAAATTCTAACGCCCCACGCTGACCGGGTGGTTTTCTAAAGAATCTACATGATCTGTGGCAACACACCTCAAGCTTCTCTATAGATTTTCTATGCGAGCCTTTCTGTGAGCGGTTTCTCTGTACCAACGTAGAAGACCAGGCTATTGGTTTGTGTTAGAGAGTACATCATTACTACGTTTTCGTGCGTGACCCCCTTGCTCCCCTATGTGTGCCTTTATGGCCGGTTCCTTTCTCGCCTGTGATGTGATGTTGCACGCTACGGGACCGCGAGGAATCGGTAAACAACTGCATTGATTCAATGCGGAGCGCTTCGCGGAAGAGTAGCCCATTATGGCTAATAATGCGAGGCGTGCGTATAGGGGAGCTAAACGCCCTATTTCTTGGAAGTGAGGAACTCCCGCACATCGAACGACATCGCACTGCTTTCTTCGTGCGGCAAGCTAATGGCATTGGTCAAGAGAGCATTTGGCCAGTGGGTCACGAGGGGAGGCCTAATGATATATATTTCGAGGTCATTCACGTTGCGGTGCCTATGGCGTCAAGCCACATCACGCGCTCACCTTGGAGTGACATGGGATATATGTCTAGGTATAATATACATCTAGCTATAATCGAATGTCCCCGAGCAGATTTGCTATTAGGTGCCGTTGCACGTTCCGCGTCTCGAAACTTATCGCGAAGTCTTCGAGCAAACGTTGGGCTTTCTTCGTTGCTACGGACGAACGTGTACGTCTGTCTGTACCAGTTATTCTGGCTGGAGTTTCACAGAAAGACTAAGCATCTCGGTGGCAATGCTTGCACTTAATTTATCGAATGTTCTTTCAAGATGAAGCTTTAGTTCGAGGGCTTCTCTCTAAACACACGGGAAAGGAGAAATCGCGCTTTCTTTTCGGAAACGACTGCATCAAATTTGATTAGGTTTGTTGCATTTCAAAGGAAATGTTAAAATATAATGACTGTTGGAGGCGAAAGCTTTATTTAGGCCCTCACTATCTCGCGTCACTGCCCGAAGACTAACCGCGCATCTGTTTTTGTCAGACGATACTGCCTTCTCGTGTATACTTTCCATCAGGTGACACTGCTGTAGCGAGAATTCTGTTTCCCCCTTGGTGCTTGATTCAGCTGCAAGTTCGACTGACAACACCAGGAATTCGAACGAAGGCACAACTCTCGTCACCAGCTCTCAAGCAACTTTCGCTGTTCTCGCTCAACAAACAACACAAGGATCATACCCATCTGCATGCACACTGATGGTTCAACCAATGTGGACGGGTCTGCAGCATCAGTGATCTTTCCTGAAAGAGTCACTACAATTAAGTTCAAGACATCTCATCAGACTACATCGACAGCCGCGGAGCTTGCTGCTCTTCGTGACGAACTTCGCATAACTCGTGAGGAACCACGCGAAAAATTTACTGTTTTCGGTCAGGCCATTTCAGTCACATTGCTTGGTTTCCGCCTTATGCCATAGATCCGACGAACAACTAGTTCGAGAAATCCGCGAGCTTCTTCATCGCCGCGTTGAGCATGGCACCAAATTACAGTGGCTCCCTAGACAATGTGGGATAATGGGTAATGAACATGCCGATGAAAGAGAGAGATGAAGAGGAAAGGCAGGGAAATTAACGAGATATTTGCCTCCAGTTTGATACCCTAGGCTGGGGTAGGGAGATAGGGGTTAGAAAGAGGACAGAGAATGAAGCTGCTCGAACTGCCCATGAAGGTGGTGCGCAGGAACCAAACCCGCTGTCAAGAACACATGCAGCAGCGAAACTTCTAGTGCTTGCAAACGATGCCACACAATCGTTGTGGAACACACCTAGCTTCCAGCACACGCGTCTACATCGACTGGACCCCTGTCTTCGACTTCGTCCTCCACCTGGACTATCCCGACCCGAGACCTTGCCGACTGTGGCTTGGCGTCGCTTTTACAAATCGTTTGCTTTCCGCATGAAAAGGGAAGATAGTGCTGCGTGTGACAACTGCGTTAGCGAGAAAGCTATTGAACGCGTTCTTTGCCCTTGTCCCCGATAGTGCGCACACGGACAGTCACGCACGACCGCGTTGGCCCGTCTTCACGACCGACCGCTTTATGAGCCGGCAGTCCTGGAACGCCGGCCTATACAGTCGTCACACTGCAAGTCGGTCAAGGCACTCTCGAAGCTTTTGCGTTCGAGTGGCCTAGTAGAGCGACTTCAGTTCTCACGGAAGTTGTCAACCTCCTCCATTTTTTTTTCGTGTCTTTGCTCTATTCTCAGCTATTACTTCCGCCGTTTTTTTACCCTCACCCTTCCCCCAGTGCAGGCTAGCGAACCAGAATCTCTTCCCTTTGACCGCCTTGCCTTTCCAACCAGCCTCTCTCTCTCTCCACCTCTCTCTCTCTCTTTCGCAGTGCTCCCGCTCCTGAAAAATTGAATTAGGGGGTTTTGCGTGCCAAAACCACTTTCTGATTATGAGTCACGCCGTAGTGCGGGGCACCGGAAATTTCGATCGCCTGGGGTTCTTTAACGTGCACCTAAATCTAAGTACACGGTTTTTTTCGCGTTTCGCCACCCATCGAAACGCGGCCGCCGTGGCGGGGACTCGATCCCGCGACCACGTGCTTAGCAGCCCAACACCACAGACACTGAGCAACCACGGCGGTTCTCCCGGTCCTTCTTCCATGCCCTGCTAAGGCTATGGCAGAGAGGGGTGGTGTCCACAACGCTTCGCCTACTGAATGTCACCGTGGCGCGGCGTTCAAATTTGATTTTGGTTGTTCACGTAGATGCCATACTACTTCCGATTTGGGTGCCTACGACGCACCAAACGCAAAGGCTATTCCTCGGGTTGCGGTTGAGTTCACGGTGTCTAATTCAATAAAACTTGCGGCTGGGTGAGTTTGCTCACACTGTAGTAGATAGCTACGCGTTGCTATTCTCGCACCGAAGGACGCGAACGTCACATTTCCTTTCGCACTTATCGCTACGACAATCACACAGTTTCTGAGGGTCACACAACCTCCATCTTCATGTTCGCTCGTACGAGTACATCTGCAGCGCGCGCATCGCCTAAGCGATGTAGATGCCGCACTCTGGACTCGCATTAAAACGATTGCCAACGTAACGAGCGTCGGCCATGATGGCAACGCATCTCCACGGTGTGCAACTCGGGAAGCAGACGACCTGTTTGTCCGATGTTGGCACCCGCCGCGCGGTTGTTTAGTGGCTGTGGTGTCGGGCTGCTAAGCACGAGGTCGCGGGATCGAATCCCGGCCACGGCGGCCGCATTTCGGCGGCGACGAAATGCGAAAACTCCCGCGTACTTAGATTTAGGTGCACGTTAAAGAACCCCCGGTGGTTGAAATTTCCGGAGTCCCCCACTACGGCGCGTCTCATAATCAGATTGTGGTTTTGGCACGTAAAACCCCACAGTTCAGTTCAGGGCTGCAGTGCCAAGTTTAGCACATTGCATGCTAAGTTTAGCACACTGTTAAAGTGGTGCAGACCAGTTTTATCCTGCATCAGCTTCACCAAACGGATAGTAGCCACATCCAAATTGCTCAATACGAAGCGAGGTCTGCAAAGACCTCTAGCCAGGAGCGGACAGCAGTGTGCGTCACTGGCAAGTGTACGCCTGGACATAACTTTCGCGGCTTCTTAGGGCGGCCGGCCACGCCGCTCGACTGGACAGGCCTCCTTCCTCTTCTCTTCTTTTATTTCCCTTACCCCTCCCCTGTGCAGTGCTGTTGACGTGTCCTCACGTCGACCCACTTTTCTCTCCCTTCCCCCTTGTGCAGTGCAGTTGAGGTGTCCTCCATTGAGAGATAGTTACCGCGCTGCACTTAGCCGCACCTTTCACCCCCCCCCCCCCCCCCCACCCGATCAAGGATCTCTCTCTCCTCACGTCGAGAGAAAGTTACGGCGCTGCATTTTTCTCTTCAGTGTCCTACCGATAAAAGTTACTTACTACCTTAGGTTTCGCGTGGTTCGAGGTTACGTGAGTGTTGAAAACTAACAGAAATTGGCGACACTCGACGGTTACGACACTGATAAGCAGGGTGACCAAAGTTTAATTCCTATACGCCGGTCGCTGGGGCGCTGGGGAGCGTTTGCAGACGATAACCGCCACAATAGTGCGACAGTCGTACTTCCAGAAGTACGTAATTGCTGTCCGAATTCGTAACGCACGTCTTTGCTTACATTTAGCCTGCATATTAAACCGCGTCAATAAATGTATAAAGTAACAGTGTACAAAGAAGCACAGTCATCCAAACGCCCTTCCAGATTGATGTCTGCTATTCGCCAATAGCAGCCGCGTGTGGAAGTCCGCTATGTGATGAAACATGGCAGCCCGAATAGAGTGAGGAGCAGGCTTCCGTTGAAAAAGAGAGTTCTTGAGAAAAAAAAAAAAAAGGTGACTTCGCGCTTTACTTCAGAGTTGCACGCGCTGAGCACGACTGCAGAATATCGCTGAAATGTTCGGTGCAGCGCCTGCTATCGGCGGAGGTTTCTTTCTCTTGTTTTTTTAACTTTTTACCAGGTCCGAGAGGTGGTTTAGGGCCCCAATTAAGTTGGTTTCTTTCAGCACTTCTGGTCTGTCCAAGACTACCGATGCGAGTACTGTAAGCCCCGTTATCAACCCGGTGTTAACAGCGCAAAACGTAGACGGGGAACACCAGACGAGAAGACGACAACACAAGCGCTGACTTTCAACAACGTTTATTTGAAAGAAACACGGCTTCTTATACCTCTGCCCACACGTCTCACAGACACGTCATTGCACATCACGTGAAACACGCACTTTTCTTGCGCTCAAGATGATGACTGTACGTGCAAGAGCTCCAGTTCTTTTTTTTTTTTTTTAGTAACACGGACGGCGTGCTTAAGGAACATAAACTTAGCGTAGAGCAGGCGAACGGGAATCTAGGTATTCACGGCAGGGATTCCCCTCTAAAGCTTGTGCCGCAGATTTCAGACACTGTGAAGTGCTGAAAAAAAAAAACACAATGACCAGCTGGTTCGGGAGATGATTGAGGTAGCCGAGTTAGCCGGACTTCGTAACCGATGTGTTAGCACGCCGTCCGTGTTACTAACAAAAAAAAAAAAGGAAAGAACTGGAGCTTTTGCACTTACCATCATTATCTTGAGTGCAAGAAAGTGCGTGTTTCACATGATGTGCAATGACGTGTCTGTGACGCGTGTGGGCAAACGTATAAGAAGCCGTGTTTCTTTCAAATAAACGTTGCTGAAAGTCAGCGCTTATGGTGTCGTCTTCTCGTCTCGGGTCCTGTCTACGTTTTGCGCTGTTAACACCAGGATGGAAAACGAACAAGGTCATGCTGCTATTCTACCGTTACCAACATCGCTTTTTTATGTGGGATTTATTCAACCGTGTGGCTTGATGATTCAGTTCACCGACGAGCATGGTTTGGCTCATCTTGAGCGGCAATAGGGTCGCAAACGCGGTCACAGATGACCAGATGCTGGAGATGGCGTTGCTTACAGCTAAGCCGCGTTACGGTTGCCTAAATTAACCATTCTGCCAGTCGTGTGGATCCAACTTTTACCGTAACTTGTGGTTTATGTGACTCCAGTATAAACCAACGACTCGCATTTCGAATGGAGCTGAACGCGACAGTTCACAAACCGGATCTTCGGCGCATGCCATGGCGCTCCGGCTCACACGAGCCATCAGCCCAAGTCGAAAGAGAGAGAGAGAGAGAGAGAGAGAGAGAGAGAGAGAGAGAGAGTCCATTCGCTTGTGGAAAAAAAAAGAAGAAACAGCACACTACAATTGACGCATCGTGAAAGAAGGCAAATTGTGCAGACACGGGCACGAGAGAACCAGCCAACACAAACGTTGATGCGTTCGCCGTCGCTCGCTGTCTATAATGTCGTCTGGCCTCGAGTCGTTTGCTGCGTAGTCTGTTTACATACCGTTATGTGAGGCGCTCGCTTCATTGCCCTCCACCAAACAAAAGCGCAGAGCACCTCCGAGAAAAAAAAAAAAGAGACAAAGAAAACCCTTGAAAGCATAAAAGGTAGCAATGGTCCTACACATATAAACAGTAAACACAAAAAAGAAAGAGTAAATCAATATACAGAAAGAATGCAAAGTAAAACTGTAGGCGCGTGCTTCGACCAATACGAGCTTGCACATTCGCGGCGTTGCCCACGAGGCTCTCGTCGCTTGCAATGTAGAAGCAGACGAGAAGCAGGCCGGGATTTTTCTGGCCCGGCGGGAGGTAGCTTATCTGTCTAGTCTTTCAATGAAAGCCTTCGTCACGTGGCGAGGATATTTGCGGAGAGTCAAGCTACGTAAGGGCGCCCTCTACCTGAGTACCTATTCTGAACGCGTGTTTTATCCCGAAAAAAAGGAGCGGCAAAATAAAAACAGAGAGAAAAGAAGAAGAAGAAGAACGAGGAGAAAAAAAGCAACGACAAAGCAGCTTCTCGGCCTCGTGTGTCGGTGAATGGCTCTTGGCGTGCCCGTCGAGAGCCAAAGCGGTGGCGTGACGGAAGGGTTGCGGCCATATTTAGAATAGCCCGTGCTGCCTGCCGAGCGGGCGCCGTGTAAACCTCAATCTACACTGCTGCCGCCGGTTCACAGCGACGTTCTAAAAAGTACCGGTGCTCCTTCGTGACTCGTTTCTTTTGCGTGCACGCGGTTGGCCCTTTACTCGTTTCCCTTTCCGCTTTGAGGAGGTCTGTTTGGGTTAAGCGACAATTGCGACAACGAAGTGTGTGTTTGTGTGTGTGTGTGTGGGGGGGGGGCGCATATGGGGACGCATTTCGGACTTGCTTTGCGGCGCAGCTCGTCGCGCTGTCGAAGCCGTTGCGTGACCGCCTCTGACGCACGAAATGCGACACACGGATCGTTTTTAAGTGAGAACCATGCGCTACTCGTATTGATTCATTCGAAATGATCTCATTCGCCGTACGCTCGATACAGTGCCGCCGTCACGCGACTCGGAAACTGTTCTGCGGCGTGTCATCGGTGTCGCTTCGCGAGTTCGGTTATCTCAGTTCATCGCTTCGCCGGTTGAATGAATGTCTGACCGGGTAGAGGTTCTGACGTGGATAAGGGCGACCCTGCCGAATGAGTTGCTGCTGTTCCTTTTAGTTATCTCCGCCTTTGCGTGCTCGAAATTCGCCCTCGCGTATGTGCTGAAAACTTTGCGTATCTTCGTGTCGGCACCACGGTGGGTGTGACAAGTCGTTTCTTAAATTAAAAAAAAAACAAATTAATCAAGGGGTTTTACGCGCCAAAACCACGATCTGATTATGAGGCACGCCGCACCTGGAGGGACTTTGGATTAATTTTGAACACGTGGGGTTTTTAGCGTGTACCTAAATCTAAGTACACGGGTTTTCTTTTGCATTGCGCCCCCGTCGAAATGCGGCCGTCGTGGCCGGGATTTGATCCCGCGGCCTCGTGCTTAGCAGCGCAGCACCAAAGCCACTAAGCAACCACGGCGGTTGAGTCACTTCTCTACCTGCCCCTCCCACCCTCCCTTTTAATTTCGCTGAATGAAAATGGTGACGATGCCCGTCGCCTGCCATTGCGATGCCACAAATTGCTGAAGTATTAAAAATAAATGGCACATTATGAAATAATAACAGTAAGAGGGAGAAGAATACGAAGACAAATAATTAAAATCAGCCAACGCTTAAAGGCAAAGAGTTTCCAAGGCATGAGCCGAAACTGCAAAAAGAAAGAGAAGATTAAAAAAAATATCCCGTTAAGAAAGAGCACTAATTACGAAGCGCCTTCAGGGGGATAAATAAAGGCGTCAAATACTTCACTTAAGGTAATTAATTTAAACGTAATCTCATGGATACTTTGTGCCGCAGTAAACGGCGATAGGCGGCCGAAGCTTGATGTCATTTTTCTAGCGAAATGGGATTGACGTGTGTTTCTCTGTGAAGAGTGCATAACAGTGCAATTTTTGTTTATAAACAGCATGTTGTGTGTATCTTATATTTTATGCGTTCCTACCACTGAATCGTTCATGCACGCATTGTTCTTGTAATGTTAAAATGAATTTCTTTCTGTCTTTTTTTTTTTTTGACGTTAACTTGTTTTGATAGCATATATTCGTTTTGTACGTTGTTTTGACTTCTTCAGTTGTTCTTTCTTCGCTAATATACTTTAAGATAGCCGGGCTCTTTAGTGGCCCCCAATCACCCAATCTTAGACAACTAATAAAAAAGGAGAGACTGAATGAAAAAGAAACTATGCGATACTAATAGTGTATCAGCTTATCAATAAATATTAACGTGCTAAATTCAGTAGGACTTAACGAACTCACGAGAAACTAAAATCTACGCCTTTCTGGAAAGGCAATATTTTTATCGCACTTCGCGAAACGATGTCGCAACTCTACACGATTGTAGTTACGAAACGAAGTGTCACATCCACCCGAAAGGAGCACGAAGCCACACACAAAGGAAACAGAATTAAAGAGTTTAAAAAGGGTCAGTGATGCCTCTTTTTAACTAAGCTGGCAGAGGGGTTGTCTGGAAAATGCACTTGGCCAAAGTTTGATTCCCGGGTCAGGACTATACACCCTTAAACTTACAATCTTAATTTACGAGGAACTCGTGTAAGTTATTTTCGGATGTCCGCGATAGACATTAATTTGCCGGCAATTCCTTTCTTTTCTTGCGTGAAACTTCTTCCAAGTTAAAAAGAAAGAGAGTGAGAGAGAGAAAACTATTTAGTGAAATATTAGATAATTCTGCCCGCGCATATGCAGCCGCCCACACGCTAATCTGCATCAGGAAGGGGCTCGACTATCGAAAGGCCCTTAGATGAATCGTTTATTTTTGTCTCCAACCCAAGGATTTACGCAGAAGCTTATCGCCTACTGCGCCCATGCAGTTAGCCAGTTTCTTTGAGTTAGTTAGTTTCTGCACGCTTATGGTTAATCCACGCTGTGGTAAGATGATCGCGTAACTCGGTTTCTTTAGCGAGCGTCCGGCAAATCATGTATGTATGTATGCATGCATGCATGTATGTATGTATGTATGTATGTATGTATGTATGTATGTATGTATGTATGTATGTATGTATGTATGTATGTATGTATGTATGTATGTATGTATGTATGTATGTATGTATGTATGTATGTATGTATGTATGTATGCATGCATGCATGCATGCATGCATGCATGCATGCATGTATGTATGTATGTATGTATGTATGTATGTATGTATGTATGTATGTATGTATGCATGCATGCATGCATGTATGTATGTATGTATGTATGTATGTATGTATGTATGTATGCATGTATGTATGTATGTATGTATGTATGTATGTATGTATGTATGTATGTATGTATGTATGTATGTATGTATGTATGTATGTATGCATGTATGTATGTATGCATGTATGTATGTATGCATGTATGTATGCATGTATGTATGCATGTATGCATGCATGCATGTATGCATGTATGCATGCATGCATGCATGCATGCATGTATGTATGTATGTATGTATGTATGTATGTATGTATGTATGTATGTATGTATGTATGTATGTATGTATGTATGTATGTATGTATGCATGCATGCATTTTAGATACTTTACGCATAACCTATTTCCTCTATTCGACGCTGGCACTGAATGACCTTCTGCGCTGTTAGAGGAAGGTCAACGTTGCTACAGCGCCAATCTCGCAGCCCCTGCTTCTTGCCACCGGTCTCGTGCAAGAGGGCAATTTGCACACCTCACCTATAGACTACGCGTACGCTGACCCACTAAAGCATAGAACTGCTGGCACGCACGCCTGGCCGCTCTGTCTCCCCACTCAGTATATTTCCATTTCCCGAAGCCATTCGCGTTTCTTTGTATTCTTATTTTTTTTACGAACAACGTAAGCGGTCGCCTCGGCCACGGCTCACCAGGCACGGGGCGTGGCATCGAATCTGTTGAGTGTTTTGCGCTGGTTTCTGCGTCGCACGGTGAACTGGGTCACGCACTCTCACAGGTGTAGTTCCGGCGCATTGTCAACATTCCACCCCGGCTGTCATTCTGACTCGTTATTGTCATTTAAGATGTGAATCAATTAATTATCGTATTAATTAAGCGTATAAATTAAGAGGAACCTTTAGCTAGGGGTCTCCTGCCTAAATTCATGGGAAAGGATAATTAGTTTTTCTCGGCAGCTACACCGCGCACTAAATTTGATTAGGCATTTTGCATTCAAAAGAAAGGAAAGTTAAAATGGCGTGACTGTTGAACGCGGATTTTTTTTAGTTTAAGCCATCGATCTTCTTTTTGTTTTTTGAGATTTGTTGAAAATCGCGACTTCTGACAGAACGCAACTGCCGAGTTTACTACTGTCTAACTCAGCAGTAAAAAAAGAAAAGGATGTCACAATTCTCTAAAATGCATCTAATAGCACATATATAAAGCGGGCAAAATTGGTGTACCATACGTGGCTTTTAGATACGCCACTAATATGCGAGTAAGACTTTTGCGCAACCTTTGACAAATTGTGACAAGTTCACGTAAGATGTAAATTAATATACCCCATTTCTCAACTTTAGATGTTCTAAAGGATGCAGTTTACAGAACTGCGATATAGCTCTTTTTGGTGCAGTGTTACGAACTTGTAAACGCCATGCTTCTATGATATTTTTTTCAAACTTATCAATTTACGGTTACCTCGTAAAAGAAATCAGGCACTGATCCGAAATTCTGCTTCCAACAGTCACTAAAGTTGAACTCTATCTCTATCTCTCTCTAATGCAACAAATGTAGTTAAGATCGACCAAGTCGTTATCTCAGAAAAGAACTTCAGCATTTTACATGTATCTGAATAGGCGGCATCGGAGTTATGAACCAGCTAGAGCTTGCACTTAGGCGTTGATTTTCTAGTTAGGATTGCTTAAGCCCACTTACAGAGGGGGGCAAGCAAGTGGACTCACCCGAAAGACAAGCGCACGAGTGTATCCACTGACTTGTATGCCAGTGCGGTAAGATGAGCCTTAGTATACGCTTGTCATCGTGACCGAATGCCAACGCTCGTTAAATCCAATGGGCTTTCCGCAAATTGGTTGCGGTGTGCTTCAATTAGGAAACGTTGTGCGAGAGCTTCCGTGGATGCAGGGAAGGACTAGGAGCGAGCACTATACGCGGTACGCGATACTATATCCACAAGACTCGGCCCAACAGGCGATCGTCACGTCAGAGCCCGTGGTAGGTTTCAGCGCTCCGGCTATGCAGGCAGAGCAGGTGCATCGATTAAAAGCTACCGGGAACCAAGCACTCGCGGCCAATACGCCGCGTCTCCACGATATCGTGTTGGGCCGACACTGCGAGAGAAAAACAAAAACAAAACAAAGAAAACAGAAACAAATCATGAGCCATTCCAGTCTGCGAAGGTGGATGACCGGCGAAGCTGTTTAGCAAACGACACAGAGGTGACAGGATTTTGAACAAAGGGACGGACATATTTATTGTCCTGACCGGTGGTCATCGTGGCGATAAGCATACACACGCATTTCCGTTATTAAATGCGTCTGGCTCATACCCTCTTCAACAGTGGTTCATACCACCTTAAATAAAGAAAAACACAAATTAATTAACGCGGCCTCCCCATTACGACAACAGGAGAGGAATGAAATTCTACGCGGTATAGTGGCAACGTAACCAGCTGTGGGGAAGAAGACGACGATGGTCGAGCCATTGCTGATGATGATAGTTGTCGACGACGACGACGACGACGACGATGATGATGATGATGATGATGATGATGAATACGATAGTTTCCTCTTGCAAATGAATGGCTCATACACCCTTGAGCAATGAGCGGTAACAGGACAAGGCTATGGTATGAGACGACGACGAACGCGTTACCACGAGCGCGTTCATGCGGTTGCTCCGAGGGGCGCCAACGAGCTAGTCTGCGGCTTGTTCGCCGACGACGGAAATGCCCTAGCCACATACAGCCTCGCTGTTAAAAAAAAAGCAAAGAGAATTGGTTCGCGGGAAGTTGTCTCGAACAAGGCCACGGCTGCTTGACGCGATGGCTCCGTCCTAGTTTGCATATTTCCTTCCGCCACGGAGAGCTCCAACGCAATGCGCGCGTTCATTTGGAAATTTAGCCGGGCACTAACGGATATACTTATATGCGCATCTTTGTAACGACAGCGGACGCTTTGTCGTTCTTTGTTTCGTAAGACGAGGGTGTCGGCGGGCGAATGCGCCGCCGCCTGCTCCTTGTCTTACGAAACGCGAGTTTTATGCGTGTCTTGGGCGTGCATATTTATACGGACGTAGTTTGCTGAGAAAACGAGTTTCTCGAGCGGCATTAATGCAGGACAACGTCGTCGAAAGCGAATAGTCAAAACAACGCAACGACCCGTTGCAAGCTTATTCTCAAATTGATAGCGGGAACGAAAACATCGATACCGTGTACGACGAAACACCCGTATAACTTGCAAGGCAAAGGTGCAATTAAGGAATATTGATGAAAGCAAGACACTTTTTTACTTGTACTTTTGCGGACGAGAAGTGTGTCTATTATGGGTATTCGCTGCTTAAGCGCCGCAGCGTACCGTTAACGCCATCGATCATAAACCGTGTCTGAGAAAGCCCGTTCCATTGAAGAATGCGCACCTTGCCTCCCCAAGAAAAGGAATCTAGGCAGACTATGCAGTTTCTACATTGACGCTATGTAGATGGCGTCGTTATATATTTATTCTGTACACTTTGTTTTTCAGCTATATAAATTTTGTATACTATGTATGGACGGGTCTCGTAATAAGTCTACGTCGTTGTGGCTGCTGCGTTGTTGTTAAGGCCAATGCAATTCTCGCTCCGTTGTTCTTACACTCCCTAATGCGTATAGGAATCTATATTGCGATGTTTGAACCATTGTGTATTCGCTAACAGTTTTGTTAGCTGTAGTATGTACTAGATTCGTCGTCTTGTATCGCACTTTCTCTTCCGCTTCTTTCTTTCCTTTCTTTATATCTTTGTTTTTCCCGTCACGTAGTTATTTTCAGTGAGTTAAAATATTCATGGTTATATTGCGCTTAGTTTTGCACTGACGATATTAAGTGAAGGACAGGGCGTGGACGTACGTAGCACAACATACGTCTGCGCTACGTACGTCCGCGTCCTGTCCTTCACTTAATAGCGTCAGTGTAAAACTAACTAACTAACTAACTAACTAACTAACTAACTAACTAACTAACTAACTAACTAACTAACTAACTAACTAACTAACTAACTAACTAACTAACTAACTAACTAACTAACTAACGAAGTAACTAACGAAGTAACTAACTAACTAACTAACTAGCTAATTACCTACTAACTAATTACCTACTAGCTAACTAACGAATGAACTAACTAAATGACGTTTGTCTACTCGGTGTATGCAGGCCTTATATAAAGAGAGCATGGGTTGTTTCAAGCAGTTTTGCAGACTTTGTAGCCTCAAAAAGTCGGGACCAAATGGGCTTTTCATGAAGCCTACAAGTGCGAGTTCTGCTTATACCTGGTGTAGCCTTGACCGAACAACGTCTGATCATTTTGATATAGCATGAAACCGCAGGTTCCGGTAGAGCATCTAACTCGGTCCCTAACCGAGCTTTCGCATCTCCTGTCGGTGTGCGCGAGCGCACCGCGGGTACTCTTATTTTATTAATGCGTAGCATAAGGAGTGCTAAAGTGAAACAAAGAAAGGTAGAAATGTATGTTTTTAACTTCTGTGTACTTATATATATATATATATATATATATATATATATATATATATATGAGTGCGGCGAACGAGGTGCATTGCCGGCGAATCGCCACTGCAAATTGCTTGTATTAGTTTATTTATGTTTTTCTTTTGATATTGTTTAGGTTCTAGACGGTAGTGAAAGGAAGGCGCGATGTTGAAACTAAAATTTAAAAAAAAGCTTAATCTTTGAAGGCACCAATTTCGGTGAAAATACTGAGGGAAGCAGAAGGGAGTTCTTTTCCTTCGTTATCTATAGCTAAGAAATTAAAGGAGTAAGTAAAAAAAAAAAACAGTTGTGTTCTTTCTTTATTTTTTTGCGACAGGTAAAAGTACTTGCCCCTATATACACATTATATGTTATAGAAAATTTATCAGGTTCGATGGTTTATTAGCGCTAACCATGAATTTTAAGGACCGATGATATGCACAGGTGACCGGTAAAATTAGCGAGCTCGGTGGCGTCAGTCATAACCACATTGAAACAGGTTGCTAATAATATCCATTCCTCCATCCTACGACCGATGCAAAGTGACACGCAGGCTGGGTGCGAGTGAAAGTTGGTGTTTTTAAATGAACAGTGCTAACCTTATTTACAGAGAGTATAAAAAGCGAAATTCGAAAGTGTAATACACTCATTACGCGGCACGAAACTTGGTGAGATGTACAGTTGCGTTCAAAAAAAAAAAAAAAAAAAAAAGAAAAAAAGAAAAGGGAGGAGGAAGATGAAAAAAAAAACCAGGGTGCGGGATACCATTATAAGACCTACGTCGTTCCGTCGTCAGACCTCTGACGATCGAACACCATAGGCGTTAAAATCGGCTCTTGCACCATGTTTTTTCAATCTTTCTTTCTTTTTTCGTTAAAGAGCTTGGATAAAGTTAGCTAGACCAATGTGACCAAGTTCCTCTTGGTCACATTGGTCGAAGGGACCGTAAGACTGCATGACAGCGCCGACTTACGAAAAACCGGAAAACTAACCGTTTAAATTAATTGTATCAATTAAACGAATCGTTTTGTATGATGGCGTCGGCGTACAGTTTTAGACTGTACGGCGCTTCTTTCGTACTGAACGTAACTGCACGTTTCTACAGAAGTTTCACTGGTTGGCGTAATTGCATTAAGAAACACCGCCTACCGGCAAAAGGGCACTATCAGTCCGTCTATTGTTTTTTTTTTTTGTTTCTGTAGCCTCATCAGCTGGGAAATTACTCGAAGCACTGGTGGCTCGTCGTCGGCAAATGGTAAAATCATTTAGGCTTCCTGCGCTGGGCGCAGTTGGGGTGATTTGTGCTAAGTAGCGGAAACGGCTACATTGGGGGAACAAAGATACGTTGCTTTGGGGAAAAAGAAGGGAGTTTAGGTATCGTTCAATGGAACGGCCAAGATTGCGACCAGCGCGGCTACTTATAGGAGATGGACGGTGATCTTAAGCAACACGGGTAAATGACGTTTCCGAAGAGGCCGTATACCGACGCGGCCTATTCGATAGGCTTACCTTTGCCCCAATGCTATACACTTACACAAAGATTCCTCTTTGGAAGGGATAAAGAGGACTTATCTACAAAAATAAGTTCAGGAAGCTTATTTACAAAAAGTGAGAGAGAGAGAGAGACAGACAGAGAGAGAGACAGAGAGAGAGATACAGATAGAGAGAGGGAGTTCTTGTGGTTTACTTTGGACAGAGGCAATGGTCCCAAGGGCCGGAAAGGTCACAGAAATGGGAAAGAAGAAAGTGGACGGAGCTGATAGCTCTGCCGGCATAAGCGCGCGCTGAGAAGGCTACGCGCTCTCAGTATAGAAACGCGGAAAGCGACAAATCCCACTGCGGCCGCTACGACCCCCCCGCCCCCAACCGCGATGTTGCCCGTAGGAGCTAGAGCGCGACTGTACCCGCGGGCGAACAGCTCGCACGAGCGGAAGCCTTTGTGTATACTCGGCTCTCAAGTTTTCCTGGGACATAAATATTGGGTTGCAGTGGCGCAGTAGAACTGAAGGCTGCGGGAGTTGGTGCTGGCTCACGCAGCAAAGGAAACGGAGAGCCGCGCTATAGTTGGCACTAATTTATCGCACAGTAGCGCGAATAAACGGACACGGAACAACCTAGGTATACCACAAGAGCCAAAACGTAACTGGCTTTTGCTTCGCCCTTTCCCTGTATGTCCTTTTTGTTTTTCTCTCGTTCGAGTAAACTAGTTTCAGTTAAACGCTCGTGATGTCTAGGTGTTCCGTGTCTGTTTGTTTGCTCTCCATTGCAAAAGAATCTGTTCATACTGCAGGTTGCGCAAAAGACGCATGGATAAGAAATTGACGGCGCGGACCACACCAGGGCCAAACCCTTAAATGATACTTTAAAGTGAGGCTTCTTTTCTTCTTCTTTTTTTTGCCTAGTCTCCCTGGTTCGGCATGGTTGCCTGGCTGTCGAAGGAATAGTCTCACAATCTTTATTACTCTGCTGTGCGTATAATGACTTTCAAATATTGGCTGAAACGGAAGGTACATAGCTGTAGCGCCTTCATATTTGTCTTTACACTTTCACAGCTCCCCCCCTGTTCATCGTCG
This sequence comes from Dermacentor variabilis, assembly GCF_050947875.1. Taxonomy (NCBI): domain Eukaryota; kingdom Metazoa; phylum Arthropoda; class Arachnida; order Ixodida; family Ixodidae; genus Dermacentor; species Dermacentor variabilis. Next base: position 59,224,800 of record NC_134575.1, read on the forward strand.
TTGAGCCTCTTTAGCGTGCTCGCACGTCTATGCCAGGCGTGACGCCCCAAAACAAGTCTCCTCGTCTTGTGACACGCCATCGCGCAGCCCATGGTCACGTCGCGCTCTCTGCGTTCGCCGTTCGCGCAAAACCGCTGTGCAAAGCGGCGTAGCGTGAAGCCCCACCGCGGCTCCCAGCGGCGCTTCCTCTCAACGAGCTCCACGGGAGGCGAGGAAGACTAAGAGAGAGAGAGAGAGAGAGAGAGAGATGTCTGGACAGCGGGATAGTAGTCAACGGCCTCACACGGCGAGGCCCCCAGCGTCACGGGTCGAAGCTCGCGTCACGAAGGCGTCCGGCGCCGACAGGGCGCGACGCCGAGCCAGCCGCGGAGCCAAGCCACTGCCGTAGCTTCCTCTAAGTGCGCGTTTGGCTCTTTTCCTGTTTTCCTTTGTGCGACGCCGAGGAAGCTGCGCCCTCGGAGAAAGTGCGTGCTGCCCGCTCTCTGTTTGTTCGTTTCGGGTTCTTTTTGTTGTCTCCCCATTCGCTGGAATGTTTCTGCAGCGCAGCCATGCGCGCGACGACGGGATGAAGTGGAGGAACAAACACTTTCTCGGTGAAGGAAGAGATCTCGGTTCTTTTTCTTTTTTTTTCCCGAGTCTGGGCCCGTGTGGGGACCCTATATAGAGTGACCCACGCGGAAGAAAGAAACACGGTGCTGACGAACGTTGACTGCTTCCGTCCCTGCTTTCACCCAAACATGGAAATCTGGCCTCAAGACGAGGGTGATCGTGATGGTTATGACGATCACGATAGCGATGACAGTTCTTTAATTTGACACGCGCTCACTGTCGAGGATAGGTCGAGAAACAGGTGCTTGGAGGAAACAAAGTAACTGTGTAGTAAACGCCGCCGTAATACGAGCCGATATGAGTGGCAGAACTGGCAACATTACGAGTACTGCGTAATTGAGTAATGCGTCAAAGTGAATAAATTACTGCATTTAAATGAAGCCCGCAGAGAGAGGCAGAGAGACAATTAATTGAACGATTCATATCGCAAGTAATTTGGAGGAAATATAATGGCGACAGTAAAGAAAGAATTAGTTGACACGGTGAGCGTTTTGTAACTTGGAGGGAATCACGTACAGCATCGGACACATCTCTGTGGCTAATAATACCTGCTGCCGAGACCCCAAGGGAGAGAAAGGCACAAACACTTGCATTCCAGCCAAGTTTACAAAGCCTTTTTCTTCTCTCCGAAGCTGAACGCATCAGAAGTGTGCAATGGGCCCAAATGTACCGAATGAATTTTTATGCGTTGCCAGTTTCACGGTATGCGACATTAGAATGGTTAATGAGCGATAAGAATAAGCCGAATCGAGGAGCTGGATATTAATTAACGACTGTGACCAGCTCACAGAAAAGGAATTCAAAGAAATCATGCAAGTTATCTGCCTTTGTCTGCCTTTTTGTATGCATAACTAATAGGATAAACCTTGATCTCTCTAAAAACAAAACAAGAAATAGACGTAAATGTAGAGCAACATATTGGGGATGGACAGCGCAAGGAAACACACTCTCAGGGACGTGGCCCCTCGCTCTGTTTAGCCCCAGTGAATTCAACCTGCGAGCTCGACTTTCAGTGCTCCTGCAGTGCAGGGTGCATGATGAGAAGTTCATTTCATTTTCATTTCATTTCATTGAACTTTTCTATGAAGAGACAGAGGTATGAACGCGAAAAAACGGTGGGGAAGCTATGTGCTAAATGAGCCGGACAGAGGCATCTCTTCTGTACAGAGGAAAAAAAAAGTAGCAAAGGATCGTGTAAAGAGTTTGAAACATGCATGAATAAGTGAGTTTAAAAGTAAATACAGCAAAAGTAAGTGACATCATCTTCAGGCTAAATGTGAAGCAGACGCACGTGCTTTGTGTTCATGTCGGGAAAGAAAGTGACGATCACGTACCATTTGCCACTTGTGAGGCTGAATATATATAAAGCACGTGCACTTGACTGTCACGACGCGCGTGGAACGACGTTTTTGAGTTAGCCAAGTCGGAGCGATAGCGGCCGATGAGCACACAATGTCTTCGCCTGCAGCTGTTAGCTCTCTCTCTGCCACAAGCATTAAGGCGATACGTGATGGAACGTTGTCGAGGGAGGCCGCATCATGTGACCACTGCGGTGAAGTGCACACTGTCGGGTATATTCCGTGCCAGTGTATGCAGCATTATGCACAGAGATGCTCCCCCTTGCTTTCGTTCTCGACAAGCTCGACGATCGACTTGTGAAGGAACAGACAATCCTTCAACGGAGTCACGACTTATCACAAGACTTATCTTATCTTATCAGAAGACTGTTTAAGCATTGTTGCGCTTTTTGCCATCTACAGAACTCGGTGGACACCTTTGGTACTCCTCGTGTTATTAATTTTTTTTCTCTCTCCACTCCTTGTCGTCCTGCGTTTACTTCTAAGCCCCATTTCAAAGATGCGCTCACTGGCGTTACTTTGATGGTCAACATTCAATAATGTGTGTGTTTGTGTGTGCGCGTGTGTGTGCGTGCGTGTGTGCGTGCGTGCGTGTGTGTGCGTGCGTGCGTGCGTGTGTGTGTGCGTGTGTGTGTGTGTGTGTGTGTGCGTGTGTGCGTGCGTGTGCGTGTGTGTGTGTGTGTGTGTGTGTGTGTGTGTGTGTGTGTGTGTGTGTGTGTGTGTGTGTGTGTGTGTGTGTGTGTGTGTGTGTGTGTGTGTGTTAGACGAGAAGCGCTGCTTGCGTTAGTTATTTAGACGAAATTCAGGGAGGACAAAGACCGAGAACGTCGCTTCAATAATGGACGCGGAAAATTCTTGCGAATGAAACAGGCATATTCGCCGCCGGTGGGAACCGAACCCACGACCTTCGCATGGTGCCTGCGACACTCTATAACCAGTTGGACTTGGAGCGACTGCTGATTTCCTATGCCCGCTTTCCTCGGCCTCGGTGTCTGTTGGCTTCCTCGGGTTTTGAAAACAGCCGAGCCGACTGTAATGCCTGTTTGTGGCTTTACAAACGCGACTCTTCTTTTTAAAATTTTTCTTCTCGAGAGCAGTGTAAATCTTTCTGCATTTTATTTTTTGTACAAGTATATTCCTTATTGGGGGCGCCAATTTACCTGTGTGTTTATGTGCCTATTTACTTGTTTTCATGACTTTACGAACTCTGCCACTTTTCTGCCTTGTATTGCTGGTACGTGGGTCCAGTTGAGCTGCGTTTACACCGCAGCTTTTTCCCCGCATCCCGCACCACACATTGTATCTTTGCCTCATGTATGAACACGTAAACATTGAAACACTTTGGCGAAATAAACTCCAAACTGCGAACTTTCATACAAACTTCCTGACGAATGCCAGTGGTCGTTGCCGAATTTCGCATTCCTTTATTTGGTCGCGTTTTTTATTGTCACATATGCACGACGAGCCTCCTGTAAACAATTACGCGTGTAGCTAAGAAAAGGGGGAGGAGGATGGAACACATCAGGTGTGTGTGCGTGCATGCGTGCGTGCGTGCGTGATCGTACGCGCTTGCATGCCGTGTGTTCGCGTGTCCGCCTTACACACTTTCGATGAACGCGACGTATAGGAAGGAGACCTCAGCTGTAAGCCGCGCAAAAAAAAAAAAAAGAAAGAGAAACGAAGAAGCTGCATAACTGAATGACCAACGTGGTGGCGGTTGCTCAGTTACCCGCTGCCACTTGACGAAACTAAGAAAACGGTGCCTCTTCCCCTCGTCGCTGCACGCAGCTTTCTGCGACCAAGAGCCGAGACTGCGTTGTTTTATTGCAGCGCGATTTTGAAAGATGAGTCCATGTACGGGGACGTTCGAGCACCGCGCTGTCAAGCGAGCTTTGGCAGCGCCGTTGGGACACCTCCGCGCTTGTTTCCTAGGCTTCGAATTTTATGGGTTTTTTTTTCGGCTGCTTTTCGATTTTTTTGCTCTCTCATGAGTTTTATTTTTGTGTTGTAGACTTCTATACGTGAGGACGCGGGGTAGCGGCCCGTGGAAAACTGCGAATAGAGTTTTGTCTCCAAGCAGACACGGGGGATGCCTTGATAGGAGACCCAGGGCTGCATTGACGAATGATTGGCACGTGTTATTGGAATCAGCCACGTGCTTCTTGCACGTGAAAATGTTACACGCAGCGAGTGCGAAGGTCGGAATAATATCGACACTCACTTAAATATCCATACGTGATTCGAATGCGAAAGTATTAGGGCGATTATCTAATTAATTGGTTACGTACGCGATACGTGACTTCGTACATTGTCACGTGTCTTTCGCAACTCGACTTCGGCTGACCTTAATCCTCCTTTCTCCAATTTGAACCGCCTTAGTCCACCCTAATCCACTTTAATCCACCTTAATACACCTTGCACTAGTTTATGCCAACCTTAATTCACCTTAATCCACTTTAATGCGCGTTTGTCCACTTTACTTCACCGTGATTCCACTTTACTCCACCTTTAGCCACCTTACTCTAACTTCTAACTTTAATTCTTTAATACTAATGACGTCATACAAGGCGCTCATGACGTCACTGACGATGATAATTTTCGGTACCACTAGTTGCCTTTTGTGCCTCATGGGGAATATAATGCTTTCGCATTAAAACATATGCAAGATATTTAAATTCGATACTAAAGAGGTCTCGTAGTGGCACGCTGGCGGTAATCAACATTACCGTGCCATCACGAAACAGATCAAAACTCCCGGATGTCGCTTGGCAATACGGCTAGGTATGATGAAGCTGCTCTTAAAGAAAGGAAGGAGATAAAATTTCAGCAGACGCTGCAGGCCCTTTATTACATGTTGACATGACAGCTTGCATTGAACCTATATACAGGGTGTCCCAACTATCATGCACCAAGATTTAGAAATATGCAAATGCCACGTAGCTGGACAGAACCAAAGTAATGTTGTTTGCCGCCGCTTGGAGATAGTCAGATTATTTTTTTTTGCATCCCGCCTAATTGCATGATTAGTCTTAATCAATTATTCAGCTTCTAAAATATTTGTAATTAGATGAAACGTGTCAATGAGTAAATTGTAGAGCAACATAAAAAGCTCCCGATACAGCTTTCTGCCGCTCAATACGTGCTACGTGAAAGTGCTTTTTCCGGGCGTGGAAGAATCCCGCGAATATACGCGTAATTGTCGCGCGACTGGCCGCTCCAGCCACTTTGAGCCCCCCAGCGCGCTGTCACGTGCTCGCTGAGGCAGGATGTGCGCGGAGTGAGCTCCTGAACAACACTTCGCAGTGATATTAATTTTTGAATGGTGTTTAAATCTTTCGATCCGGGACCTCAAAAAGGTGCGAAGTAATGCTAACGCAATTCTCTCGCATGTACCACTAAATCGCCGCCGATTTATTTTCCTTCTTTTTTTCCCCTTCCCCTCAAGTATCCGCAAAGAAGTTAGACGCCGTGGCAGGGGATGCGTTCCCGAGATCTACGCTCGTCGGTTGTGCGCGTTGCGCGGAGACGCAAGAAAGACAGCGTCACATCTGTCACGAGCGCATAGAACGCGGTCAGCGATTTTATGTACGTGTTTGTGCTTGCACTGGGCGTTCGAGCGCCGGCATTCACTCCGGGATTGGCGTTCCAACTTGCGCAGGTAGAGGGAACAGCTACCACATGCGGCCGCTCTATTCTGCACGGCGCGTGCAAGTGGCGCTAGAGCGGTGGATTCAAGGCCCGTTAGGAACGCCATCGCCTTCGAATCGCCATTAATGACACGCCGGAGCTTCGGAAGGTGAGTCTACGTTTTAAAGCCAAAGCTTTACTGGCCCCGAACTTGCGATTTCGCCGTGGCGGTGCTCCGAGGAGACACATGGCGTCGCAACGCGCGCCTCGCCGCATATATTTCTCTCTCTCTCTCTCTCTCTCGCTCCCTAGTCACTACTGCGCATGCGCCACTAGTAGCACCGAGCCACAGATGTTCCACTAAAGTAAGGGGCTTTATGTTCCACCGCTGCGCAGCGCCGCGCCTTTCCACGGCCCCCCGTTTGGTATGACGTCACACCGCGTTCCTCGTCGTTGCGCTCGCCTCCGCTCGCTTCGTCAGATAGCATGCCTGATAACATGTCGGAGGATTGAAAAGGAGAGCTCGCGTGCACCGCAACCACATTTGAGGCGGCCGTATGGACGGCAACAATTCTGATAAGCAGGAGGAGGCCTGGAATCGACATCCGAACGAGATGAAGAGGAAACGAATCGCCCAGGAAACAGACGAACAGCGCGCCGAACGACTAGCTAAACGCCGCAACATAGCTAGACAACCAGACTAACCTGGACTTGCAGTCAAGATTAACCATGCAGGGCTAACCGTGCTATGCCTTAGCTTTCGCTACGTATATCCTGGCGTAGCCGAGCTAAGCCACTGCCAATTTTTTCCTCACTGGTATGACAGTATGCCATGTGAATGGATATGCGCGTGCGGGTTCGTTCGTTCGTTTGGAACGTGTGAAAACACTTCGTAGTTGCCGCACATTATCTCCACTACTTCAAGGATCATGACATCCTCTGCTAGGCACTATTTATTAGATTGTAGATATACGTAGATTTGCTTTTATATTACGGATAAGAACTCTGAGCAGAAGGCTCTGTCTGGACTGCTTTAGTTTCCGAAGTCTCCGGGTCCACATCAGAGACGCTGGCCGCTACCGCTAGGTGGCTGACTTAATTTGTGCTCCCTATCTTAAGTTTTCTTTCTATCCCATCCCCCTATTCTTTCCGCGCAGTGTAGTCACCCAGAACTACATTTACTTAACTTTCCTGCTTTTCTTTGCACATCTTCTTGGTCTCCCTCTTGTAGATAAACAGCCATTGCAGTGATCAGCAGCCCCTGAAGCACGGATAACGTTTTGGTTATTCCATCAATCTCCGGTTTTCGCCTAGTCTTGTTCATTTCGGGGTGCTCGCTGCTGCCCCTTTCCGAATTCTGTGTATGAGCGAATGGTGTGACGTGCGTTCTTATTTTTTTGTCCCCTGTCCTTTGAGCTCTTGTTGTACAACAACGCGAGTTAATGACATCTTAGTTGAAGTCAAGAAAAAGAAATGGGCAGGGGCAGGACATGTAATGAGGAGGGAAGATAACCGATGGTCATTAAGAGTTACGGACTGGATTCCAAGGGAAGGGAAGCGTAGCAGGGAGCGGCAGAAAGTTAGGTGGGCGGATGAGATTAAGGAGTTTGCAGTGACGACATGGCCACAATTAGTACATGACCGGGGTTGTTGGAGAAGTATGGGAGAGGCCTTTGCCCTGCAGTGGGCGTAACCAGGCTGATGATGATGACGATGATGATGATGTACAACAACCCTGCAGGGGCCTGTCGTACCTTTCATTCGACTAGCCCATCGCTACCCATCATTAAAAATTTATCTCACCAACGTGCACGTGTTTTCACAACTGGTTGATATTGCGTTTTCCTTCGGAGAAGTAGGATTGGATTGGACAAACTGTAATAAAGGTCCTGCAGGGCGCACGTCAGCGCGCAGTGGCCGTCTCATACGCAGGGACCGACAGGGAGTACCTGGCGGCCGCTGCGCGAGCCAGCTGGATGGCCCATTGCTGGTCTTGTAGGAGCGGGCTTCGTAGGGTTTTCTCCCACTTGTCGGAGGTAGAGTCGGGCGGAACGTTTTTGCACTCCCAAAACACGTGTGCGAGTGTCGCCGTGACCCCGCACAAGGGGCACTCATCGTCGGGTTAGGCGTTCGGGTAGATGATGTGTAACGTGGCGGCGTTGGGATAGGTATGTGTCTGTAACAAGCGTAGCATTAGCGCATGCGGCCTGTTTGGGGTGCGGGGGCGGAAAGAGACGTCGTCCCAACCAAAAGTGCTTGGGAGGAATAAACTTTATTTTAGTGCAGCAGGTTTGAGACCTAGGCCTCTCAACCTAGATGACGGCCTCAAGCCCTTGGGCCCTGCCGGCATCTTCCACCTGCTGGACTGCCTTAAGTTGACCTTGCTTGCGCAGCTGAGTAACGCGATCTCGCACTGCTCTCCGGCTTTGTGTGTTTTATTCTGTGTGGGTGTCCGAGCACAAGCCCAAACCATATGTTGTTGGTCCGCCCTTTCTTGGCACAACCTACATCTATCCGTGTAAAGGTCCGGGTGGCAGCAGTGGTAGGCCACCAGGTTCGGATACGTATCTGTTTGAAGAGGCGCCATGCCATCGCTTGCCGTCTATACTTAGCGAGGAGTATGCCGGGAGGAAATGTGCCCTTCCAAATTTTCCTTCGTATGCATTTTTAGGGGGGGGGGGGGTACACGCAATTTGTGTACACGATGGGCGGGCTATGCGGTGTAAACGGGGTTCGGTGGTAGTGCGTGTGCAATAGACTGTTGCCCTAGGCTAGCGGTCCGGCATAACGCTGCGCTAACATACCGTGCCGTTTAGCTCACATGACGCAAATGCCAAATGCTATAAGGTTTCGTTCATTACTGTACCTCTATTCGAGCCGACAATATCCGGTAGCCAACCGGAACTGCCTCTGGTTATAACCTCCCTGGCTTTCTATGCATTCTTTTCTCTCTCTCTGTACCGTTCTTATGTCGCAATGCATAGTTTTATCACGCTGAACAGGGAGTGCAGGCATGCTCACGCTGACACAGCTTTGTACGTCCAAGTTCCGCTGAATACTTACTCGAGACTGCGGCGCACCAACGCCGCGCGAAAACCCGGGGGGGGGGGGGGGGGGCAAGAGGTAACGAAAGCATCGCTTTAAATAGAGATCACTTTCTTTGCCTCGATAGCCTGACAGGTGCGAAGGAGCTACTGCAGCAAGCCGACCGTCGGCGTGCGGAGGAACAAGCGCTCCGCCAGGTCCACGCACCAAACAACACTCACGGGCACAGCGGAGCGATCAACGCTGTGGCAGTGTTGCGCAAGACGAGCCGGACGCGTTAAAACAGCCGCCGTTTTTCGCAAGCGTGCTACTCTACTCACGGACGGTGGACGTTCCTTATAGCGTACACTTTCAGAAGGGCCCGAAATCCGCGTGCTCCACCCCGCCGGGCGTAGCCTGGCATCGGAGAGAGCGCCTTTACTGTATGCCTGCGTGTCATTTTTCACTGTGGGCACTTCTGCGGTGCGTGTATTTTTTTCGTTCTCTATGCTCCACCAAAAGGTCCTGGCATGCAGGGTTCCAGCTGCCAAGGGGGGCGAAGAGACCCTCCGCGTAGCGCTGGCCGGGCAGGAAGGGTGCGGTAATAGGTCGATGCGGCTTTAGGGGCCGCCGGCCAATGAACGATGCCGCACCGCGTGTTACCGTCGCTTCAGTTTATATTTAATATATTCATTTGAAGGTTGCCCGGAAGTTCGTTGTTTATGGCTGGACGGAGCATGCGCGAAGCTGCGACTTCCGGAACCCTTCTTCCGCGCTATGTTTTTTTTTTGTTTTTCTTTTTTGCGACTGCCGAAACCGTCGCAAGTAGCAAGTTGCGCTGATTTTCAGCAGCACCCGAAAACGCTCTCAACGTCGGCCGCGCTCGTCGCAGTAACGCGTTTCCAGAATCTCTGCCTTGTCAACTTTTCTTTCGTTGCCACGGAAAGCATGAAAGGGCGTGATCGTTGGTTCTGTACCTGGTTCGTACATCTGTTGCTTTCCATGGTAACTCGTGTCGTACGTGCTGAAACCGTATACGGGGCCATGACACTCTACAGATATTTTGTAGAGAAATTATTAGACCGAAGTCTCGAAGGAAGAGTCTGCGAGATCTGCGAGCGTGGTAGTTCATCCAGAATAAGGAATTAAGGCTGCTACATAGATTTGCCTAAATTTCTTTATTCTGGCTGCAAATCGCATCAGCCATGTATTTCAGTTATCTTGTGCCCACGAATTAATTACACACTGGAACCACGTTCCCGCGTCTGTCGTTTCGCCTTGGATGCCATTGAATTCAAGAAATACCTTATAACGATTTTGTGTTACACTACTGCGCTCTCACTTATATGTTTTGTTTTGCCGTTTGCTGTTTTACGCACCACTCACTCGTCTCTGTAATGCTTTGGCCCGGAGAGAACATAAATGAAGTGAAATCAGATGGCCTGGGGACAACGGAAACTGATCATGTTTACGAAAATATTGCGGAATTAATGCCACAATTCCCAATGATTATACTTGTGCACAGTGTAATCGCCTTCTGCCCTTACTTAGCAAAGTATGGCTGCTTGGAAATTGCGCCGATAAAGGCACACAAAACGTAACAAATAACGCCACAAGAACGTCTCAAGGCCGAAGTACGAGCATTAGAAAAGTCCACGCACTACGCACACCGTTACTATAGTAACTAAACTTGCGTAGCGACGTGGTTTTGTAGTATAGCTTAATAATACGAAACTCCATGGCCTAATAAACCGAGGCGTGACGGTCGAAGTAACTATATCGAACGAGCGAGCAAACGATCTAGCCGGAATTGACTATTTCTCGTCTCATAATCGTTGTTTGCACTAAAAAGAAGCACTGTGTGGAGAATCGCGAGAGTGTCGATACATGTCCCGATATAGACTGCTTAGCGGCGATCCATTTCCGAAGGGTGCATAACTAAGACCGGGAGGGGGCGCATCGATCGCGATGTGCTGTAACTTCTGGAGGTACGGTCAAGAGCAAAAGCTTACGGGATTCGGTTTCTCCTGCAAATGTCAATTTCTGTACTGTTAATGGACTGCACTGCACTGCATTTAATTTGATGAATCACTGTGTAGGTGAAGGAGGTTACTACAGACTGGAACATTTAATTCGACGCTGTGTGACCACGCTTCGCCCGAATTCAGCTTCTTGGCAGATCATGCGTCCCGCAAACTTTTGCTGTACGGTACATCCATATACGACAGCGACTCCCCCCCCCCCCCTCCCCTTCATGTCAGGTCCTTCCTCGGCCGTATTCTTCCCCGCCTAATGATTTTAAATTCTTCGACAAATTCCTTCGTCGCTTGCGCCCCGTTCTCCATGGACGTCTCGCCATTCGACGGGGCATCGCTTTACGATAACGATCCTTAAAAGTCTGTACGGTGAGTAGCGATGGCCATGGATGATTGCGGCGCCGCGATGCGTTTCTCTCTGGCCACGTGTTATCGGTATTCGTGTGGCTGCATTAAAAAAAAACCAGCAATCTTTTGTTCCGCTCAATGACCATGCGTCCCATCTGATACGGCTGGTTCACCACGGACAATAGATGATGCGAGGGAGAGCCTTTATTTGCTGCCGGCTCGTCGAACTACCTGGAAAAGAAACAGACAACTGTGTGCCTTGACGATCGAAACTTTCTTGCGGAGAAAAAGGGGCACCTCGTGTAGCTACCAGTACTTTTTCTTTCAGGGTAATGAATTATGCTGTAAGGCAGGATAAATATATATACATACGCTGACGCAACTTCGATTTGCATGGTGCAACGCAGTGGTTCTTTTCCATTATTGCGGTAGCGATGATGCGAATACGCCTGGCGAATTTTGCCGTCGCCGTAGCCGTGGCATTCAGCATGAAATCCAAATGGAATAAGACAGCGCGCCTAGTGAGGGGCGAAGAAAAGCGTGAGAGGGCGAGCGGAGAAGGATGGCGGCTTGATGCACGCCGTCTTCCCGCGCGCCCAATGTTGGAGGTCACGTGATCAAGCGCACGCTTGGGTGGGAGAGCGCGTGACTCCTCCTGTAGCCTGGCCATGACTGCGCATAGGTGACTGTACGCGCTGGAGTGTATGCTCTCCGGGGAATATACCTAGTGATTACAGTTCGCGCAGCTTAGCGCACAGCCAGCCCCCGCGCCGCATCTTGAAGGTAACCTGCTGCGAGTTGGGGGCGACCCGAGATGGCTGGTGGCGTTAGACGCGCTGTATTCCCTCAAGCGTAGTGTCGGACGCCGCGTAATGTCAACTTTCACGGACATGGTGGACGGAGCGACTGCAGGAATCGTTCGCTCCCCGTTATTGCCGTCGCTGGTCAATCATGCCAGCGTCGTGACAAGAACTGCTCGCACTCGTCGCGCGAGATCTCATCTGGTTTGCACATGCGCACGTGACACAATTTATTGAGAAATCGAGTGTATACTTCAATTTATTATGGTTATTAAAATTACCGAGCCTATAATTAGTGTAGTCCTATAACACATTCCTATCGCTATCAGTGCTTCGCGTTTTCGGTGAAACTGGGATAAATTCGTTGTGCAATTTTGTTGCTCTACACAGGTTACGCTAACCGAAGAAAAGTTGAGCGCAGATTTTTTTTTTTTTTGCTACTCACGATGGCGTAACTTGGGCACCTTCAATAAACGTCTCAGCGATAATAATGCAATGCTGTATATCTTATCAACCAACGCTCACCGCCACGTAAAACCCGTTGGGCTCCTTGTAACAAGGTGAGGCCCAACTACGTTGTCATAGAATGACATTGGCATTCCATCGGAGTAGTTTCCTACCTCACAGGGACACTCAATGTGGCCAGCAGAAAGCGACGTGCAGAAAGCAATGAAACGGGGCATTTAAATATGCTTCGAGATTTGAATGCGCAGACGGCCGAATCCCGTGAGAAAACATAAACCGGGGCCTCAGGTCGAGAACAACAACAAGAATGTGCATGAATCAAAAGCGACCAGTTCTGTAGATTCCTTGAATTACATGTTACCGCGAACTTGTGGATGGCGAGAGAAATTTTGCGATGAAACAGCTAGTTCCCAAAGTCTTGAAAACGGACTGCATCGCTTTTTTATTGTGTGCTTTGACGCACCGTAATCAATATCTTGTACAAACGGCTTTGCTTTTTTGCCATGTAGCATCCCTGGAACTGAATGTCGTAACGTTTATGAAATATCATTAGTCGGAGAACGCAATAAATATAAATGTATGATCGGTTATTATAGCAATGGGGACCAACAAGAAGTTGAGTTTAGTTGGTAACCTGTGTTCATTGACGAACGTAGCATGATATACCTATATTAATTGACAGTCACGCGCAGAACATCTCAGCTTCGATAATAGCTCCATCACCGCGCAGTGCGAAACATCACGCCCTGACGGCTTACCATGTCGAGTTTACGTCGGATATGTCGGGAATGCGTTCCTGTGGTTTGTATATCCTTTGTCGCAGTAAATTCAGGCCGAAATTGGCGCCTACATGTGCTCATCATCTCAAATCTTGTAGAGAGGTGCTTGCGCAAAACCCTGGATGCGCACATATGTAGACGCCAAGTAATCGTCTTTGAGTTGCAGCGTGGTCAAGTAATTTACCGGCTCAGATCGACCGTTGGGAACAACTATATACGCAAGGAAATTGAGCTCAACACGACAGCTATTTGTCTCTTTGTGTGTGCGTGCGTGCGTGCGTGTGTGTGTGTGTGTGTGTGTGTGTGTGTGTGTGTGTGTGTGTGTGTGTGTGTGTGTGCGTGCGTGCGTGTGTGTGTGTGTGTGTGTGTGTGTGTGTGTGTGTGTGTGCGCGTGTGTGCGTGCGTGCGTGCGTGCGTGCGTGCGTGCGCGCGCGTGTTTTGTTCTGAGTTTTATTAAGCAGTACAATAGCAAGAAGCCCAAGCGTCCTATTCTGTCAACCGTCCTGGTTTTTCACCGCGTATGGCATTTCGTTATGTAATATCCCGTGAAGCAGTTGGCTTAAACTATATAGTTAAAATCTCGCGTTTTACGTCCCAGAACCACGGTATTATTATGAGGACAGTTGTAGTGAGGGGAGTCCGGAATAAATTCGACAATCTGGGGTTCTTTATTGTGCCTGTAAGTCAAAGTGCACGAGCATTTTTTTTTTTGCATTTAGCGAGGAAGATGCCGCAAAAAGAATGGCAAAACAAAGTGAAAAAAAAAGGAACACACGCAATACACCTATAGAATAGTAGAGTTTTTTGCTTTCAAGCTCTCTATGTGCATTTTTTATGGTAAAAAGAAAAGAAAACGCTGGTCGCGTGCCAAGTGAACCAAAGGTGAGCTCACCTAGCGTTTTGATTTCTAAAGCCGTGCCACCGATGACGTAAATGTGATGTCGCAGGCCTCATCAAATGTTTGCCTTTTCTGACTGCTCTTCCACGGGAGAAATACTCGTGAGTCTAACCCCCGTATTCAGTAATGCAACTTAAGTTGAAGCCCATGCTTGACTCGATCTAAATGACGCCTATCGTGAACGCGCCGAAAGAAACGCGGTGAGCGTCTTTGGGCGTGGTAACGCCAGGCGTCATTTAAATCAAGTCAAGCATGGCCTTCAACTTAAGTTGCATTACTGAGTACGGGGATTAGTTGACCCGATGCTTACTTTCTCAGCTTTTTGTAGTGTCGTTATTTATTCTTTGCGCAATTCACTTCTCGAGCATTCCGTACAGTCAAGGTGCCTTATCTTGAAAGGCGGGCGAAAAGAATTCTTTTTTCTCGTGCACGAATGGAATACGAATCGCAAGTGTCGCATCTCGAATCGATAATCGGACAGCCAAACTCAGACGCACATATTTTTGATATGAATATTTATTTCGGTATAATTAGGTACCATGCTTGTACTATTATTATTATTTGTTTTGGGAACATATACATTTGACAGGAAAGGGCAAGCGAGGAGCAGGCTGGCAGCTGCCACGGGAAGGCGCACGACGGCTGCCTACTCTTCAGGAAGGAGGAGACAAAAACATAGAAATCGAAGATAGGAAGGAGGGGAGAAAAAGAGAAAAGAAAGAAAGCAAGGTGATCAAAGGTAAAATAATAAAGGCTAACACGCACAGCACAGATCACACGCAGTACAGCTCGCCACTGCAGGTTACGTAACTAAAATGTTAATTATAAGACAATTGCGCTAACTAGTGAAATGAACACAGCCTACCAAGGCAGTCGATTACCATCGCTTTTAAATACAATACCACTAACACAAACCAAGCTGCAAATATTTTTTTTTAGGAATAGATGGCTGCAGTATTGCTAGCTTTCCAAAAAGCCTAAATTAGTGGTCTTCAATCAGAATTTGCGGTAAAAAATAATATAAAATGAAGCTGCTGAAGGACTTGTATGCCTTAGATGTAAAAAGGCCCGTTTCAAGGAAAGCATCACTGGATTAAAAGATGAAACCTACATGACTAGACTGCAGGAAACATTAAATTACATACTGCACGCAAAAATGACAGGCTTTCATACAGGCGACCACCGCGAAACTATAAACGCAGCTTGCAGTAACCATTTTGTTTGTTACTCCTATTGCTTCAAAACCTTTTGTCTTTGTTTCACATGTGATAATTTGCGAATAGTTCGTTTAGCAGATAGAGAACAATAACTCGAGTTTAATAGTCAGGTATTGCAAAGTATTTGTTTAGTTGCGGTATTCGAAAGTACCGAATACGAATACGTATAGTTAGTAATTTTTATTCTTATCGGAAGCTTCGAGTATTCACGCACCCCTACTTATTCATCTCATGCATTCATTTCATCTCGTGTCATCATCCTATTAACTACTCATAAATATACATCAGTATGAAGAACCTGCCGTCGCAGTTTTAATATTCCGAAACCTTCGATTTATTTCGAACTAACCAGAAAAAAAAAACGACAACACACCTATCACTCTATAAACTTCAATATACATAATTTTCTGTTTTGGTTTACGAATACGCTTCCAGTGTGCCATCGCTTCTTCAAGGAACAACTGGTCTACTGTTCTATACTGTCCTGATATATATATATATATATATATATATATATATATATATATATATATATATATATATATATATATATATATATATATATATATATATATATTCAGTAATCTTATTTAGTTCCCTAGGTCTAGAATAGGTAGCAATAATCTTACATTCGACAGCTATATTTTCCTTAGTTCACCTGCGAGTACACGCTTGAGATATTCTTTCCTCTCTACGGTATTAATTCTTTCGGAGAAACGCCTTATGGATTTCCTCTAATAGCTTCGTGCTTCTCTCAAATGGATACCATTCCCCCCCCCCCCCCCCCCCCCCCCCCATCTCGATTTCCATTCGCAAGTGGCGGGGATTCAATTCAGCTTATACACTTACGCATTCGAGAATTTCGAGGCCCGCACGAGGCCTCCTTTAGAGCTTGATGGATTGGCGCTGTAGCCACGCGCTTACTTTCCTTACAGCCCGCGAGCCGACAACCTGCTCTAAATTCCGTATCGCTCGCAGACGCAGCCACTCGTGCCATTAGCATATATCGGGCGCCTACGCCGCACCTGAGCCGAGGCACGAACATCCGTGGTCGAGCCGCGAAACGAATGCAGATGCAGTAGTGCGGCCTTTGGCCAAGCTAGCTCTCGAGATGTAATACAAATGTCGCGAAAGCTAGGGAGAAAGAAGAACGCCCTTGGGAGATGATGGGTTTGAGCTGTTCCATGTTAAGTTGGGCCTGTAGTGGGTGGCGTTATTGTCGACAGTTGCTCCATCTTAAGTAGGTGACAGCATTGCAACGTGGCGCCTCAACATCTTCCAAGGTGTTGTTCTCAGCGGGGCACGTGGAAAGGTGTACGCAGGGACGTAGGCTCGCACTCTTCTCCCTGACAGTCAATCAGGTCTTCAAGATTATTTGGAGGAGGAGCTGGAAGATGTGGAAGAGGAGATGAGGAGGAGAAGGAGGAGGAAAAAAAGCTTTATTCTGGTCCTGTACAAGGTGTTGCCACCTGCCTGCCATTACATATTATCTCGCACTTCGGCCGTCGTGGCAACGGTAGCGTTTCTTGTAATTGGCGGAGTTCAGTCTTTGGCTTGATTAGAATGCTATGCGATTCATATTCAATGGCACAAGAAAAAGGTTATCGAGCCCGGAGCAGATGTCGTGAACATCCGTTACGTAAGAGTGACCTGTTGCGGTGAAGTTCAGGGTGGTGTCACCCCGAGTGTTTTCATTTCCTGCTTCTTTATATGGGTTAACAAGCCTTCTATCGCAGTAAGAGTGAGTTTATTCGTATTGGCGAAGGGTAATTTACTAATGCAAGTCAGTTCTTTTTTATTCCTTTCAGCGTCCCTTCAACTATACTAACGGAGATATTGGTGCCCGTATGTGTCACCAGCTACTTCTCCTCGTTGACATAGCGACACAAGTTCTAAGGCTCGCGTACAAAACAAATGTCCCTCGGAGTTCACAAATTATCCTCCTTGTTAGTGGGACGCGTTCAACAACGTTCAAACACGATAGACGACGCGGACGAAGCGAATGGCGGCCGCACACAAGCGCTAGCTTCGACAGATGGCTGTTGAGCTTGGACGCCATTGTTTCTTTTTCGGTGTTTGTAACTCGTTCTAGCGTTCGATTGCGTAAAACACCCGTTGTAGTCTCGTACCCTGCACTGCTAAGCCGCTCGAGCGCCGGTTAAGAGCCCTGTTCGGGGCAAGGGAGGGGGGGGGGGGGTAACGACACGTGGCCCATACACAACAGTCGGTGTTTGGAAAAGGCCGATTTATGAGGGCCTAGGGCCCACATCGAAACTCTTGTGCCCGCCGCTGGATCAGACCAACAGGCCCACGGGATTCTCAGTCTCTATTTTTTGGCTGTCGCTTGCTAGTACTAGCCTCATCAACTATATTTTTTTCGTTTGGTTTCCTTGTTTGCACTGTTTTCTTGAGCGCCTGTGTTGTCGTGATGTGAGGAAGGAAAAAGAAGGATAAAAATAAACAAAGAAGAACGATGTGATTGAAAAAAATCGATTTGCCGCGCCTTGATGAGAAGGGATTGCCCCTCGGACAGAGAATAGACGCTGATTAGAAAACAGAGACAAAAAAAAAAAAAAGGAGCTGAGGTTTCGAAGCAGCCAAAGTTGACGCATCGAAGGAAACGAAAACAAAGAAGACAAGAACGCGACACGAGAGATGTAGGAATCAAAGCAGCAGCTCTGGGGAGCAATCCATTCGCTGTATCACATCGAACAGAAGGCATTTTGCCCAGCGGCAACGTGTTCCCCGCGGACATTTTTTCCCGACTGGTCCTCACTACGACTCTCTCTCTCTCTCTCTCCCCCTCGGAGTTATGAGTTGCTTCATTCCCCTCCTGTAGCACTTTAATCTGACCCCACCCTCACTTTTGATCGGGCAAACAGAGAGGAGATCTCGCGGAATGGTGCGCGGACTGTCTGGATACGACATCGACAAATGGAGGGGAGAGAGAGGGGGCAGTTGGGCGAGAAGGGGGAGCGACCACCTTGCGATGGCGCCAAGATGGATCGCCGCACGGAGAGAGGTGGAGCGAGAGAAGGCGCTCACGCTGCTACAGCGCGGGGCCGATCGATAGCGACATCGCTGTCCCTTTCGCTCCTCCAGCGTTTGAAGGAGTGCGCGCTGGCGGACGTGTTCTGAGGACCTGTCGTCTGGACAAATGGTCGGGCTCGCAGTTCATTCGGCCTGCTCCACACCTAATATACAATGCGCCTCTTGTGTATAAGTTCGCCATATTGCGGCGCGCATCTGTCCGTCTTGTCCTCCCGGTTTAGTCGTTTCGTGTTTTGTGCGCACTGCCGGTGAACGCTGTGGACAGCGGCGTGGGAGTGCAGAAGATGGAGCGATGCGTTTAGGGCAGTTTGCGGGCGTATGACTGAGTGACCCGACGGTAAGAGTTCGGTCGCCGCAGCGTTCTTCTAAATGGCGACGGGGTAGCGGATTCGATTCGAGGTCCCCGCGTCCACGTTTCTTTGGGAATGGAATGCATTAACCGGTCGTGCATCGCGAGTACCTTGCACGGTAAAGCACACACAGCCTTGGCGGTCAAGTTGAGCCGAGCAATACCACTGTGGTGGCCGTTTCGTAACCGAGAGCGTTATTTACGAGCGTTTAAACCTCGACAGCGGTGAATCATAGGATTGAGTTATGCGAAACAGGATAGCGGTATTGGAGGTCTCTGGGAAGATCTTCGTCCTTCGGCTAAGCGAATCAGGACAGTGATACCTCGCAGGGCTGTTTTAATTAGTAACGCTGCTTATTAATGCCGATAGCGTGAAGGGAATGAAACTACGTGCTTTTCATGTCATGGATGCTATGTCATTTAGTTAGTTAATTAGTTAGTTAGTAAGTCATTTAGTTAGTTAGTTAGTTAGTTAGTTAGCTAGTTAGTTAGTTAGTTAGTTAGTTAGATAATTACGCCCTCATTTGCTGCCACCCAACCACTATTTCCAGCTCTGCGTACGCATGCGCTGTAAAATTTCAGTTTGGTGTGATTTCCTCCCGATATCCAGGATGCGTGTGTCAGTCGTACGTCCAGCATTTGCGGTGTGCGCTTTTCTGCCTCTTGTGTTGCGTCCGATTGCACAGGTCACGCGTCTCGCAGTTACTTCGCGTCTTCGTTCGAGGGTCCGGTGGAGGTTAGTTTTTGCGTTTCTGGAGACGCTCGGCAGGCAATTCGAACATATGCGTCGAAAAAAAAAATAGAACTTCACAAATTTACGGCAAAAATAGCCGCGAACAGAGCAGATCAGTTCTGCAGACTCCCGCAAGGTGGAGGGAAGTTCATGAAGGGAAAAATGTCATCCACCTTATTGTAGAAGGAAGCCAAACCGGAAACCCATACTGGTTTGTAGCTTCGTGCTTGCGAATGACAATATTTTCTGTCATAAAAGTACCCATGTCGACGCGTCCGCTGAAAGATTCAGTTTCTATTCAGCTTCTATGACATCCGCGGCAATCCTCTGAAACGTTTCCTGAGAACAAAGGAACCAGTATTATTTGTGTCAGTCTTTTGTTTGTTTATTTTTACGTGTACACACTGTGTCAGTATGCGGTGTCTTCGATTCTTCTTCCTGGTCTGCCCCGGACTACCCGAGTCACTGCTTTCAACCAATGAGTGTGTCGTATTCGCAGCGTCCAGGCAGTCTTTCATGAGCAGACGGGGACAACAAATCCAACATAACACCGTAAAAGTTAACCTCAAATTTGCATTTAAAACGGGACTCCAACTTGAAGGTAATACCGTAAAAGTTATCAGGTTTCCTTTGAAAATGGGCACATTTCCTTATTCGTGTTCTGCAGCAGGAAAACGTTCCAAGAGGGGAATTATTTATCGCGAGAACTATAGATAGGAAATAGAAGTGAACGAATTTCTGACTGGCACGTTTGCGATGGTCGTTGTTTCAAGTCTGATTTCGTTTGACATTTCACATCGCTACAGAGAATGTATGCAAAACAGACGACTCGCATTTGTACGTAAACAAAATGACGTGACGGGCCTGGCCGTCCGGGACTCAAAAAAAAAAAAAAAAAAGCGATCGCGCGTGTTTGAAGGAAACCAGTATGCAGTAATTGCTTCGCATTGGAGAGTTTAAACAAGGTTCTATTGGTCTTTCTTTTCTGTGCGCAGTTTAGGCATATGCGCAGACGGTTGAGCGGATTTATACGATGGCGTTGCGTTTCGCGCGCACGCGGCAAGCAACGTGAGCTCCCGTTCTGTTGTAGGCTTGGTGACTCAGAATCGGGGCTGAATGTGCAAGACGAGTAACGCACTACCTGCGCGTGTAACAATGTAACTTGTGCGGCGTAAATGCTTTCTTTGTATAGCGCAGAATAAAAAAAAAGAGACCTTTCGCGGCGTTTTCGCATAAAGTGTCCGACTTTGTTCTGGGTTAGCTCAATTAGTCCAGCCCTATTTAGGGCTTAAACGGATTAGGCCACGCGCTACATTGAACGCGATTAGGCAAGCTAGGACGCACTCTACACGCAGAGCTCGGCGAATGGAAGACGTGATAACCAGACGAGCACCTCTGGAAGAATTAAGGCTTTTCGTTACGTTGTGCGTTTAATTCGGCTCGTAATGCTGATGAGGTGTTGCCTAAGCGCTGGAGCAATGAGTAGTACGTGACGTCAAAGAGGTGTAATTGACGGTCGACCTCCCGCGCTCTCGCTTGAGCCTTGCCTCGCTATTCCTAATTAAAAAAAAATGTAACCCAGCAGAGCTAAGCCTTTGAACCATCACGCTATTGCGGCGACTGTACTAAAAAGACAAATATGGCTGCAGAACTCATCTCACGATGGTTCTAGATGGTAATGCTGATAGCATTACGATGTACCGCTACTGGATGTTTGAAGCCACGTTTATTTAACGTATGTGGTAGTCATTCTGAGGCTTCCGAGGCTTGTGTTGATTCAGATTTGTGCGACATAATCCGGTATCGCCCCACTTCTCTGTGACACTTGCATGTAAGGGTCGCCCATGAGCTTGGCGGCACGCTGACGAGTGTTTGACGCCGACGTACCGATGACGATGGAATAACGAAGAATGAACGACAAAGGCGGTACGACGACGGCAGCACGATGGCAATGAGAGGACGATTTTTAAATGATGACCATGGTATAACGACGACAGCGAGAGGACAATGGGATGACGATGATGGTACGACAACCAGATGACGAGGAGTAGGTTTTAATGGAGAGAAAGAAGGAGAGGTCGGGCCTGAAGAGCGTGTGTCTCTAACCTGCTACGCCTCAGTGCCGTAAGGGGAAGTGGGAGATACAGGGAAAGGTAGGTGGCAGGTAATTACGTTATGGTACAATATACATGTTGCCTAATATAGGCGGATGCGCGCTTTGGACGCACTACGCACAGGAATAATTTTGCCACGCAAAACGTTATCGCGAAAACATACTTGGCACTGTCTTCACGTCTCACAGGTCCCGGAAACGATCGTCCAAGCCAGTCTCCCACAGAAAGTTCAAGAGAGATTTTATGGTGCGTTGAGTATGGTCAACTCTTCTCCACCTGCCTAAATTGTTTTCTTCCGAAAATGGGCGGGAGTCCAAGTAGTCAGCACTAAACTTAAGTATTCCTTCGCTCGGCCGTATATTGAGGGCAGACGCTAGGTATGTAAGCTATTGTCTCGAGAGTGGGACAGTCGCTACAGTCAGAGGGTCCCGTTCTCGTCCGATCTTGTGGAAGTATCGATCGGTGAGCGTGCGCCACAGCAAGCCGTAATCGATGGGTAAGCGTTTCCTGGCCTCTTCGCAATCGAAGTGGAAGCCGCGGAATCGCAAACCGGCGTCAAGTCTATGGAGGCGCTCTTGCCAATGTTCGGCGTTGTCTCATTGTCGCGCCATTTACAGAGGCTTTGATGGAGGCATGGAGCAAGGCGTTGATGTCAGCCAGATGAAGATGCAATGACGACAATGGCACGTCCGCGTAGGCATGACAAAGACGGTGTAATAATATATGCACGATGGCGGCTGTCCGACGACGACGCAATGACGACGATGGCGTGACAACGACGGCACAATTACGATTGAATGACGACGGCATGCATACGATATAATGACAAAGAAGGAATGAATGCATTGTCGAAAGCGGTATGACGACAACGGGACGACCTTACTGGAGTGATGACGATCGTAAGACGACAGCGTGACGCAGCTCAAAGCACTTTCTTGAATTTGGGTTGTTGTGGTGCATTGAACGTTCTCAAAATTTCACAATTTTGACCTTCGGCTCTTTCAGAATTGAATGCGGTCGATCTTTATCGACGAAAACCTTACCAGGCATGAGCAGACGCTGTTAGAATTGATGACGTCACGGCTGCTTGGAGCGGTGACTTCAAGGTGCTGTCGTTAGTCGTCTTTAGTCGCCATTAATTTTGGGCTCTTTTCAGGCTTTCTTTTCTCAAGAGTGAGAGTGGCATTCTCGATATTATATAAGGGTAATCTACTAATACTGGTGAGATCATCTTTCTCGGTAGTTTCCCTTTAACGTTTCAAAACCACCGCTGGAGCAGTAAGTTTGTTTCTTGTAGTATGTAGCTTGACGTCTTGCAAAGGGGGCCGCAGTTTGGATTTAGACGCATTGCCGCATATGCCATCTCTGTGGCGTCTCCGTTGCTTTTCTCGCGCGAAGACATGATCCAGTCTATCACAAAACAATAGCAAAGCATTAAAACTTGTGTCACAGATCTGCGACCCCTTATAAAAATGACTATTGAAATGTTGCTGGCTTACTATTGACTCAATAACCTTTCAATAATGCCTCGACAGGTATTGAAAGCACACAACATTAACTCAAAAATCAAGCTGTTGAGTATTTTGCCACAATAAAGTCGTTGACCAAATGTTGTCGACTTGTTACTGAATAATATTGAGTATTATTGAGCAATTGTTGAGTAGTTCACAACTGGGATGAGCTAATCTTGGGCATTCACCTTTGAAATCTGGTTTCAGCTCCCGTTCTTTCTGGTATATTATAATTCGCCCACTTCCCCCATGGCGCACAAGCGAAATCGAACTTGCAAACGAGCAGCTTGCTGCGGCGTCGGCTGAAAAACCGCACGCAGCATTTGTAGCCAATTTGATAATGATGATTTTTTTATATCATTTATTATACCCCTCAGGGCCAAGGGCATTACAGAGGGGGAGTGGTAAATACAAACAGAGGACAAAGACAGTTGGTTACATGAGTGTTTAAATGGCACCTGTATATACAATATTAGCTAAGGCTCCACGGAACTGTTCATAATTAATAAGGCCTACAACTTCGGCGGGAAGATGGTTCCAGTCACGCCAGGTTCGCGGCAGGAACGATTGTGAAAAAAAAAAAATTACCGACGATTACGTTACTTCCTAATGCGAAATTTGAGCGCAGCAAATAAGCTGTTTCACCTTTTGGATAGATTGAGGCAAAGAAATCGAGCAACACATGTATGCGCTATCACATAATTTTTTTTTTATTTTCCACACGTATTCCTTTAACAAAGACTCCACTAACAGTTCTTGACAGTCATGAAGGAAGCTTTGTGGTCGGAGAAATAGACTGATATATGTTCGACTTGGTACACCAATGCTTGATTCTCAAAGACGAGATCTATACAAGTGCCTCGCGAGGTTGTCACAGCCGTGGGGGAAGCAGAGGCTAAGCGCCGCCGCCGAGAAGACCCTGCCGTTCGCGCCGCCGAAGCGGAGGCTCATCGCCTCCGTCGAGAGCAACCAGCAGTAAGCGAGGCTGAAGCAGAAGCTCATCGCCGCCGCCGAGAAGACCCTGCAGTTCGCGCCGCCGAAGCGGAGGCTCATCGCCGCCGTCGAGAGCAACCAGCAGTAAGCGGAAGCGGAGGGGGGCGGCGTGTACACCCAGCGGCAAACGATGGGGGCAGAAGCGCGCGCAGCAAGCGGACAACACGATAAAGGGAGGAGGGAAGAGATAGCAGCGACTGACTGATGCCGCTGACGGCGATAGTGAGTCAACCCCAGCTATCCGCCACACAAGAACAGGGGGGGGGGGACCCTTTCCTCCTCTTTCTGCATGGCGGCGACGGTGTTCTATGCAGTCACGTTATCTTGACTCTCTAGCGGCATCAGCGGCATCCAGCGGTATCAGTCGGTCGCTGCTAGCGCTGGGGGGATGAAAGGGGGGCGGAGCTGGTTACGAGGCCGACGACGACGCCGACGACGACGCGAAACCCAGGAACGGACGCCAAAGAGCTGCGCTCTAAAACTTTTAGTGTTGCATGACAAAATAACGACTTTGTACTGATGATCAATGCGACGGGATACATAAATTGGATGGGGGATGAGGTGATCTCGTAGAGTATGGTGATGGTACAACTTGTGGAAGAGGGCAATACGAGACACTTTTCTGCGAGATGCCAGCGGTGGAAGGCAAATATTAGACTTCATGTTAGTTATACTCGCTGTGCGGTTGTAGTTAGCAAGAATAAAACGTACAGAGTTATTTTGAACCATTTCGAGGTCAGTGATTAGGTTATCATGAGCAGGGTCCCATACCGGAGTCGCGTATTCGAGTTGGGTCGTATTAATGTTTTATATAACAAAAGTTTCAAATTAGTAGGTACGTTGAAAAAGTTGCGACGTAGGTAGCCAAGCATGCGATTAGCGTTTTTGATTATGTTCTCAGTATGAAGAGACCAGTTTAGGTTAGAAGTGATGTAAACACCAACATATTTATATGAAGAAACTGATTCCAACGACATGTTGTTAATGTAGTAGGACGGTATTGTAGATGTTTTCCTAGAAACACGCATGACTTTGCATTTGTTAATATTGAGCTCCATTAACCGTTCATTGCACCAGTTCCCTGTAGTGGTAAGGTCTGACTGAAGTAATTCAATATCGTTAGCATTGGTAACTTCTCTGAAAAGGACGCAATCACCAGCGAATAGGTGGATATGGGAGTTGATAAGCGAGGGAAGACCATTAATGTAAATCAGGAACAGTAGGGGTCCAAGGACGGAACCCTGCGGAACACCTGAACGTACCTCTGTAAAACCGGAGTTAAGGCCCGTACCGTACGCTGATCGTGCCTTTGTAACGGGCGGACGTGGAATTTAGGTAACGTAGCGCAAAACCCGGTGTATCGCGCCACGTCGTGGATGCAGTCGCGGAAACAAGCTGAAAAACGCTGCACCGACAGCTGGTCGAACGTACCGCGAATCTTGAAACAAGCTTTTTTTTTTGTTTTCGCGATGGCTGATCCACATAAATATGTAGCCCAAGAATAGCCACACAGCCAACTTATCTAAAACGTGGCAAAACGAAAATTAAGTACAAGAGCACCGACTTTTGGGCTAGTTGGTTACGCATAGCAGGTCACGGTAAAGCGCGCACGAACAAGGACAACGTGCAGCAGACAACAGAGTAAATTTAAGGAGCCCAGTTTGGCTACTGGATCTGGCAGCACTGCGAGGCAGATCGCGTATGGCCCGTACACTCTTGATACACGATTAAACTCTCGGATGCGGGTCCTTTTTTATGTTTAGGCTAGGAAGCGTTTATATTAACACAGCTTATTTTGTGATTTAGCTAGGGGGCGTTTATAATTAACCAGTTTAGGTTCCCTGCAGGAAGAAGGCCTCTACCAGCGAACTCCGACTACCGCTGTCTTCCACCAGCTGACTCGGTCGTATGCCGGGGAACTCAGTGTAATCACAGACACACCAACTAACACTCAGCCATGCGCAGCAGCTCTTGCCTTCCCTTTGCACCCATTTTGCATAACTGTAATAAATAGAAGAACGGTTATCCGCCGTATGCATTACAGCTCCTTTTTTTTTCTCCTCTTGATGTGGGCGAGAATATCGGCTTCAACCCGATTTTTGTCAAATTCATACCGCCTTATCGTTACCACATTAACTTTTTTTTTTTTATGATTTCTTCCAATACTACCGCGGGCACTTGTGCAATGGCACGAACCGAGTTGGGCTTCCCTGCAGCGGTTGCGGAATCGGCATGTGGTGCATATGGCAGGCATTCGCGAACGCGGAAGGCATACCCGAGCGGAAAGGAAAAAAGGGGGTGGGGGGGGGGGGTTAAGAGTGTGGTCGCTAAATTGAAGGCCACCGTGGGAACCCCCCGCGCGTTGGAGAGGCGGCGGAGGATTCCGCGGCCGGCGTCAATCACGCACTACTTCCGCGCCGAAGGCCGCCACTTAAACACCGCTCCTTGTTTACCGCTTCACCGCGCGCCCGCGCCATTCGTGGTGGGTGTCGACGTCGGCTCTGGCGCCAGCGCGGGATGCCAAGACTTCGAATGGGACGAGACA
Organism: Dermacentor variabilis; assembly: GCF_050947875.1. Lineage (NCBI taxonomy): Eukaryota > Metazoa > Arthropoda > Arachnida > Ixodida > Ixodidae > Dermacentor > Dermacentor variabilis. The sequence goes on from NC_134575.1 coordinate 59,251,257, forward strand.
GGGCAACGATGTATAAAATGTTAGCGACGTTGACCAGGGGTAAGTTTTACGGTTGGCTGCCCGGCACGGGATGAGAAGTGGTTCACGTGGGGAAGGAGGAAATGCTAGAGAGATAAGGGGATGCACAAAGGCGGGGAGGGGGAGCAGCGCAAGTTAAGCGAACCGGGTGCACTTGCGAGCGGTGCAGGCGCGCGAAATGCGACGAACGGGGTTCCTGATCGCGTTGTGCAGCCAGTAGACAACGAGGCCAAGGAAATCGTCGCAATCCTCGGCGTCATCGTTATACTTGTCCATTCAGGACGAAGGCCTCCCTCAGCGGTGCACGATTGCACCAAATATGACCCCTTTAGACTTTAAGGGGCTCACGCAGTGTCACACCGCGCTTCACAAGTTGTTTCGAGAGTTTTGACGAGCACTTGCAGGTTTCCAGCGAAGGTCTGTTCGTGTGCTGGCCGCTACCGGGAAAGACACGTCACCGCTATCGCCGGGGAAGACGGTCGATGCGTGTGGCACGGGACTCAGTTTTTTCTTCAGCGCAGTTAATGATCATTGCAGAACTGAGGCATCTCCCGTCGATCTCCAATTACGCCTGCCTTAGTGCTCAGCCGACTCCGGCCTACGCATCGCACTAACTTCCAAGTTGTGCTTCATTGCTCGACTGTGCCTTCTTGCCCTTCGCAGCCGTTCTGTGACTATATTTAGCATATCACGGGTCACATGCTCTACGGATTACGTGGCCTGACCTACTCCTTTTTTTTTTTTACTCCTAATCTTGACTTCATTACGTCGGCTACCCCCGCTTATACCTCCGTGTGCTCTTTAGTCATCAAACATGAAACGCACACTAACAGGCGTGGTCGTGTGCGTTTCACGTTTAAATGTTCTGCTATTCAGAGTGCCTGCGCAGTGACTCGTACAGTGGCTACATTTTTATTTCAATCCGCCACGGCGCCTTCCTCGGTGGATGTACGGCCGCGGGTTTATTTCCGGGCAGCCAGCTGCCCCTCTACGCAACCAATTACGCCGCCTCTCGTTGCGCGTAAGTTGCTTTGGCGTTAAGCGCCAGGCTTAAATTTCATTCAGTCCTCCATTCATTTGTTCACAGGGTGCAGAAGGAGTAGGTTGCGTAAACGGGGGAGTTCATACGTTTACAAAGAAGGTACGAAAAAAGAAACAGGCACCAAATACTATAAAAAGCAACGAGCAGGCCAAAAGCAAAACTTTCTTTTTCATTCTTTTTTGTTGTTTCGACCAACAGGCTCCGTAATTTTATTATCTCTCCTTCTCTCTCTGCTGAAAGCCTCTTCACAAAGAAACATCAACCTTTTTTTCTACCCGGCGAAACGGAAAGTATGAGAAGGAAGAACGGCAGTCAAATTGCCCCTAATTAAACCGCCGCAGGCCCCGGCTCCAATCTCGTCGCGAAAGCTCTCGCTAACGTCGTGATCTCGTTTAGTCGAGGAGACGCGCGAGTTGGCGTCACGATCGCGGTGTGCGTGTTTGTTCCTCGCACGCGCGCGTTTGCCGGGTGCACGCGTACGGGCCGCCGCCGGCGATGCGCGGATGCCGCCGGCTCACCCTTCCTGCTGCTGCTGCGTCTCACGCGCGCCTGCCAAACCGTGGGAGGATGACTCTCCCACTCCGACCAGAGAGGAGGAAGACGGATTGGCGACGCTAGCTCCTCCCTCACCTTCCCCCCCTCTCCCTCCGCGCATCTCGTGTGCGCGGAGGCGGCGGCTGCGAGCTGTTGGCACGCACCCGAAAGCTGTTTCGATGCTGGCGACGAAGAAGATGCTACGAAAAAGAAAAGACTATACAAAAAAAAAAAAACTTAACATCACTCGTGAATATTGCACATTTCTTCTGTTTAACAAAGATATCAAGAGGAAGTTAAAGTTACGATGCAATATTAAATTTCACTTCTGCACAAGGGCGGAACCAGAATAGCCTCCGAGTGAGGTGAGGAGGGGACTGAGATGAAGGCAGTGAAGAGGCCCGCATCTTAGCATACTGAGAACGTGGAAGAGCCGCCTCCCCAGGCTCCTCACACCCGTTGTCCCGCTCTAGATTCGCCAGGGCATTCGCGATAATAAAGCGGCCGTGCTTAATGCGAGAGCTGGCTTGGTCTCGCTGGGCGAGCTCCCTCTCTCTCTCTGCGTTATGCCCACAATGTCACGAAATCGTTGATGCGGAGCACTTTATTTAGTTCTGCCGGTGTCTGAAATTCGAAACAAAGACTCCGCTTGATAACCTGCACGTTTGACTAAGTGACAACGACAAAATGATTAATTTCCCCCTGTCATGTAGCGCCACCTGATACCGTCTTATACGTCGCAATTCCTGAAATTTCATTTCACCAGCTAATTCTCTGCCGCCATCGACTTCGCTTCCCGTACTTTTTGGCACCCATTCAGCAACTCTGATAGCTCACCAGTTAATTCCCTACGCATTAGGCGCGCACACAACATTCGGCAGAACCCATCCCACTACGACTGTCGACGGGTAATGCGTTTGACATTAAAATCAATATTGCGGCACAACGTATTGCCACCGTCGAAACGAGTTATGTATGAGGCGTGTAGTGCAGCAGGTTTTTCACTTTCGCGCTTCCCTAAGAACACTCGGCATGCTCTAGTGGTGTCCCCTGCGAAGCCTGCACTTGGTATCCGAAATGCGTGGCGCGTCGGTTCGCGCGAACGCCGAGAAAAGCGTCACGCTGCAACCGGGCTCCTCTCTCGCGCTTCTTTCTGGCGCGCACCGCGCCATCTGGCGGCGCGGCCGAGAAGACCGCGCGCTGCCTCCGACACGAGAAGCGTGGCGCGCCGGTGCGCACGGACACTGAGAATGATTCCCTCGCTTGCAGCACACTCAGCGGCATATACACGGTGACCCAATTTCGTCGATAGGTTTGTCGAAGAGCTGCATAAATGTCCGCTGCATTTGTGGCGCAGCCTGCTAAAGCGTCGGGTTCCTGTCCTCTAGGAAACCGTAATTGCGACGTGGGTTCGATTGATGCCATGCATCGCAGAAATCTAAATTATGATTTTTTCGACGTTGTAAAGCGGTACATTCCCAGGGGTACGTATGCAGAGCTATAGTTACCAAGTTGGCGTCAAATACGCTCATTGGATAGTGGCACACAGCTACAGCATTGTGTGCAATCCTTTGTCCTGAGGGATCACCAGGCACAACAAGGCACATACGCAGTGACCCAATTGTTGGCATCAAAGATGTTTAATAAGTCGGCGTCAAAGAGTTTCGTTCAACAGCGGTGCCCGCAGAGTCAGACATATATACAGTGACCAATGCTGGTGCGAAAAGGGCACGCTGAAGAGGGGCACACATTGCCGCACATTACTGAGTGACACAAGTGGACTACCCAGTGATTCAGGTAAGTAGCAAAACGGTTAGATACATACGAACCTACAAGGTACCCGGAATATGTGCCAATATCGGTTTGACCCAATCGTATAATGGGTGACGTCGGCCAGGTTACCGGTGGCCTGCTAAAGTAATAAAATGCATTAGCCAGTAGCAGCGAAGCGCACTAGAAAGAATGCAGAGCACTATAGCTGCATAGTTTGGTGAGATTAGGAAATTTTCAAGCATATCATGGGCGTCTGCTGACGTAAGACAGTGCTGGTTGAGGATCGCTGGGAGAGGCCTTTGTCCGGCGCTGGACACAAAAATAAACTGCCGCTGCTCCTGCTGCTCGCGATGACAATAAGAAGGAGGAGGAGGAAGTAGAGGAGGAGAGCATCGCGGAGGCGGCATAATCTGGCCGTCCTATTCTGTTGGAGTTTCGAGCCAATCAGAGAGGGCGCAGCATCCCTGCGAGCAAGTCAGGGCACGTGACTCAACAATAAGACGAAATCGGACGGCGAAATTTTCCATTTCGTATAAGGTAAAAAAAACACATCATATGCAATTTACAACAACAACAACAACAACAACAACAACAACAACAACAAGAGAAAAAGAACTTATGCGAGGTCCACAACAGAGTCGCAAGACCCAACGGTTGGCCAATTAAGTCTTGTAGTTACGTCGCGACTTCGCGCCTTTAATAAACTGCGGCTGCATGCACTATTTTTACGCGTAAGATGCCTTATCACCAGCAGCTGCGAGACTGTCACGTTCCTGTTGCCTGCGTTAGCTTCAGCTACCCTTTTATTTCTTGTTTCTTTCTTTTGGGGGGAGAGGGGTGGGGAAAGGCACTCTTTTGAGAGCGGTTGATATTGTTTGGGTTGGCCGCAAAAGTTTCTTGTTAGGTTTAGCAGTATGCGTGCCTTTGTTGAGTGAGCAGTTTCTCTGGAGGCCACACAAGGCGCCTTCATGCAGCAGCTTCGCGTTTGTTGGCTTTGTTAGTCCCCATTCTGTACAGAGGTGCTGGGTGTGACCGACTGTGGGCGCTACCTTGCTTTTTATACTGGTTATTTCTTTTTAGCTTTTTCCTTTAAAATACGGATTTCCTATAGAAAGGCTGTAAGCGCAGCGAATGTGGCGTTGTTGCAGGCGAGTTCCTATAGGCGAGGCGGACATACTTTGCCGCTAATGACCTGATGTTCAGAAGACAAAATTAACACAACTGTATTAACTAACTTTTTTATTAGTACGTTAGGGACAGTTGTTTAGAAGGCGAAATTGAGGGTAGCGACATTTTAATGCACCCTAATTTTTTCAACAATCTTAAATGTCGCGCCAAATTCGAGATGTTTATCATTGAATTTCAATGATAAACCGAGGCAAAAGACAGTTTTACTACTGCGTACGTAGCGTACGCAACTGCGTTGCGTACGTAGTTAGTTCGCTACGTCCTGCAAAGTGCGCATGTGCAGAACGTAACACGAACGGTACGTGATGCGTACGCGGCCGCTGCGTACGCACGCATCCGGTTCTTGCGTGCGTACGTAGGGAGCCTTGCGGGCTGCTGTCGTGGCTCTCATTTGTTCGGGAGAGCGCGAGACAAAAGAGTTACCCAAAATGGCGGCGTCAAAGGCGACCAGCGGAAGGCTGTACTTTTCAGTGGCCTACGATTTGGCTTTGCTGCGTGAAGTGAACGCGCAGAGGCAATTTCCGGATCCTGCACGGTGGGAACGCATAGAAAAAGAATAGGAACTTTGTTTTTCAGAAAGCGTTCAGTCTGTGCTGTTTGCGCGAAAGGCTCGACCTGCTTTTGGCGCAGTTCGTCGCAAATGACCGTGCCAGCCTCGGAAAGTAAGTACTCGCTTTTTCTTTTTCTCGATACGATTCGTGTATTTCATCCGTATTAAAAGTAGAGTCTATGAGAGGCCTAAATATAGTTCGACGAAGCGGGAACGCACCCACACGTTACATCACGTTAGCGAGATCAACAGCGTCTAGTTCGACCGACGGTTCGACCTACTGGCGGAAGCGGCCAATGCGCTCTGACGCGCCCTGCGTCTAGCGCTCGCCCTCTTACGTACTACGTAGGCATGTCGCAGTACTAAAAGCCCCAACGCGACACGCGTTGCTACGTTCCGCAAAGCACTTACGTGCTGCGTACGTATCGTCATGGCGCAGTACTAAAACTGCCTAATATCAAAACCGAGCGCTGCTGGCACGCAGAAAAAAATAAAAATAAAAAGGCGGCTCCGCTCATATCAGACTGACACGCCCCTGACGACAAGCGCGAGGAAGTTTGAATTTGAACGTATTGGCACCCATTCTGTAACTACTAAAACTAACCAAATAGTAAAACGTGCCGTGACGTAAAATCACGTGTCACTCACTTGGCTTCAGTTGTCTTGCGAAACTTTCCCTCCTAGTTTCTTTTTTTCTTTATGCTCTTGTCTGTACATCCTGACGTCACTACAGCGATAGCGGTAGAATAACGAGGAAGTTTTTCTGACGAGACCGTTCAGGGACGGCCCTTCGAGAATGGTGTCTGAAGACAACTGCAATTATGGGGCTCTTGATGAAATCCGACGAGTGGAGGGCGAACACAGAGCTGACGAGGGTTCGGTTCCCTCGTGAAACTCAAAGAGCGTCATTTCCTCAACTTCGCCTTTTCAAGCTATGGTTGATGATAACCGTGGATGTCGGCCGCTTTGCATGAATCGTGCTGGTGACAAATAGGTAGCAGCCTGCTTGCGCTATTTCAATGTTATCACATTTTAGGAGCTAGTACTTTGCCTTCTTACGATTTATTTTGCGATGCTTATACACTGCGGCGATCTTGTCCCCCCCTCTTCCTTGCCTTTCTGTCCACCTGTACTCTTAACGTGTCCGGCTCATCTCAACCGCTGACCACGTTCCAATCATCTTTAAACTCCAGCGTTTCTAGAAAGCGCACGTTTTCTATAGGGGTCTGGCTGCGAGAATATTTTCGCATTACATATAACTGCGTGCTTTCCCTCATGACTTATCTCTCATTCTCTCTCTCTGTCTGGACAGACGATCGTCAAGAAGGCAGCAAAATCTATTTATTACTGCGCCATGCCTCAACTGTAAGAATTCTTTTTTTTTCAGCGGCAGACAGATGACCCTTATCCTGTTGCACTTATCTGCTCCCTTGGTGCTTTCTTTTTTGTTGGTTTGGTTTTTGTTCTCAGGCAACCAGCTCGGGTCTCAAGTAATAAGGCACTTCTTTTTTGTTTTATTTTGCTAATTTTGTCTCTGGCGTTCTTGTTTGCCGTCTTAGTTAAAACTGTCTGGACTTTTCATTGTTTCCGTTCTCTGCATCCAATTTACTGTCTCGGTTTCTCCGTGTTCCTTTCTGATGACTCTGGGCTGTCTACTTGCACATCGAATTACCGCGCACTTGGTTGTCAACTATCTTTACCTCTTGAAAGGCAAAATTTTCATCCAGCAGAATGTAGCACGGAGTCAGGTGCATGGAAACGTTTTTCCCTTTCACGAAGCTTCCCCCACCTGACGGGATTCCGTTGAAATGATTTGCCATATTGAGCGTCCTAGTGCTTCGAATTGTTAACTGATTGCCCCTGAATCTGTGATCTGGCAGCCTCAGGGGTAGCTCAGATGCTATAGGAGCACAGGCCCCACAGAGATGTGGGTCTCGGGTTCGATCCCCGAACTAAGATACATTGTTCTTGAACTGCGCAGCTTCCCTCCCGATAAATCCATATGGGTGTCCGCTGCTGCTGCGTGCTTACGGTCAGCTGGATGACATTTTTTTCTCCTTCATGACCGTTCCTCCACATTACGGGATTCCTTATTATTGCTTTGGCGCGTCTTCACGCCTTCCTCCATTGCGTGTCCGCGTTTCTGAGGTACAGATATTTGGGCGCATGCCTTATCATCCACGTTCTCGAGTATTTCTTCAAGAGTACGTTTGATCTGCGGGTCTCTCACTTTAAGAGACGCCCCCACCCACCTTATCCTGCACTGCCTCATTCGTGATATGGCCGGAGTTCTGCAGTGATAATCGTCCCACCATCTTCCAACCACGACGAGGTCGCTGATTTTTGAGCACAGAACACTGTCTTCGATGCTTTGCGCTGGCACCCCGCTACTTATTTTTGAATACTAGCAGCGCCGTCTATCGTGTCTCTAGGGAGGCTACGCAAAGCTGCGAGCGTCGTCTCCACGTGCATGTCACTATCAAGCAGATATGACCGGGCTAGTTGGAGAAGTATAGGAGAGGCCTTTGCCCTCCTATAGGCGTAGCCATGATGATGATGATGATGATGATGATGATGATGATGATGATGATCAAGCAGTTTCACGGAGGAGGGGAGTGTGGTAAGAGAGGGAGCGCTATCGGGATTAAGCGTTAGTACTGGACGCTTACAGATGTTCGCGCTAATTTAAAGGCCCGTTCGAGCGTCGCTGATTTCTCTCTCAAACTACGCGCACGTGTTCGTCCATCTGTATTAGTGTTGAGCATGAATATCGTTAAAATTCCTTGCCGTCCTACTTTTCTAGATGAAATTGCCTCTGAAAAAAAAAAAATGTTTCTATGGTCGTATAGAGGGCTATGCAGCTAGTAGTACAACAGAAAAATCGGGCCGACCAACGATATCAGTCCAAGATGGGAAAGCGTAAAGAAGTAAAAGTAAAGAAAGCTTAAGCTGGAAGTAGATATGTCCAAACGAACCACTGGCGTGACGCTTAGAGAGCTGGGCCCCTATTTGCCCGTGAAACTACTGCCCCTGCGAGTGTCCCTTTATTCGTGACCGTTTCGTTTACAGATTTCATTCCTCTTAGAGGGAGCTCGCTTGATATGGTCCGCTGTAATGACACACTGCACGCCACGGCACAGGGGCACCGGATTGCGTAAACAACTGCAATTTTTTTTGCTCAGCTTTTCTCTCTTCTTTTTTTCTTTCACCGCTCGGGAATCTTTCGTGGAAGCACAGCAGCCCATTAGGCTAATAACCCAATTCATAACGGAGCGTAAACAACTTCGCCAGGGTAACTGGGTGCCTGCGTATCACGCCAGCACGACAGCGCATCTTGTTGCTTCTCCGAAGTCGCGCGCATGGTCACGATAGAACGCCGCTATCAAAATATGCGCTGCTACGAGACCGCCGTTGCGCCACGCCGGCTGCAATAAGGCGAGCTTCGGCTGTTTAAGCTACAGGTTGGGTAGCCGCTGGCTGCCCTGTCGACCGCGGTGGGAATGTTGCTAAGTACATGCATTTGTCTAATCTTCTCAATTGTGGCTTCAAACGTTCTTTGGCGTTCGTTATTACATTGTATCTTTCCATTGTATCTTTCGTTGTTTTCTAAACGCAGCATGGGGGGGGGGGGGCAATCAGTCTCTGGCCGCATTCAGAATCGTTTGGTATGCTGTCGCATTGAAAACGCAATGTCTCATCGAACATGACCAATTCGCAAAGTCACAAAGCCGTTTGAAGCCGTAAGGATGAAGATGAGGCAAATTGGTGTAATAGTCATCGTTTCTACGTAGGCTGAGTTCCCGTAGACGCTAGCGCCGGAGTTTCCCTGTAGCGATCTTTTTTTTTTGAAGCTGTATGCCGTCGACATGCGGCATTCTGTGTCGCAGAACAGTGGCTGGCTTTCCGCGCGAAGCCTTCGATTAGGGCTTGTATGGAACGTGCGAACCACTGCGCCGAGGTTAAGACGACGTCTTATTCGAAATTGCCGGGCGCGATTGAATTCCGCCTCTGCATAGTGTACCAAGAGGCCGGGATAATCTCACGGTTCTTACCTAATGTCAGTCCCCGTCGCCCTTCGTGTGTGGTCAGACTGGCGGTCCGCCCGCTTTACGGGTGGGATTAGGGGCCC